>NC_092814.1:191553633-191922800 GCF_023375885.2 Dermacentor andersoni | reverse complement strand
TCGAATAAAATCAAGTAAATAAAGAAAGAGGTAGATATGCTCCAGAGATACCCATGAGCCGGCATTATATGCTCAGAACTTATATAGGGTATTTTTTTTTACCACGCAGAATAGGGGAGGTACGCCAGTGCTCCTACTGAGTCGGTCAGCATACATGGGATATATACGCCCGTTTACTGGTACTTGCATTCGGCACATATATAGCCTTAGTATACATAGTGTCCCAGCTAACTTTAGCCAGAGTTTAAATATGTGCGAATGCCACGCAGCTGCACAGAACCAAGGTAATGTTTCCTGTCGCTTGGGGATACCCCAAATTTTTTTTTCATTCAGCCTAATTAGATAATTAGTCTTGATGAATTATTTCAACTTCTCAAATATCATAATCAGGTAATCAGGAGAAAAGTGTCAAAGAGACTTTTGTAGAGCAACATGAAAAACTCCCGATACAGCTTTCTGTTGCTCAATACGTGTTACATAAAGGTGTTTTTCCGAGTGTGAAAGAAGCCCGCGAATACATGCAAGATTGCCGCGTGACTGGCCACTCGAGGCACTTTACGTTTATTCGCAGGCTTCTTTCAGGCTCGGAAAAACACTCTTACGTCGCCCGTATTGTGCGGTGTGATAGCGAGCTCGAGGTACTGCATTGTTCGAAGCAACTCGTGATCCGCCGAACGCTTTGGGAATCACGCTCCCGAGACGACTGTCGTAATCGAGGCAACGCGCTCGGCTGTCTCCTAGACATCTTGGAAGGAATTCACAGAGCCTTGTGTTCATAAAAGCTCCTTGCAAATAGGCCGATTGCGTTTGTAACTATATGTTCAATATTACTATTGATTGGCATACAATGGCTCTTAGAAACAGCTCTAATGTAAGAAGTTTAACTGTGTGTTCTGTACAGGAAAGTAGGGGTGTGCTTGCAAAATCACTTACATTTTTGTTCTTGGAAATTCAAGCCCTTTCTTGTGCTGCTTCGATCATTGACTGTTTTAGTAGCTATAGTGAAGTGGCAGTAATTTTACGAAATATTTCAGACATTTCTACGAAGTTCTCCTTGAACAGGATGTACGCATTCATTGCGTAAACATTAAAGAAAATATTTTTATCGTTGTAGTTTTAACGCGCCAGCGTTAAAGAGACCCTGTCCCAGAAAATTCGGGTCGGACGTCCCATTGCATTTCGCTTCGACAGAAATATTTTAGAACCACCCATACCAAGGCCATCCATGTGACGCAGGAAATTTGCTGAAGTAACTTAATTTCTCAAGCTAAAATACGTGGAAATATTGTAAACTACGACACACACACTACCTACTAACATGATAGCTCTCGGCTTGTGATTTCACTATAGGAGAAAACATAATTCTGTTGCGCGAAAACTCAATGAAACCCCTTTTCCAATCTTTCCACAATTTACAGACCGACCGCGGCGCCCGCCATTTGCGCACGCCGGCGCGTGGGTGTTTCAGGGGCCACGGAGCGGCGCGCCCGGTTCCTTGCAATGTATACCTCGAGATGGCGCTCGCCTCCACCGCATCGAGGCCCACGCAAGAGGCCCTGCCTCTACCACAAAGCCCGCCTTCGTGCATAGCGTTCGCGGCAAGCGTTTTCCGGTAAACATTACGGTTACATACGCTCCAGTTGCCGGGAAGCGTGGGAAGCAGTCAGGGATCTTTGAATGCTATCGCGTTCCACTCTTAAAGGGGAAGATTAAGCGTCCTCAAAACTTCATAACGGTGCTAGATCATCATCATCATCATCATCATCATCATCATTATTATTATTATTATTATTATTATTATTATTATTATTATTATTATTATTATTATTATTATTATTGAAGAAATGTACAGGGTGTCCCAACTATCACGGACCAAGATTTAAAAATATGTAAATGCCACATAGCTGGACAGAACCAAGTTAATGTTATTCGCCGATGCTTGGAGATACTCAAATTATTTTTTTTGCATTCCGCATAATTACATAATTTGTCATAATGAATTAACTTCTCAAATATTATAATTACATGAAAAGGGTCAATGAGAAAACACAGTGTCTCGAGCGGCCAGTCGCGCGGCGATGTTGCGTTATTCGCTGGCTTCTATCACGCTCTGAAGAACACTTTTATGTATAGCACGTATTGAGCAACAGAAAGCTGTATCGAGAGTTTTTCGTGTTCCTCTAAAATTTTCTCATTGACATTTTCATCTAGTTATAATATTTCAGAAGGTGATTAAATTACTAGGTCGAATCAGAAAGTATTTGCCGCTATTTTTTATTAGCCAACATAAGGTACCTAGTGGCAATCAAGCAATTACAAATATGCGTACTATTCTACGTTAAAAAATATTTAAATTCTGGAGTTTTACGTGCCAAAACCACTTTCTGATCATGAGGCACGCCGTAATGCAGGACTCCGGAAATTTCGACCACCTGGGGTTCTTTAACGTGCACCTAAATCTAAGTACACGGGTGTTTTCGCATTTCGCCCCCATCGATATGCGGCCGCCGTGGCCGGGATTCGATCGTACTATTCTAGGTACCTTATACTATTCTTCCACATAGTACCCACACCGGGTCACACATTTGTCCCGTGGCAGCTCTAAATTTTAGATTCCCCTGTCGTCAGTCAACGACGCACGCTCTTCCCCGAACGCTCATTGTCATGCACGTCTTCACGGCCTTGTGCGAACTCACAACACCGCCACCTCACACTTGTCAAAGCGAGGCACCTTTTCCCATACTTATTCTGAATTTATCTGTGGACTTCGATGGGCGTTCCTTCCTTGCTTCATAGAAAACGAATCACACTTCGTTGCTCGTACGCCATGGACGTGTGAAGCACAATCGCCATCTTTAATAACTGACAGCAGCGCCGTGCCGCCGAGCTACCGGCGAACAAGGCCGAGTCGGTCCAAGAAAGGTACACTGCTGGGAATGTTGACTTCGAATTTACAGCCCTAATTTGGCGAAAAAGAATAGGGCAAGGACTTTCCGATTCGCCCTCGCATTAAGACTAATTATGCAATTATAGGTTGAATGCAAAAAAAAAAAAAAATATTCTGAGTATCTCCAAGTGACGGCAAACAACATTACCTTGGTTCTGTTCAGCTACGGGGCATTTGTATATTTTGAAATCTTGGTGCATGATAGTTAAGACACTCTGCATATATACTTGAGAGCAAACGGAAGAGCAGACTGGCAACTGCCACTGGAAGGAGCACAATGTGTGCCTACCCTTCAGGAAAGAGGAGACCGAAGCATAGAGATGAAAGAAGGAAAGAGGAAAGAAAAAACAAGATCACAGATTTAAGAGAATAAAGCAGAGCAAGGCTTGCCCTAACACTTACACACGCAAAACTGAGTATGAAATTCTCTTACAAAAGCCGCCTCCCAGTGTATCCAGTTAACTATCCAGTTTTGCGCACATTTTACGAATTTTCTTTATGTTCAATCAGTGGTGCTCAGGTGGAACGACTATAGCTGTCACAGTGGTCTAGCTAAATATTCGCATATACATATGACCACGACCAGCAGCCACCTTGCTAAAAGGGGACCGTAATACTTTTCATCATCATCATCATCATCATCATCATCATCATCATCATCATCATCATCAGCCCGGTTACGCCCACTGCAGGGCAAAGGCCTCTCCCATACTTCTCCAACTACCCCGGTCATGTACTAATTGTGGCCATGTCGTCCCTGCAAACTTAAATCTCATCCGCCCACCTAACTTTCTGCCGCCCCCTGCTACGCTTCCCTTTCCTTGGAATCCAGTCCGTAACCCTTAATGACTATTGGTTATCTTCCCTCCTCATGACATGTCCTGCCCATGCCCATTTCTTTTTCTTGATTTCAACTAAGATGTCATTCACTCGCGTTTGTTCCCTCACCCAATCTGCTCTTTTCTTATCCCTTAACGTTACACCCATCATTCTTCTTTCCATAGCTCGTTGCGTGGTCCTCAATTTAAGTAGAACCCTTTTAGTAAGACTCCAGGTTTCTGCCCCGTAGGTGAGTACTGGTAAGACACAGCTATTATACACTTTTCTTTTGAGGGATAATGGCAACCTGCTGTTCATGATCTCAGAATCCCTGCCAAACGCACCCCAGCCCATTCTTATTCTTCCGATTATTTCCGTTTCATGATCCGGATCCGCAGTCACTACCTGCCCTAAGTAGATGTACTCCCTTACCACTTCCAGTGCCTCGCTACCTATTGTAAATTGCTGTTCTCTTCCGAGACTGTTAAACATTACTTTAGTTTTCTGCAGATTAATTTTTATACCCACTCAATTTAGAGGGCAGTATTAGAAGAATTAGGAGGAATTAGGAGGAATTAGGAGGAATTATTAGGGTAGCATTAGGAGGAATTAGAGGGCAGTAAACGGGATATAATAGGGCTCAGTGAAGTTAGGAGGACAAAAGAAGCATATACAGTGCTAAAAAGAGGGCACGTCTTGTGCTACCGGGGCTTAGCGGAGAGACGAGAACTAGGAGTCGGATTCCTGATTAATAAGCATATAGCTGGTAACATACAGGAATTCTATAGCATTAACGAGAGGGTGGCAGGTGTTGTTGTGAAACTTGATAAGAGGTACAAAATGAAGGTCGTACAGGTCTACGCCCCTACATCCAGTCATGATGACCAGGAAGTCGAAAGCTTCTATGAAGACGTGGAATCGGCGATGGGTAAAGTGAAAACAAAAGTAATACTTTTACTCAAGCACAAAAAAATAAGTTTCTTAGTTTCCTTTCTCGGAAATCGGCACATCCCATTCGTTGTGAATAAGAGTGATGATATAGCAGAACGTTAGTAGCCCAATCAATCAATCAATCAATCAATCAATCAATCAATCAATCAATCAATCAATCAATCAATCAATCAATCAATCAATCAATCAATCAATCAATCAATCAATTTTCACCTGTTTCTAAATGATCCAGCAGACTTCAGCGGTTCGTTACCTCTGAACTAATTTAGAGGGAGGGTGGGGTGGGGTTATTCTGTAAATGTCCACTTAGTAGAAATGTTCATTTCGGCTGCTGCTGAAGTGCTGAATGGCTGTGTTGGGGTACCAGTGAGAAGGAAACTGGCGGCCACAGCTAGTTTCTTCTCGCTGGTTCAGCAACGTGAAAAAGTGCAGCGTGACTAGTTTCGTGGGCTTCTTTTCAGGCTCGGAAATTTTTTTTAGGCAATACGTATTGCGGAAGAGAAAGTTGGATCGGGAGTTTTTCATGATAGTCTACCATTTTCTTCATTGACTCTTTTGCTCGGATAGGATAGGATAGGATAGG
This sequence comes from Dermacentor andersoni, assembly GCF_023375885.2. NCBI lineage: Eukaryota > Metazoa > Arthropoda > Arachnida > Ixodida > Ixodidae > Dermacentor > Dermacentor andersoni. The sequence continues at coordinate 191,917,500 of NC_092814.1, read as the reverse complement.
ATAGGATAGGATAGGATAGGAATAAATTTTATTTGTCCATCGGTTATGGCTGTTGGTGCCCGCGCTGCCAGGGGTCCATCTCCCCAGGAAAATCTTCCGAGATCCTCGGCAATGGCCCTGGCCCGCTGAACGGCCCACTCCTAATCTTCGGGTGCCTCGCTGAGAAGGGCGGCTTGCTATCTCTCAGCGAGGCGCCCCGCTTCAGAGGGTCCTGCTGTTGTCTTGACCGTTTCTCTTGGTCCTTCTTCCTCATGGCGCTGGCATTCCCAAAGCACATGGGCCATATCGGCCCGTTCCTGTTCGCACCATGGGCAGCCGGGCGACGGGAGCAGCGCGGGCGCAGCGCGGGTCCAGCGCGGGTCCAGCGCGGGTCCAGCGCGGGTGCAGGTGGTAGGCGTTGCTGAAAGTGCCCGTCTGCAACCGTCTCAGGTCGACCACCTGAGACCTGTCCAGCCGCCCATGGGGTCGTGGATATTTTCTTCGTTTCTTCCTGCAGTGACCAAGCCCCTCTCGGTACGTGGCCGGAAACTCCTCGACATCGCGGTCGGCGTCCCCGTGGTCCCCAGCTCCGTCCGCCGCGATTTGGGCTGTGTTGGTAACGACAGCGGCAGCGCCGGACGGGGTGGCCGCCGCCGTTACCGTGACCCCTCTGCTGGGGCCCCGCAAAACAACGGCAGCACCTGCCCTATGGGTGACCGCGCCGCGGCGGGTAAGCTGCCTCGCGACGAGGTGTGCGCGCTCGTTGTGGTTGGGCGGGTTGTCGGTGTATCTTCGGCCGTTAGCATTGTTGTTATCGTTGTTCTCACGGCTGTTGTTGTTGTTAGTGCCAAGCTCCCCGACGTGCGCGGGGAGCCACTTGAGGGACTTTTTTGTAATCGTGGTGGACCCGAAGTTCCCGGCCCTGGCGTTGAGCATGCGCGCCACATGTCCATGGACACCCAACCTTTGATGTAGTTCCGAATCGCTGATTTGGGGTCGCTAATGATCAGGCTATCCTTCGCACCTCCCTGGAGTACCGCGAGGGCTATGGCCATCTCCTCCGCTGCTTCGGCCGACGGCAGCCTTTCTGATGCCATGACTCGGATCCTTCCCTTCGTATCTACGACTGCCGTGGAGAAGGCGGGCGCCGCCGCCGTCGGCCGGCCGTGTCGATCTTGCCGCTGTTGCTGCTGCCGTTTTTGTCGTAGTAGTAGTAGTGATGGTGGTGTTGGTAACTCTGGTTCGTCTCGCACAATCCGTTGTAGCAGCGGTGATGGTCGTCGTCCCTCGTCGCCATCACGGTCACCGGCTGGCCGCGGGTACCTGGCTGCATCGACGAAGAGGACGCCTTCTCGTCTTCCGTGCTCCTCGAGGATTGATACCGCCCTGCGTTTACGTCTTAGCACGTCATGCACCGGATGCATGTTCTTCGGTATGTTTTCCGTCTGTACGGCGTCCCTGACTTCCGGTAGCAGTGTTTCGTTCAGTCCCCGCGCCTCGTGATATCGAATCTGGAGCAGGTCCAGGATTCGTCCTCCCGGTCTGGTGCTCGACAGCCTCTCCAGCTGCGCAATTCTCTGCGCCTCGGCGATCTCCTCGAGCATGTTGTGTACGCCCAGCTCAAGGAGCCTGTGGGTTGGCGTGTACTGGGGTATTCCCGGGGCGGTCTTGAACGCCCTGCGGATTGCCACGTTCAGCTTGTCGGTTTCGCTCCTATTCTACTCGGCGTACGCGGCGACGTACGCTATATGACTCAGCGCGTACGCCTGTATCAGCCTCGTAACGTTGTCTTCCTTCATTCCTTTCCTCTTGTTCACGACCCGCGGCACGAAGTGTGTGGCGGCGGCCACTTCCTTCTGCAATCCGGCAACCAGCTCGCGGTTGGCACCCTTCTCTTCCAGCCACAGGCCGAGCACTCGCAACTTGGACACCGTCGGTATTCGGGTCCCCTCCCTCGTTGTGACGTGGACGCCCAAACGACGGGCGTCTAGCACGCCCTGTGGGAGGGGCCCTTTCTTGCACGGTCTGTGGAGCAGGATCGCCGACTTGTCGGGTGAGCAGACGAGTCCCGTGTCTTCGAGGTGCCGCTCCACCACCCGGACGGCCCGCTGCAGCCGGTCTTGCATTTCGACGACGCTCGTGTTCTCTGTGGTCCACACCGTCACGTTATCTGCGTAGATCGCATGATTGATGCCCTCTGTCGCGTTGAGACGCTCCGGCAGGCCGATCATGACGAGTTTGAAAAGCATGGGGGAGAGTACGGAGCCCTACGGCGTTCCCGCACCACCCATTCGGACCGTTCGCGGTGGGGCCCCGTCGGTCTTGACAGTCGCCTCGCGCCCATTCAGGAAGCTGCTGACATATTGGTGGAACTTCGCCGCGAGATCGAGTCGGCTGATCTTGTCTAGTATGGCTATGTGCTTCACAGTGTCGAAGGCGCTCTTGAATTCTAGCCCCGAGCAGGGCGCGCACGGGCGCGCTCGGAGCGTTCACGACCTGTTCCTTGATCTGCAGCATGGCGTCCTGCGTGGATAGTCCCTTCCGGAAACCAATGATGTGGGTGCCGAAGGCGTCCTGCTTCTCGAGGAGCGTCGTCAGCCTATTGAGACAGGCATGCTCCATTACTTTCCCAACGCAGGACGTGACGGAGATCGGCCTCATGTTACGGACCTCTGGCGGTTTGCCCGACTTTGGTATGAGTATAACGTCCACGATCTTCCACTCTTGCGGAATTCGGCCCTCCTTCCAGCACGCGTTGATGTACTCGAACAGCTTCTCGATGGCGTGTCGTTCAGGTTCCTCAGGATTTTGTTGGTGATCCTGTCAGGACCGGGCACCGATTTAGTCTTCAATAGCTGGAGGACCGTTCTAATTTCCTGCACGGAAAAGTTCGCGTCCAGCTACTAATTGGGAACCCCGCGGTACTCTGGGTGACTCTGCTTTTCCGGTCGAGCGAGGTGCGTCTGCACGATCTCTTCCGCGAAGGCCTCCGGGTCGTCCTTGTACTTGTGTCGCAGCTTGGTCATCTCTGTATGGGTCGCCGTTCTGGTGCTTGCCGCGTCGAGCAGGTGCCTGAGAATCTTCCAGGTGCGTCCCGCACTCATGTTCCAGTTCATCGTGTCGCACAGCTCCTGCCATTCTTGCTCGCACAGGTGGGCGCAATGCGTCTCGATCTCCCCGTTGATTTCGGCGATCTTCTTGCGTATCTTCCTGTTGAGTTTTTGCTTACTCGTTCTCCATTGTATGGATTTCTTGGCCGCAACGAGATGTGCCGGCCGGCTGTCCACTCTGGACGGTTGGGGAGCGCCGTCGTCCCCGGCTCCGCGGGATCTGTCTCCTCCTTCTCTGGGGGGTTCGTGCCGCCAGTCAGTCTATTCGATCTCATCGGTGGCTCTCTCTACGTCCGCGACTAGTTCTGTGCACCATTCACTGATGTCTTCGATCGGGCCCTCCTTCCTGTATCGTTCTCTATTTTTCCGGAATTTGTCCCAGTCCACGATTCTGGCCTTTCGGCAGACGTCCTCCTCGCTTTCATCCTTTCCCACGGTCACGCACAGGATCCTGTGGTCACTCCCCAGGTCCTCGAAGGACTTCGACCAAGTGACCACGCCCGCGCCCGACCAGGCGGAGAGGTCGGGCGATGCGTCACGGCACACTCCCTGTCCGATCCTGGTGTGCGACGCCGGTTAGTTGAGTTCAGTCAGGCCAAGCTCGTCCATCAGTCCGGCTAGCCTCTTCCCTTTCGGCGAATCGGCTCCGTATCTCCATTGCTTGTGCGGCGCGTTGAAGTCTCCACATATCAGCAAGGAATTGGAGGCGGCCTTGGCCATAGCTTCGCGAAAGAGGGCGTCGGAAGTGCGAGTGCGGTATCTTTGCGAGGGGGAGCTATATACGTTGAACACGAAGAGGCCGGTCTTCCTTTTTCCACTACTCGGCACAATTTTGATCAGGACGTGGTCTATGTCCGACTCTTCGTGGAGCACGAGTTCGTGTTCGATGAAGGCCGTCCCCCACTTAACCAGGGTGCACACCCTTACGTCCCTCCCCACGCATTCGCAGGGGAGACCGCACGTCACATAGCCCGGGAGCTGGGCCCGGTCGAAAGGTTCTTGCAAGGCAAGCACGACAGGAAGTTTGTTATTCGAAAGCGTTTTCGTGTATAGCAACATCGTTGTTTTCTTGTTTTTGAAGCCCCTGCAGTTCCACTGCCAGACTATGCTCGGAATATTATATTTGAGAAGTTGATTAAATAAAAATAAGTAATTATGTAGCAAGGCGAAATACACAAGAAAGTCTGCATTGCTCCAAGCGGCGGCAAACAACATTGCCTTGCTTATGTCCAGATACGTGGCGCTTGCGTATTTTTAAATTTTGGCACAAGTTACGCGGGACATACGGTATATGTTCTGTCCTGTGTCGATCTGTTCATCAAACCAGCTACGATCAGCAAAGCGCGGGTGATTTCGGAAATAAAGCTTAAATAAAAAAGAAATGAGAGCAAAGCTTTTTCTTTTTTTAGCTTAAGAAGCCTGCCGTCAATGCAACGTGCCGCCAAGTTCTTGACTACGGCCACGTAACTAGTGGAAAGTGTTGTCTTGACGCATCAGTGATGAAAGGAAGCGCACGCTGCGATGGATGCGCACACTGATGGAGCTGAGACGTGGGAACGGCCGAGGAACGCGCCGCTCTCTGGTAAATCGTGCAGTCGCCGAAGATGAGAGGTTTGCAATCATGTATTAGTCACGTATGAAGCTGCGTGGTTTGGAATCGCGCAAAGTAGCACGAAGCTCATAGTAAGGCAGAGGCGGCTTAGAGGAAGCGGCGTCAACGCGAGACCCCGGAGCAGTACGAAGCGATGGAGAGTTGAAGCTTAGCGGGAGGCACGCGCGCGCGCCCGCGAGCGAGAGAAGGAGATTGTGGAAAAGATGAGGCGCTGTACTTCTGCAGCCCTTTAGGGAGCACGGCTCAGAGCCTTGAGGAAAGCGCGGGGAACATGAAGAAGAAAGAGGTGAGAGAAGGTGGTCGCGATCGCAAGACCCATGGCTGGCATCGGCAGGCAGGCGGCGTGTTCACAGCTTAGACATAATGCCCGTGTGCTCCAGGAACCTGAGGGGGTGCTTGAAGGCACTCTGGTGGCGGCCGGGAAAAGGAAGCTGTCATGCCAGGGGCGCAGGAAGGCCCAGGCGCCGAAACGATGCGTCGACAGAAGCCCTCTCCTTGGCGTACGGAGTAGGGGACGCGAGGGGGCAGTGAAATCAATCTACAAGCAATGACCCCGACACCATTTGTGTCTTCGACAAGTTGATTCAATCGTCGATTCGTGAAAAAACGACACTTGAGCCATACCTGTAGTGCGTGTGTGATGCACTGTGTTTCTTATACCAGTTACCATTACTCATAAAGGTCATTCTGAAGTACTACTCTCTGAGTGGAACTCACAGGAAATAGTCAGAATCAGCTCTTCGCGGAAATCTCGCAGGAGATGTATTACAGTGTGCTTCGTGGAAAGCTTGAGGTTCATCCAATGCGAATGTCTGCAGATCACGGTTAGAACCTCCAAATGCTGTCGCCTTACATATTTATCGTCGTTACCATCACATAACTGCTGCAGTGATCAAACTAACCTTCTGTTTCCACTGAAATTCTCGATGATATCCTCATCTGTCCCAAAGTTTTCATTTGCATCGTGCTTCGGATTCCGCATCACGTTACTGGGGCGTTACCGTTCTCTATTTCTGTTGGTTATAGCCAACACTCGCCTTTACTAATAATACGAAGTCTGAAAAAAACTTGTTTTGTTGATTTAGATAGTTTTCACGAGTCACTGTCCTTTTTTCTCAGTTTCGGTGCTAGCTACTCTCCCACGATGTGCAAGTAGTTTTCTGTTTCTTTTTGCTGTAGATCTCGCATTCATCTGTCGTTTTTTTTTCAACTGTTAGTTGTTCTTTTTCGTAATTGTCCTCTGGCACATAACGTCTTATTTTTCTGTGCTAAGTGCAAATGTTATTTTTGCTTCCCTTCATCTTTTCCCTCGTTTTACTTACATTCGGTAGTAGTACTCTTTAAGTTGATATTTGTGGTGCCGCAGCCACGCGTCGTCTACTCAGACCATAGGGTTGTTCCTTCTCATGCTAAGTAAGCAACTGATATATGTATAATTAATAGACTTTTCATTTCAGCTTTTCAGCTTTGTTTGATGAACAAAACCATCATATTCCCGATTGCGAAACTGCTGAACAACTTAACTGTACTTTTTCTTCCGTCTTCACAATTGAACCTGTTAACATATTACCTCGCTTCCGCATTTGGATCATGCAGTGATGCCTGATATTACCTTTCGTCCTTACAGCATTGAGAAACTAATTGAGTCATTAAAACTTACATCATCGTCTGGTGTCGATGAAATAAACGCTAAAATGCTGAAAAACACCAAAACAAATGTGAGCGCAATTTTATGTGCTATTTTTCAGCAGTCATTGCCATCAGGAGCGGTGCCGGAAGACTGGAGAGTAGGCAAGATTGTTCCAGTCCCCAAAAAAGGTCCTCCATCGCTATGCTGTAGTTATCGTCCCATTTCACTCACCAGTGTTTGTTGCAAACTAATGGAGTGTGTTATTTACCCTCAGATAGTAACCTTTTTAGTATCAAATAATCTATTTTATCCTGCTAAACATGGCTTCCGTAAAGGTCTTTCATGTGACACCCAACTAGCTTTATTTCTTCAGGATCTAAGTTCTAACCTCGACTTGAACGTACCTGTATATGCCATTTTCTTAGACTTTGAAAAGGCATTTGACAAAGTTCCACATCAACGGCTACTCCTAAAACTTTCCTCTCTCAAGATTAATCCATTTGTAGTAGACTGGATACGTAGCTTTCTCACTAACCGACAGCAGTTCATATTTGCTAACGCGCAGACATCTAAACGATCTTCTGTACTTTCGGGCGTACCACAAGGCACAGTTCTCGGACAACTACTCTTTCTAATTTACATTAATGACCTTCCTACTGAGATCTCTTCTAATATTCGATTGTTCGCAGTCGATTGTGTAGTTTATCGACGCATAACTAACACTTCAGACATGGATTTGCTTCAAAATGACCTAAAATGCATTGAATTATGGTGTAATGAATGGTTGATGTCCTTAAATACTAAAAAAAACCTCACTAGTTTTTTACATCGCAGAGAGCATCACCAATCAGGGAAATACACCATATACGGCTCCAAATTCTCATCCGTTGACTCATATAAATACCTCGGCATAACCTTTTAAACTACCCTAACTTGGTCACATCATGTCATTAACTTAGCCAATGCCGCGAATCGAACCCTCGGTTTTCTCCGCGGGAACCTAAGACTTGCTCCCCCACCAGTAAAATTATTAGCTTATGTTACATATGTCCGCCCTAAGTTAGAATATGCATGCTTTGTCTGGGATCCTCATCAACATAACCTATCTAATACACTTGTATCAGTTCAAAACCGTGCTGCCCAGTTTATTTACTCTGAATATTCCTATCATGCAAGCGTGTCTGAACTAAAAACCCATGTCGGTCTTACTAATCTAGAATCACGACGTCATATTTCTAGACAGTGTCTTTTTCACAAATTCTATCATTCACCACTCCAGATTTCAGCTATATTACCAGCTCATCGCCAATCCAGCCTCATTAACCACAGAAAAGCCGTGTATCCTCCCCCGGCGCAGACTACCTCCCATCTACGATCATCTTTTGTGAAAACCGCAAGGGACTGGATCGGTCTGTCTGCCGACGTCCCGTACCACTCCGACGCTCATCACTTCAAGGCTGCTCTCGAATCACTGTTTTGTTAAACTAAGCCCATCCCTCATGTAAACCCCATCTCTAGGGCCTTCGAGGTATAATAAATAAATAAATAAATAAATAAATAAATAAATAAATAGGCTTTTCATTCATCTTTTGCGAATTAGACATGTGTAAGCAGACACCAGGAAGATGGAAATTAAAAAAAAATTATTTAATACAATTCTCGGATATCTTGCATCACAGGAACACCAAAGGGTCCAGGACTAACGGCGCTAAGCACCTGACTGGGGTTCTGACTCCTATGCAAGATATTATGTGCTCCGCTGGCAGCGACAAAATACAAGTGCAGCAGATAACACTTTACATTATTGTCATCGGCGTAAAGAATATTTTTTTCTGCGCAATGAAAACTGCATATGCAATTCATGTACGGTAAAAACAGTATTGACTCTTATATGAACCCTCGAGGCTCTTTCAATTAACTAAATTATGGGGTTTCACGTGCCAAAACCACTTTCTGATTATGAGGCACGCCGTAGTGGAGGATTCCGAAAATTTCGACTACCTGCGGTTCTTTAACAGGCACCTAAATCTAAGTAGACAGGTGTTTTCGCATTTCGCCCCCCTCGAAATGCGGCCGCCGATCCCGCGACCTCGTGCTCAGCCGTCCAACACCACGGCGGGGTCACCTCTTTCAATGATATGTGCGCTAGACAAAAATGAATTCAACAATACACATTCCTTCCTGTTCGTGAGGTAGCAAAAACAATAAAAATAATAATTTAATATTTGTTAATAATTATTCACATGATTATTGCTGCTAGCCTCTGATAAAAAAAAAATTTGCTTCTTCGTCCGTTCTCCCGCTGCCGGTTGCACGTGGACGTATCCCGAAAACCAGAACTAAACATTAGTGAGTACAAATAAATAAATAAATAAATAAATAAGAATGAGGAAACTAATAAAAAGGGGGAAAGGTTTAGATAGGAGGGTATAAACAAACAAAAAAGTAATGATCTACGACAAAAGCAAACCACCTGTGCCACGCACCACCACAACGCTGGCCTCGGCGAGCGGCAGCACACCGCTCTTCTCAAAGCCAGGGGCGATGGCCATTCGCGTAGGCCGCGACACGTTCCGCACCCATGAGCCCGCGTAATGGCACCAGCGCTCATCCTGACCGGCTTCGGGGCAACCAACGGTGAGCCAGGTGAACTAAATGCTCGAGACGGGCAGGCGGTCTTCTTACGAGCCTTTCTCCCCCAGCGCAGGCACCACGTGTATGCCTCTTACATTCCCTTCAGGCTTGGCTCTGATTCGAGTAAAAAGGATTACGACTGTCTACAGTTTTTCTGGACAGAAACAAGACGAAAAAAAAAAACACAGATAGCGGTGATTAAGGACAGGTCTTTTTTTTTGTAGCCTTTTTGTGGTCGTGGAGTATTAGTCACGAGCTCGCTTATGTGCTCTAAGGGTTGTCACAAGCGAATTTCACAACCGATTTTCACAAAGAAAATCGGTTGCAAGTATGTAAATTGATGGATAACATGGCGAAGTACATTGCGCTGTGGACAATATGTGTCAAATTCATTAAGTGTTCCGTACGCAAGTGCTATGTGTCAATGGCCGGCCGCCTTCACTGATAGTATATCCAGCATCAGTACTGGCTGGTATTTGCGCTCACGAACATTTTTTGTGAATGCGGGCCCTGAAGCGTACGTGGTAACTGTATATTTGAATATATGTGCGGGATTTTCCGCAAGCCTTGTTTTCCTCAAGCGACAAGTCCGAATTTCTTTCATTTCCGTATAATTTCTACGTCCCATTCTTGCTGAAAGGTGAATCCAGGCATAAAAAATAGCATCGATCATCGCGCCAGCATCAGCATTCGTAAGCTATATATTTGTTTATAAAAATTTTCTTCGTTGCATGTGTGCTTTATTATTCGTGAAATTTTGCAGCAGCTATTTGAAGATCATCGTACGAAGGTGCTTTGGTGATTGATGCTCAGAATTTCTGGAAATAAACGTCGAGGTGGTGCTTAGTCGATAATTAAAATACCTTGTAACTGTTTGTCTAGCTATAATCTATGTGTAAAATCTTCTATGTGCATCTGCGCTGCCGTTGCACGTGATAATATTCTGGATGAACAGAACACGCAAATACACAATACACTATTTAAAATTGTGAAAGACCAGAAATAGCTATACCATATAATACTGGTGGAAGTTTTCACGAAATTGTTTCGGAGAAATAAGCAAAGCAACATGCTGGCTGAGTCACGTCTGCAATGCGCTCTGCTATACGCTATAGTTCCTGGAAGCCCAGCTGCGCTTATGAGTGCCTTATACGCCGAAGACGCCCAGGCACTGAACGAAGTTTGGCATTCTAGTAATCTATGGCAACGGTAGCCACCAAGGTTGGTGGGACATGTGGAGATAGTGAAAAAAAGAAAGATTATAAAGGAAAAACGACGATGGGTTCAAAACGAAGAAGCCATGCACCGAGAAGCCGTATACCGACAAGGAATTTGACATGTGAACAGAATAATTTTTTTCTCTGATTAATGTGCAGGATACAGAGAAGACTATGCGTCTAAAGCCGCGGCGGCGAAAGGGGAGTTGAGGGTGCAATTTTTCGTTTGTGTATGGCACATGACATAAGAAAAAAATAACAAATAACTTGTTTTTGGAACGAACGGTATGCATTCGAGCCAGCGGGGCATTCCACCTCATTTCAGAGCGGGTTGACAGGCTGTGCTTATCTATTTTATTTATTTGCAAACATACGGCAGTGTGTGCGCTGCAGTGTAGATATAACGAAATGAACAGGCCACTACAGGCTTTGGTCTACAGGGTTACTCGCTCTGTCGATCGTAGATATCAGAGAAGCCATAAATGTCCGCAAGTTCAAGAGCTTGCACAGAGAAATGCCCATAACGGAGAGCGCTCGTTTAAAATTATCACTAGAGGAAGCATGAATGGCTAGAGGGATAGAGAAAATGAAACAAAGATATGAAATGGAGAGATTTCAACCAAAAGGTCTGTCCGGCTGGCTCGAGGAGTGAAGGGGAAAGGCACCTGACAAAGATAACTGTATTCCATTCCGTCCCGTTGCTTTTCGAAGCACACCAGAGCTTTTAAATCAACCTCAGGCTAACGCTGACTAGGACTAGGGTCCAAGGATTCTCTTTTAACGCGACAGCGTTAAGGAGCTCTTGTCGCAGAAAAGCCGGCGTCGTCAGCGGCGTTGGCCGTGAGCGATAAATCCCAGAAGGCACTTCATAAATAAAAAAACACCTTGTACGATGGGCTGGTGGGAATCGAACCAGCGTCTTCGGAGTGTGAGACGGAGACGCTACCACAGAGCTACGAGTTCGTTCCTACAAAACGGGACAAAATCGCCTCTAGTGAATGCGGTATTGCCTTAGCAACGTGCCGTAGAAAGTTATACTGCGGTGTATATGGGTAATTATGATCATGTAACTTACAGAAGTCGCAGTTTCATGAGTAGCACAGTACGTTTTCGCTACATTTCTTCTGCGCTCTGCGCACACGCAGAGCCATCTTGCGGCAAACAGAGAAGACCCCCTCCTCACAATGTACGGCGCTGCCCCGACACGTGGCGCGCCACTCGCCCCATGATCGCGTCCGCCTTCATGGCGCGTGGGGTCCCGGCTATCTGTGCCGATCGTGACGTTTGGCTGGCGTAGCGCGTTTGAGTAGGCGGTGCGAACGGGGTGCGATAACGCTATCGCGTTCCACTCTAGGCGAAGCTTAAGCGTCCTCCAATTTTTTCTTGAGGGGATGGTTGTCGAGTTGTCGAGCGTGGGGTATGGCGCTATTATTTTGCGCAACAGAACGAGAACACTTCAGAAGGCGCGCCGGCTGCCTCATTGCACCCACAGACTTCACATTCAGGATTATCGGCAAAGCGGACGAGAAAGGAGTAGGCATTCGTGAACTCTAATCCAAGCCATAGACGACATACGAGAGTCCGACACGCCGTGTGAAACTTGGCGGAAGGTGCAGCTTTAAGTGGATGTACGAAGCAAAGGCGCTTGTTTGCGATCATCAGCCGAATCAAGTACAAAATGCTGACGGGAAAATGCGCAATCGGCAATTTTGATATTGGAGCAGTGGTTTGTTGAAGAAATTTACTCCACTCTGCCACCCTGCTTCATTCGAATCTCTAACTGTGCTGCTGCAAAACTACGTAGCCGGTATTTTAGCTGCTTACCTTTCTATGGACGTCGTAAGGTTAGTAAATAAGAGCCGAAACTGAAAAGCAGCCATAATAGCTTTGGTCACAGGTGTCGGTGCAATTGAATATGCAAAACGAAGTCTCTGGAGAAGTACTAGCCGGCTGATAACTATAATCGGTACTTATAGCCTTGTCAGCAATCTATGCAACCGAGCTCCACTTTCTGAACGTGTGTAGGCCTTACCGTATTGAAACAATACTAGTGATTTGCCTAACACTCCTCCTATGCTGCTATTCGCGTGGGCGGGAGGATCACATTCAGCGAAATTCAGATTAGATCTAATCACACTGACTGCAATTATATCAGGGGAACCTGGAGGTGCATATTACGTATGAGGATAGTGAATATATTGCTCAGTGCATCCTATTTATAGCAAATTATGCAACGATGAGTACTATCGGCGTCAAATGAAACGGGAAATGCCGAGCGAGTGGCCCAAGCATGAGTGAAGGTATAGCGCACGCCATCCTGTCATCACCATTGACCGGCGCGTAAATATGGTTTGGCCGCACTGCGGAAGTTTGCCGATCAAAAGAGTGAATGTGGCGCGCAAGCGGCAAATCGACAGATTTTAAGAAAAGCCTTGGCAGTGAAGCCTCATCTGATATAAAAAGCCCTTATTTGAAAAGAACGAGTTGACTAGTCGGAGGGATACACATAGGCGAAGCTAACAAGAAACACCACCATAGAAATCGTTCTCTATTCGGCCGGCTCGAACTTATTCTGCTTCGCCTTTCGTTCTTTCTTTTCTTATTTCTGTGATCTTTGCCGCTGTGCTTCCCAGCCCGAAGCGGGTATGCAAAGTGAAACGACTCAAGGAGGCTGGGGGCCTGCTGCAAGCCATATTTATATATATAGGTGCAGTATGCGGGCACGAAGTGCGCAGCGCACTCATCAGCGTGCCGGCAATCTCGCGAATCGGGAACTGCTCAGCGAATGTCGCTGCGGCTTCATTTCCCATTCACTAAATCGCCAGCAGGCCGCACGCGCATAGCAAGTGGGTGGTGGGCTCGTTGAGGAGAAGCGGGCCGCAGGCAAAGCAGTTTGAGGAGAACACGTCTGTCAAAGTATGCAAGCGGCACGTCGGTGCTGAGCCGGCGCTCCCTTTCGAGACATGCGAGCCCGCGGCACGCTGTTGAGGCGGCTGACGCACGTTCATGCAATGCAGAGATGGGTCATCAGAAACGCATCTCACGCTCTTGCACGGAGACCAGCTTGCGGCGGGGCTGATCGCACTATCTTAGCGGTGCCGACGAGTTGGGTGCGCGGTGGTTGTAATATGCGCAATTAAGTGAGATACCCACTAATTACCGATTCTGGCGCGCCAAAAGTGTTCCGGAGTCTGAAAGAGAAAGACGTCGGATTGTAAGGGTTTTTGTGATGTGTTGTGCATGGATATGAAAACTAGAACAACGCAGATAAAAAGTGAAAGAGAGAACGAGAAACATACTAGGCCCTGCTTTCCTTCGAGCAGCTGTAAATTCTGGCGGCTCTTGGCGCACCACTCGTCCAGAAATCCCCCGTACTTCATGCGTAGGCAAGTTTCTTGCGAATTCTCTTGTCGTCTTAAATTGATTGAGCTATAGAGATTGCGAACTTCCCACTGCTGCGTTCCTTCGGACCCTGTTGGGGTAGCTTTGCGGATGTTGACTCGTTATAATGTATTTTAATCATCAAGGCCCGCATTCGCAATAAGCTTTTACGCTATAATTGTTCGTAAGAGAAAATTTAATCCGGTTTCTATATTAGGCATATTATTAGCGAACCTGGCTGGCCAATGGCAAAGGGAACTTACGAATTTCTGTGGCAGATGTATTTCACACAAAGTTCATAATGCAAGTTGCAATACACTTTCCAAGAACTAATTGCATCTTGACTGTTTATAGAAGAGTGGTGCTTAAGGCGGCACTAAACAAGAAAAGTCCTGTTTGTGGACGTGTTCTGCTAATAATGGTTCAGTCAGCTTAACGACTAGAATGCGTTGTCTACCGGGCTAACCTGATTCAATGTGTGTTTACCTTGAACAGCCTGCACTTCGCAAGCTTTTGAGATCACGCCGGAGTTTGTCATCTCTTTCGTTTTGTAGTTGTGAATAGGGCGCAAGCCTGCCATTGCGAAAACAATGTTGTCCTTCAAGGACTTGGTCCGGCTGACATCACACACTTAGCTGACTATAGTGCTTAGATTCCATATTGAGCTGTATTTAGCACTGTCTCCCTACCCCTTAGAGATTTCACCAAATAGAGTTCTAGCGATAATCTTATTATAATATTCTGGTCGGATATCATATCATCCGGCATTACGAGTACCTTTTGGGGAAGCCCCGTAAGCGAGGGCCAAGTCATAAAGCTTATCCTTCGTAAGTGATTTTGTCATTGACCGGCTGCCTCTGCTAATAAGTGCCCAGCATCAGGCTTGACTGGCATTTGCTCTTACGAACAATTCTATCGTGAGATACTTTTGCAAACACGGGTCCAGACGTGAAAATAGCTACTGTAGAGCTGCTATGTGGTGCTATGGTGCAAAAAAATTGTAAATGACGGTGTATGCGCTGTCATTGATCGTGTAGTGATCAGCGCGAATGTTATAAAATAAAAACGACCAACGAATACGGCCTCACGATAACTGCTCAAGGTGCAGCTGAAGAAACGACTCTTGTCTTAATCACACCTCATATCATCGATGTTCCTTAAAAACGACGAAAAGAGACCCTGAAGGTGACTAAGCCCCGTAATTTCCGCGAAACAGCACCAAAACGATGGCGCGGGCATTTACTGGCCAGCAAATGCGCCATTTTACTTGCACGGATTTTGTTAGATATGAAGAAATATTACGGTAATATTTTATGCCGTCAGAGTTTCTTCCCCCTCGCTAAGTCAGTTACGCGAGTAGGTACTCGAAGTGATACTTATAACGGTAAATCTTATCTTTCACGCATATTTATGAAACGTTTACGTTAGAAACTGCACTCGCAAGCTCCCATTACCCCTGAATACAAACTTGGTGAAGTAATGTCAGTGGTGTGCTCCTTAAATGTGAAATCTCTCTGGTTTTCTCAGCTGTTGGCACCTGAATTATGTTGCGTAAAGGAAATTCAGGCTCTGCTCGGAACAGAATCTAAGGATAGACTGACTGCAGCGCTATTGCCCTTGTTGGCAAAGGGCAAAGTGGTAACTCGATTCCATCATAACAAAAAAGGCAATGCTCTTCCACGCAGACATGCGGAGCAGCAAGCATTTTCGTCAAGAAATGCCCTCACATGAAGTGATTCTCTCCATGATGTTGTGACGGCGAAGCCTGCTGCATGATGAATATGTTAGCAGTGGAAAGCGGCGGGAGTAAACTGAAGTGCCTGCCTATGGGAGAATAAGGCGCTCTGAGTCATGCAGCGGGAGGAATTCGGTCCTGCAGACATTGCAGATTTCGGCACCGTTGCGTAATTTCTTGCAGTGCATACTAAGAAGTCTACAAAATAGATGCCACATGTTGTAAACTGCGAACGCAATCAAAAAATAGAAGAGAAGGTACCTTATAGGCTACTGCTACGGCACTTCTAGTTGGTTTTACCAAGCCCTACAAAAGAAAAAAGAAAAAAAAAGATAATGAAGAAAATAAAGAGATGCAGTAATTTTTAGAATGCAAAGAAAATCAAGAACAAAAAAAACGGCCTTTTATTACTACTGTCTATCTCTTTTTAATTACTTCTTTTGTTTGCCTGCGGTTCTTTCGCATAATTTCGAGGCATAAACCTCTCATTTATATAAATGTTAAAAAAATGGAACATGTTACGGCTGCGTTAAAAATAATAAAGCGACTCGTTCTTATTGTAAAATTCTCGGTAATAATTTTTTTATACAGGCTGTCTCCAACGCTTAATGACTTCCAGTCATTGTGCAAAGCGTTGTAAAAAGTGCACAATTGCGCTGCAAGTTGTGTTAGGCTTTTGCAAGCCTCAATCTTTTTTCCTTTTTTTACTCACGTTTCCATGCTGTCATGTGTGTGTGTGTGTGTGTGTGTGTGTGTGTGTGTGTGTTTGTGTTTGTGTTTGTGTGCGTGTGCGCGCGTGTGTGTGTTAATAAGGGGCCTTATAGGGTTCGGTTGGCTCTGTCGGCAAGTGGCAATCTTCTCTGTTTACCTTCACAAAGTCAGAGTAATATTTTTTTTATATAATTCCACTGTATCTGTGGGCACATGGTGTAAGGAGCAGGGCAATCAAATTAACTGGTGAGACAGAAGAGAGGCAGTAAACAGTGGGGGAGTGCGGGGGTCTCTTCTATACTCCGTAGTCGGGTTTCCGCTGTACCCGTTTCGGCTGCTGACCCCAAGCACTTTGGATTCCCGCGAGAATAATTGCGCTACCACATTCGACGGTGAAGAAAAGAGCAATAAAATGGCGTCAAAATTGTTTTGCTTCAGCGTCTTCAATAAAGTAACGCACGGAGACGTAGTAATTACGCAAGGCGGACGCATGTAACACCAAATGTTTTCATCCTTGATCTGCTAATTATAACAGCGAATGCACGCTGTACCCCCTCGTTCTTTCAAAATGTTCACGTGGAACACTGATCTTAACGAGGCTGTGTTCCCGCGTCTCTTTTCACGGGTCTCTTTCCGTCCGTGCCCATATTTTCCTGCTAGTCGAAATGTACGGAAGTCGTCTTTTTGCTACACAAAAGTACCCATTGTGTTCTCGCTCTGGTGCGCTTTAGCTTAGGCATGTTTCTCTTGTTCGCTCCCAGCGTGCCTTTATCATCTCGCAGACATTTTTTGTGCCGCAGTCGCGTGCGCCGAGGATCCGTGACCGTGACTGCTCTCGGTGAAAATGTATACCTCGCCTTATATGGTATATAGCGATGATCGATTCATGTACACGCCTCGTTTATCAGCGTCTTCTTCGCAATAGGGTCTACACGCAGTAAAGGTACATTTAAAAAACAAGAGGGGGGGGGGGGGGTGAATGGAGGGATGCGTGGGGAGAGGGGGGCAAGAAAAGAGATGCTCGACCAGCTTTTGGAATCAGCCATGATCTACCGTGAGAGCTGCGGGCTGGTGGAACGCCACATCTGAGCAACTTTTATTCTTGCGTCGTTTTTTTTTTCTTTTTCAACTTTGCTTTTGTGCGCGAAGTTTTCTCGGGTGAATATGGTACGAGCAAAAATTTTCCGAGGCGTCGTGGAGGGTACCCTTTCATCAAGACTGATAACATGCAGGCTCATGGGAGAGGCTATATAGGTGAGCACCACGCTTAAGTGCTTTCTTTTTGCTTGAGGCGCTCAAGAAAGAATGCATGCAATAATTTAGCTTTTGTTTCTTTTTCTAAAAAATGACTATAGCATACTGCAAACCTGTTTTGACGTTATTTATTCTTTCCTTCTATTTCTATTTTCTATTTTTCCTTTGTTTCTTTTTTTTTTTCTTTGGTTTTGCTGGGCACTTAGAGCGAGGCGAATGAAACCCCTGATTGCAGTTTCCGATAATAGTTGCTTTTTTTTTTGTTGGCTCTTACTGCAGGTGTTTAGTTGGCAGCAGACTTTTTTTCTCGAATTGTCCTTTCATAGACATCTACCATAACAACTACCATCCGCAGGCCTGAACAGATAGGCAGATTAAAGCAAGCCTTTCCAAAAGATTCATGAAGGTGCCAGCATTTTGTTTCGCAACGCGTTTCTCGGTTGATACACTGAAACGGAAAGCCGCACTTGTAGTAAAAAAAAAATAAACTGTTCGCATAACGCATGTAATTGCGCGCTTGAAACCAGCTGGTGGCCATTCTACACTTCATCGAACTATGCAACAATGCTATAGTGGCTTCTTTAAGTTTTGCGCAAAAGTTCCATGCAGACTACCATGGCGTTTCATCAGAACATCGGTCACGCCGTCGGGCCGTACTATTCATATTCATGTATATTTATTTTAAAATACTGCGCACCCCGATGTCGATTATTGCAGGAAGAACAAAATAAAATAAGATACCAACGAATTACAAATACAGGATACAGAATAAATCGAACAAGCAGGGTAGTTTATCGAAATAAAAATGTCATTAATGTTACTATCTCGTCTTCTGACGTCTCCGCTGGTCTAGTCCGCTTCCAGCATCGGTTTACCAAAAGCGGCGGTCATATATATACCTGTACCTGATTCGTAACAACACCATCAGCCTCGCCTCTTCAAACCACTCGGTTCGCGGAAATTTCGTGGTCATTCACCTTCCACGTATTCAAAATTGTGCTGTTTGAGATCCCGAAGCGACACAGTTGATTATGAAGGACGCTGCAGTGGAAAGCTCGGAATTACTTTTGACAACTCTGAGTTCGCTAGCACATAATGCACGGTGCACTAGTGTTTTCGCAGTATACCCGTGGTGTGAGAGCTTCATGAAGCGGCGTTATCAGATAAGCCAAACTGCACGCCGCATTACCCGTGGTGGGCTAACTGCACACCATGGGTACTACACACCAGTGTGCAGTTTTTAAGTGTGACAGACTAATCACGCTTCGGCACGGCACTCGCAACAATGCGCAGCCGCACTTCTGCGCGACGTGGATGCTAAACAAACAGCGGAGATTCTAGCAGACGACAGCCGCCAGTTTCTGGTTTTGTGTCAGCGGCGTTCGGCGAGGTGATCTGATACCGTGCAACGCCGATGGCTCGTTTCCAAGACAAAGAAACCCATATACGTTCACGAAGTGACAGGTAAGTGAAATTATTTAGGTGCTGCGATAATCATCCGACCAGTTTTTATAAGACATCTTCCATCCTGCTTTCGCCTTTGCCCAAGCTGCGAGGATTCATTCCGCAAAAGGAACGTCTTGTAGTAAATATTAAAGCTTCATTTTATTTTTGAGATCGGTGCACATGGCAATAGTTTTGTGTTACATTTCTATTTTAGCCATTCAGAGGAACGGAAACACGTACATTTATCTGCTACCCTAAAGGGAGCACGTTCAAGCAGCCGCAACTACCCGTAGACCAGCATGCAGACATGACCGCTTACAAGAAAATGCTGGCTCCCGCAAAGCCTGATTTTTTATCTGTGCATAGCACAGTTAAACGCGAAACAATTATCGAACCACAGGGAGCAACGTCGAGGCGAAAAATGCCCTGCGTGCGGTGTGCACGCAGGGCATTTCGCGAGCTATGCGAGGTAGCACCCAGTTGTTCCGCTAGCCACATGTAGCCCTCGTGACCCACACTAGTAGAAAGAAGTAAAAGGAAAGGGTTTCGCACCTGGTTTTTCGCTGATTTGGCAGTCATCTAGTATAGAAGGCAAGGACTTTGGATACCGTTCGAAGTGTTCAAGCAAAACGCTATACCTAGCTGTCGCGATGAATGCTTCACTTTTCGGGATAAACTGCCTTTCTTTAAGGTGGCGCCTTCTTTAGGGCAAACCCTCCAGGATTTTCCTCACTTTGGCTGCTGCTGGGTACTTGAGCTGCCTTGGTGAATGGCTCATACTTCAATTTTTGAAAATTGAAAATATAGGTTCCAAGGTGTGGGTTGGCGCTGCATAACTTTTTTTCTTTTTAGAGTTTTGGCACATGGGCCAGACAAATTTCTCCAGTACACAATAAAGAATGTCTCTCTCTTTCTCTACAGCCATAAGTCGAGGTATGCATATTGCAGGTTGGCGTGCATGTCTTTGAAGGTGCAATAAACGGTGTTATGTGCGCACCCGCATCACTTTTTATTCCGGCTCCCTATGAATGCTAATCACTGTTGGCATCGATGCCTGGGTTTCTTCCTAAGTCGGGTCGAATAACGTGATTTAATTTCGACTGATAAAGTAGTTACACTGATCGGAACACTGTTCTGCGTAATCAAACACTAAATCATGACAGAAAACCTGTACATATTTGTCCTTTATTTTTATTCAAGTACCCTAAATGCCCATAAGGGCATTAGGTAGGAGTGTTACAATAAATCAGTGATAGACACAGTACACGCATTCAAGCAGATAATGCAGGTTAATATAAAAACAAGAACACGAGCGGAAAAACAGGAAAAAAAAAATTAAGAGCGCTACAACGACAGGTCCGCAGCGTTGAAGACACCCATAGCCATTACAATCGGTGCTGCACAAAATCAAGGTTACTTAGCTACTTGATACAAGAAAAATGCTTGTTAAAATAGGTACACCTACCAGCAGATACTGCATGTAACAATTAAGGAACACAAACAGAAAAAAAATATGCAGTACGAGGAACTCGATGCTAACCTAAAACAAAGCCATTTGCGCAAGGAAGATAAAAAAAAAGAAGAAGAGCACAAGAAGACACTGACGTCTAGAACGAATGAATAAGAAAATCCTACGTGTGTACGTTAAAATAGTCATTTAGTTTTGCTAAGAAATCATCATGACTTAGAACAGATACAGATATGACATGTTCTAATAATATATCGCGAGAAGGAGAACATATGACATAGACCATATTATAATCTCGGATCATAGGTATCACACAGGCCTTTCGAAAGAATATCGCATGGTATTCAACGGCTTCGTTGATTTTCTCAAATTTCTTATGCCTGCCTATATCTTGGGCTAGCTATGAATGTGCCACAGGATATGTGCCCATTCATGGTCAATCCTCTAAAGTGAGTATATTTCCAGCTGTTACACAAGCTGTATACATTGCCTACGTCGTTATGATACCATTGCATCAATGTCTAAAACTGTGCATCCGCCTAATTTGAAGTTTGCATTTAGGCATAGCCTGTGAATGGTGGGTTGCATAAACGTAAACACTGCATGATATTAATACTATGACCTGTTCGGCAACAACACCGTAGCATTTCTTCGCCAGAACGCAACAAAAACCAGTCGCCATGTCACTTGGACTCGCCATCATGCTTTCCTCTTCACCGTCGTCATCGCCTTGCTGCTGTCGTTACAGACATCCTCCCCCGTTCCCCCACCCCTTTAATAAAGAAGAATAAATCTGCACAATTGCTACAAGCGCAGGGCTCGACAAGGCCTCATTCAGCGTAATGGCCATAGTATGAAAATGTTAGTAGCGCCAGTTATTTCTGAAGGACACGCTCTTTTCTGACGTGAAACTTCATCTAAAGAGAAAGCATGCTTTACTGAGTACTTGCGCACGGCAAGCCATCGTATGGAATCGAAACCGCTTCGAAACTGAGACTACTATTTGTATTACGATCGTAAATGAAACTTTAAATAGACATATCATGTATCACGAGCAACACTTCAAGAAAAGGGCTCAAGATCAACCGCTGAGTAAATATGGAGTGAAAAAAAAAAAACGTTGCAGATAATTAAACAGTTAACCGATAACAGTCGAACAGTTTTGTTAAAGGGATGATGAGAGGCTTCAGAGAGATGCGCTCACCGGGAAGTGTAGAGCATTATTTTGTTTTCCAGTGACGAGCCCCCGATGAACTCAAGGTGAGTTGTTGTTTCAACTCTTAAAGTGAATAGACGGTAAAAATGTCGCTTTGAAGTTCGCTGTTTGCTTTAGCCACTAGAAACGCCTGACAGTACGAGCATATAAAGAGAGAGAGAGAGAGAGAGAAGGGAAGACAGAAAGGCAGGGAGGTTAACTAGACTGAGTCCAGTTTGCTACCCTACACGTGGGGAGGGGAATGGGGAGTGAAAGAGGGAGAGAGAGAACTTAGGTATAGGATGTCTACAGTCTGGCACTCAAGTCTGTTTCCCTCAGGTAGCGAAAAAGCGCTCGAACTGCTTTCTGGGCCATTGAACTATGAGGCCAGGCCCCCAAGATCTTCGCTTCCGTAAATGGCCTGTCATCCAGTCTATTTAAGGCACACTGGAGAGTCTCGCGTTGATTATCGAAGCGAGAACAGTGGCACAGAAGGTGACTGATAGTCTCTTCACACTTGCACTTCGCGCACATTGGTGAATCCGCCATTCCAATACGATAGCTGTAGGAGTTGGTGAATGCTACTCCTACCCACAGCCGACACAGCAGTGTTGCGTCACGTCGTGGAAGGTTCGCTGGTAATGTAAGTTTCAGTGATGGGTCGAGGCTGTGTAAACGACACTTAGAGTTCTGAGGTGTATGCCAGCAACCTAACGTGATTGCACGAGCGAGACTGCGAAGCTCTCTTGCAGCGTCGACTCTGGATAAAGGTATAAGGAGTGTCGGTGAGCCAGCCTGGGCACGTCGGGCAGCGTCATCGGCGAGGTGATTACCAACGATGCCACAATGTCCCGGCAGCCACTGAAATATGATATTATGTCCTCTTTCAGAAGCGCAATGGCAGGTTTCGTGGATTTGTGACACCAGCTGTTCATAATTGCCACGTCGTAAACTTCTCAAGCTCTGGAGGGCTGCTTTCGAGTCAAAAAATATTGCCCATTTGTTGGGCGGTTCTTTTTCAATGTATTCGACAGCAGCGCGAAGAGCGGCCAGTTCAGAGCCTGTAGATGTCGTTACGTGTGATGTCGTAAACTTGATGACGACCGATTGAGATGGTAGAACAACGGCGCCCGTAGAATTTTCCGAGACGGAACCATCCGTGTAAACATGAATTCGGTTAGAGTATGAACAATGCAGAAGTTCCAGTGTGATCTGCTTGAGAGCCGCGGTGGTCAGGCTAGCTTTCTTCACTATTCCTGGAACAGCAAGGTACACAGGAGGCTTCTTCAAGCACCACATAGGGGATGGCGTTCTTGTTGCGGGTGAGTGCCTCAAAGACAAAGAGTGCCGGTTAGCCGCAATTGATCTGGAGAACGCTGCCCTGGGTCTTTTCTCAGGCAATCGAGCGAGATGGTGGTCAGGGACTCGGGATATATGGCGAACATGCACCCGGAGCGCGTCGATATCTATATAGGTCCTTATTGGGTGGTCTCTAGCGGTGGCAATTGTTGCCACGGTTGAAGCACTTCGAGGTAGCCCCAGACATGTTCGAAGGGCTTGGCCTTGAATGCTCTGTAGGACATGGATGTTAGTTTTGTTAGCATTGGACAGCACTGGTGTGCTGTATCGCAAGTATCCCAGGAAGAGCGTCCTGTATAGTTGAAGCATAGATGCCACGGATGTGCCCCACGTTTTACCGGCGAGAAACCTTAGTATGTGGGAGATAGAAGTAAGCCTCTTCTTCAAATATGTGATGTGGGGGCTCCATGAAAGGTCTCTGTCTATAATAACGCCTAGGAATCGGTGAGTTTTTGCGTAGGAAATTGGTTGGTGGTCAATAGAAATGGGGTACCAGGTCATGGGCTTGTGGGTAAAGGCGACTAAGGCGCACTTCTCGGTCGAAATGCTGAGGCCTTGCGCACGCAGGTACGATGATGTTAGGGTCACTGCTTTTTGGAGCCGTGCACGCACCTGGAGACGTGTAACTGCCGAGGCCCATATGCATATGTCGTCAGCATATATAGAAAGGTTTACTGTATGTGGTAGAACGTCGGCAAGGCCAAGGATTGCAAGGTTGAACAAAGTGGGGCTAAGAACCCCACCCTGAGGGACGCCACGGTAAGTGTAATGGTCAGCAGTTCGGCCATCTGCACTGTGCACAAAGAAGGATCTTTTGAATAGATAGCTCCGAATCCACCGAAACATGCGTCCACCTATTCCATTATTTTCCAGGGCATCAAGGATGGCTTCATGCGTTACATTATCATAGGCGCTTTTCACGTCGAGGAATAGTGCAACCGATATACGCTTGTGGTGTTTTTCCTGTTGTACAGACGAGACTAGGTCGATGACGTTGTCAATAGAGGAACGGCCTCTTCTAAAACCAGCCATGGCATCGGGGTATACGTTGTGGCGCTCAAGATACCATTCTAGGCGGGTGAGAATCATTCTTTCCATGACCTTCCCAACACAGCTGGAGAGCGCAATGGGTCGGTAGGACGCTAGGCCAAGTGGCGACTTTCCAGGCTTCAGGAGTGGTATCAAGCGGCTGGACTTCCACCGCTCAGGAACGACGCCATCATTCCATGACTGGTTATAACATTCCAGCAGTCTGCTTCGGCCATCTTCACCTAGGTGGCATAAAGCAGCGTAGGTGATGCCATCTGGTCCTGGCGACGATGAGCGCCTGCATGAGGCCAGAGCAGCGTCCAATTCCTCAAGTGAGAAGGAGACATTCAATTCTGGGAAGCGTGTCGCAGGAACTTCACCCAGAATTTCACTATTGTTGGTGACCACACTGCCCGCAATCTTCACACAGAAATCTTCGGCTATATCGACCTGTGAGCGGCCTTGATGGAGGGCTAGGGCTGAGAATGGGTGTCGTTGCTGTGGAGACGAGCCAAGGCCGCGCACCGTCCTCCATATGATAGACAGAGGCTTGCGGGGGTCAAGTGATTCGCAGAACGTCTTCCACCGTTGTTCCTCCAACCTGTCCATACGACGTTGGATTTTCTTCTGTATACGTCGAGCGACTCTAAGGTCATTAATTGACTTCGTGCGCCTGTATCGCCTCTCGGCTCTTCTGCGAATCGTTCGAAGTCGCTCAAGTTCCATGTCAAAATCCGTACGTTTTTTCGCAGATGTAAATGTGTACTTAGACGATTCCAGTACACTTGTAATAAGGTTTTTAATGGTGCCGGTAAATCCTTCTTTGCATGCCTCTTCCACCTTTGTCTTATACGTTGACCACCTTATATATGCTTGTCGGGAAGTACAAGAGGAGAAGCTTCCAAATCCATTGATAATTAAGTAGGTGGGAATATGGTCACTACCATGAGTCTCGATGTCAGAGAACCATCGAACATTTTGACCAAGTTGCCGTGACACCAAGGTCAAGTCTAGGCAACTGCTATAGTTCGCACCACGCAAGTACGTCGGACTGCCATCGTTCATAATGCAAAGTTCATGGTCGGAAGCAAATTCCACAAGTTTCCGGCCCCTGGAATCTATTCTGGAGCTTCCCCAAGCCAAGTGATGAGCATTAAAATCTCCTGTGATAATCCAGGGTCCAGTAGTTGCCGTCAGGATGTCTCGCAATCGGTCGACGTCGAACCGACTATATGGGGATATGTAGGCGCCGATAAGGGTGAAGGCCACTTTATTCTTTGTAATGCGGAGACACACGTATTGGTTTCCATCATGAGGCTGCACTGAGTGGGGGATGTAAGTAAGTTCTGTACGGATGTAAACAATTACTTTGCTGGGTTGCCCGCACGTTGACGCCATGAAGGCTTCGTATCCAGAGAGTCTTAGCGCTTTCGACACGTTCGGTTCACATATTACCACTACAGGAAATCGGATCGTGAAAACGTATTGGCGGAAACATGAAATCCGTGATTTAAGTCCTCTGGCATTCCACTGGAAAATTGTCGCGCTACGCACTTCATCACGGAGTGAAGGCAGTGGAAGAGCCATTGTGCTTATGCAAGATTTGCAAGCACTGGGCTCAGGGCATCCAACACTTGAACTGCGCTTCGAGCTGTTGGCGTATTCGAGTTGCCCACAAGCGTGCGAATCGCATTTATCAAAGACTTGAGCATTGTTACAATTCGGCGGTCATGCTCTGTCAGCTCATCTGAGTGAGGGGTGGAGCATTGTGGTGCCTTTCCTTGTTGGGGTTTTTCCACAGGGCTTATCCTTGGCAGTGGTGGCCATTCCTCATTCACAGCAGTCTTTTCAGATGCTCCGTTATCTATACACGGTTTGGAAACATTCTGCACTGAGGTCGGAGCAGATTCAACAGCAAGAGGCTGTGCGGCACGCGTATTCTTTGTGCGGAGAGCAGAATTCCTTGATGTGCGTCTGCGACGAGAACGACGTCGCCTGACGTCAGCAGCTGCTTCACGATGGGTCGACCGGTCCCTAACCATTTTCTTCAAGATGGAGAGTTCTCGCCTAACTCTAGGACAATCTTTTGATGAGGCATCGTGGGGCCCTTGACAGTTCGGACACTTATAAGTTTTTGCCTGGCAGTTGCCTGCAGAGTGTTGTGCTGCACAGCGGGAACATATGGCAGACTTTCCACAGACGGCGCTCACGTGGCCGAATTTCTGACAGTTTCTGCACTGAAGCGGCTTGGGAACAAAGGGCCGGACAGCATGTCGAAAATGACCTACCTTCACATGCGATGGAAGGCAGTCACCTTTAAAGACAATTTTCACGCATCTGGAAGTTCCGAGACGGGCCACCTGTAGTATGTGGGTCCCATGATTGGCAGGCTTTATCAAAAGTGGTAAATCCTCGCCTGAAATGGCCGCATCAATGTCATATATGACGCCTGTAGTAGTCTCTTTTCCCATCGGGATGATCGTACGGACGTTCATGCCACCGAGAACAGTGACAGCTCGCAGAGAATCTAACGCCGACGCTTGGGCGACGTCTACCGCGACAATATTCTTCCGAGGGTTGACTCGTACGTCCTCAATGCCATTTGGCAACAGTCTCTCGAGTTCAACCGATGCAACTTGCCTGTTGAGGAACCTCATGTTGTCGGAGGGTAGCACAGGTAAGAAAAGGATGGTGTACTTTGGCGAACTTTGCGGAGTCCTCATAGTAGATGTGTCCACAGAGGCCCCAAGCATCCGCCGCTTTGCTTTCTTACTCAGGACAGTCACGTAGTCGTCGTCGGAGCTGTCGTCGCTCTCGGTCGAGTCTATCAGGGTAGCCTCGCTGTCGCTCGAGAGGCTGTTCCGCTTCCTTGAGGCTGCCGACGCGGGCGCCGCTACATCAGGTCGGAGTGCGGGTGGCTCCACTTCCATTCCCGTCGGGCAGGGAACAGTGTTCCCCGGAAGAAAGCGAAAATTACCACAAAATACTGGTGACGGAGAACAAACACTCAGCAATAGGATCACTTCGTCGTCGTCCTTCCACGAGCATATAAAAGACATCAGTGTTCACTTGAGCTCCTTCACGTTTTGTCTGTAGACATTGTCGGCAGATTTCCAGATTTCCGGATAACAACAGTAACTCTTTTTCCATATATGTGTGGGTGCGGCTTTTATCTTGACTCCATACCGCCTTAGCAGTTTTCATTATGCTAAGAATGCAGGTATCAGAGGACGCAGTATCCTTTTGTTTATTTTGGCAAGGCTTTCTTCTGAGGAAGAACTGATCGCCTGAAAAAGCAATAAGTGGTATACGCCTGAAAAAGTGGTGTTATTTTCTTATGTGACTTCCACATCACGGATGTCGAGATGTGCAGCTGACCTTTGCTAAACTAGAACATCTGCGCCAAGCCCATGGAATTGAACATCAATAGATCAATACACTCGGTTCCTGGTAGCCGGGACAGACTTATGATGTGCGCACTTTTTCTTTGTGCTTCCTTCGGCTTTGTGTGCTGTACTCATCTAAAAAGGAGACGTGTAACCATAGGTTTAACTTCCCGTTACACTCAAGAGGCAGCTCATGGTGTAATCAATAAAAGACGGAGCTGACCTAGCCTCGCAAAGCTAAGTGGCACCTACAACTAACAACGTACTCGCGACTTTTCATTATGAAATACGCTTTCCAGTAAACGTGTGCACTTGATATATTCTAAGCCCTCCTGGAAGAAGTCTGCATTTCTCTTGTGTTTCTAATACATTTAATGCAACTAGCATCCTTTGGGAACTTCACCCAGTAGGCGATATGTACCTAAACTCTTTCACGCACCTGGTGACCCAAGTTGTCTACTACCTTGGGCCACAGGTATGTGATTGCTGCTGTCTTGCCAAGTAGACAACTTTGGTGTCAGGGTAGGTGCCACTGGGTATGTGAACGAACGCACAACTTCGGCACTGTGTATGTGGTACGTGTATGTTTGCTTGCTTGCTTGCTCCCCATATTACTGTGTGTATCCCCTACGGAGGATTGGCCAAGAAGCCGTCTGTTATAAGGATGGGGTGGGGTGGGGGTGGGGATTGGGAAAATAGTTTGAGAGACAACGCATATGTCAGGGTAAATTTGAAATTATACAAAAAGTTGACATAGACAGAATAATTTTTGAGACAATGATTTTTTTCCTTGGAAGAAAACGTGTGCTTTACGAAAAGATAGCGGATTTGAAGTTAATAAATTGTATTTAATTTCAAATTAGGAATTGCGTATGTGCCCGCCCTTGGCCAATCCCCCAGGATGGCTGTGCCAAGGTGACACAAAAGGTTATGTAGCATTAAATACATTAGAGCGATAGCGCCTCATCCACAGGGGACACCTCCACGTAGATCGAGGCTGCTTGATGGGGAGCTATTGCAATGAAGTTGCAGCCAGCATACTATACTGCTTTTAATACTTAGCAGGCAGCGCTGCCGAAGACAAATAGTGCGGCCATACAAGTATTTGTAATTGCATAGGTAGAATTAAGGTGAAATCAGTGGTTGTGAACAAATTGTTCCTAATACAAATTTAGGTAAATCTTTTAAAAAGAGCTTTCGGTAAAACAAAGACATTTTACACGAAGCTATAGCACTCGCTTTAGCTTACAAGAAACCGCAATGAAATCGGAGAAAGAAATGCAGCTACGGAACGCAAAACAGCAATCGTAAATTAATCTATTGACGAAGATATAGGAATATACCTTTCTTTTGAAAGAATGAATGCAACGGAGTAACTGTACGCTTCCTATGAAAGCATTTCACTCGTTTGGCCAAAATTACGAGAGAAGAGTTTTAATCTTGCGATATTTGTGAAAAAACGGCATGTGCTTTTCGATGATGTCTGCAAAATGAAATCTAGTGCATTGGAACAGTTTAACCTGCCGTGAAACCTTTGTTGCAGCAATACGACGACTGAAAAGAAGTATAGCCGCGAAATGATCTCCTATGTCTAAGGATAGAAAGAATAAAGGCTCGCTTCAACGTTACCAAGATGTGACATGGGAAGTATGACGGGTATACTAACTCCCACCCGATTCTGAAGATTCAAGGTATTTACAGAGAACTGCTTTGTCCTGGCATAAATGGTTTCCCCTCAAGAGACTCAGGTAGAAGATAACCCCGACTGATCCATCTTTTTGTTAAACGGCAATAAAATATTTAAGAAATGATAATAAATATCATAATAAGGAAGATAACGTTTTCACGTTCCCAAGCTCAATTAACATCTAACCGGGGTCCATGCCACTGCACAAATGCGAGAAACAGCTGCTCCTTGCGGACGCTAAACTCGGTGTCTTTTCTTCTGATCTCTGTCTTCCTCTAGCGCAAATTTATAAACTATGTATACCTGTGAAATTTGGTTTTAGTGTTGGCAGCAAAAAAAGAAAGCGCTTAGTGGAGTTCAGTTTTTTAACCCTATTTTTGTATAATGTATTCTGCGTGCCAATTTCAATGTATGTCAAGCGATAAATGTCAACTGATGTGTTTAAAAGACTACAGTTCTTTAATCTTGTTATCACTTACTGCGCATGCATTGGCTCAGTTATTGCTAAGCGTGTAGAAAGGGCAAAATGTTGAATTTCATATTCACGTTACACGTTCATCCGCCATCTGCTAAACTTGGCACTAACCCATGTATAAGATGTAAGGTCAGCCTGGAAGGCTATAACGTCATCCGAGTTAGCTGCTTGTTTGTATGGGCACGTTGCTCGAAAAGAGCGGAGATGTTATGTCATCAGACAATGTGCGTGGTTAGCTAAAGGACATCGATTAGTTAGGAAAAGTATCCTCTGAAAAGGCACCGCAAACAAGAGCCATATTGCGCCACGGGAAACCTTCAACGCGACTGGTGACCGGCTCAGAGCGAAACAAGCTAAGCTACCCTGCGAGGGCTGCCCCTTCTCCACCATGTAGTTAGACACAAAGGCATGCCCCACCACTAAAGACGAGCTGCATACTATACGCGAGCGTTCCCCCTCACGGATACAGTTCTGCGTTTGTCGGCTCACACGCGCGTGCCATGCTCGCTCGATAGTAACGACTCACGGGCTAAAGGTCGCCTGTGTAAACCCTGCCCAACGAGCGATGCTCGGAAACAAGCCTACACAGCAACCCCGAACAACGCACGCACGAAGCGTCTTTCTTATCCATCGCGGGATGAGTGTACGATGCCCGCAGTCTCGTCTTCCTCGCGCTGTTCGAAGCAGCCGTCCGTTTCGCAAGGAGGATCAAGCGAGTTCTTTCGTCCGGGCGCCTTGCCATAGAAGCGGCTCCCATATACAAAACTTAATCCGGGCGTGCGACATCACTCGTGACGCAACTACGAGATAAGAACTGAAGAGACTGGAGGCGCGAATGGAATTCGGTGGTTGCATTAGCACTGGCGAATGCGCACGGATACAACCAAGCTTCGTGATTGGTGGTGCCATTTTCTTAGGTATTTCTTTTTTTTATTTTCGTTTCGGTCCCGTGGTGGCGTACCTGCATACCGTATGCGTTTATGCGACCGCGATTGTCGCACATACGCCTCTTGTAGCGGTAAAATATTACAGATAAAGTAGGGCATACCAAGGCACAGGTATGGTGGTTGTTTTGTCCTCATTGTGACAGTGCATGGATACAATGCGCTAGAGGAGGAGGAGGAGGAGGAATGAGACCACATGCGTGACACCTTGTTGCTGATGCCTTGTTTCTCCGTCTTCTTGCCTGTTGTGTTCACTGTTACCATGAATTACAAGCGCGGTTAAGATATACCGTCTTACAGTGTTCCGCTGAAACATGTAACGACGGTTGCTGAAATCTAAGGATCACCTCGAGCAAAAATACCTTTCCGCCGTTTATACAATGAGGACATCAGAAAATGTTCTAAGTCAGTTGCAGGTGTATACCAAACTAATTTGCTGTGCCTAACTGGGTGTTTGATAGAAGATGGTCACAAGTGCTAACAAACGCACAACAGGCAATGTAGCAATGCACTGAGACATCTCGTTGGAAACTTACAAGGAGCGCATAGCGGGTGTCGTTCTTGATACGTAGCGTGTACGTCTTGGCATTGACAATATTGACACACAAGACGTCTTTGCTCTTTGGAGCAGACCTTTGCGACTGGACGAGGTCTACACACGCCGCTTTTTGCACCTTGTGAAAAAGAACGCAACCTTCAGATGCACCTACCATGCCACCCCAGACGCTTCGCTAGAGCATGTTGCTCATAGCATGTCTACAATATGATCAACAGCGAGTGCAGTTTCGCATTTTCGTAGAACACCGTGTTTTCACCGACCTTACGTCATGCATAGTTGCTTTGGATAATTGTAAAGAAACAACCATTGCAAAAAAGAAAAAAAAGAAACATGACCGAGAACTGGAGCAACGCACCCTGTTTGTTTCCTCCAATTTTTCTTTTTACGTGCTTGTATCTTTCGCTTATCGTGCGCGACTTGATAAGTTATGCACTAGATGGCTACTAGAGTCTCTATATGATAACAAGCTCTATATTAGGCGAATCCCTCATACTGTCGCAGCTAATAATCAAGAAAGCACCAGAAAAGACCAATGCTTCGCACGTTCCTACATGGGGCCACCCAAGGCAACTAGACTGAGGACCACAGAGTTCTCACGATTTGCTTCTATTCGCCGTTCATTGCCCATTCCCCGGATTCCTGCGGGATGCCGAGGAACGTGCCCACGTTGGCTGCCTGAGTTGCGGGGTAAATTACAATTACGCAAGCGGTGTCAAGGATGCGGTGCCTTGACGTCAGTTACGCTCCGCACTTATTTTCCTCTAAGGCCACCTAAATCACTTGGAGGGTGCGAGCCACATTTACGAACACGGCATATCAATCAGTTGCTGCGCTGCTTAATATGCTTGCACCCGCCAAGGGAGCGGGTGGTACGCGTGCCATGGTATGCGTGCTCGTTGATCTTGTTAGATTTACTGCTATTGGGATCGCGGCACCTTTTTCGAGGCAGCTTCGCCGTTTATACCAGCTGTGCGCTCAACTTCGCGCCGCGAAATTCGTGCGGCTCGTTTGCACCGGCTACTGGCACAGGTAACTGGCACACCGCCTTAATTAACGACTTAATTTTTTACATATTTTGTAAAGTTGATAGTAGTTTTATTTCTTCGGGGCACTGAAAAAGCGCTTACTGCAAGATTAAGAATAAAAAAAAAAAAGAAGCACAACGAACTTCCTTCGGTGCTTCGTTTCTTCGTTTTCCTTCCGAGATTACCCTGTCAACAATGGATATTAAAGAAAGGATGACTGAAGATGATCTTTAAAGTAATGAAAAGACGAGAGACAAATCCAATAGGAAAGAAACAAAATTATGCATCACTGCAACAAGGGTAGCTGCTCTGATAGCAGGGTGTATTGAACACGCGCCAGACGTGGAAAGTAAAGCAATATAATTCAGTTTCCTGATAAAATTGTGGGAGCAAACTGTACTCTCTCGTCAAACTATGGCGGTGCTTCTTAGGTTACTGCAATGGCGTTTGGGCAGCACAAAAATGAGCTGTGAAAAAAGTAAAGAAGAAAGAGAGAAAAAGGTCATAAATGGAGCCACATTTTTGTAATCTTGCTCTGCACAGCCCATATTATCATCCAGGGATTAATTACTACATAATTTCTTCTTCTTTATAGTCACAGTTTCCTTGTTATATAGATTCTGTTCTTTATGGGGTAAGGTTCAGAAACTGAATAAGGAATGTTGGCGAAGTGCGGAGCTGATAGGGCCCTTCACCAAGTTTCGGCATTGAAGTTAAGCAAACAAGCCTGCTCCTATAGACGACTCGCTGACGACCATGTCAACCATATATTGCGCCAATGTACGACGCAAGAACAGAAAGAACATTGTTACGTGAAGCAGGGGCCCTATAACGTAAAACTATTACAATATGTTTTTATTCCAATCTCCTGACATCAAATTTACGGAACCGATGACGCAAGCATCGGGCGGTGACCCGCAGCGTTGCCTGAACAACCCAATCAAACGCTCACCTCGGTTATGGAAGGTCACTTTCTTCGCTTTAAAAACAAATAACATTGCCTACATTCGGTGGTTTTTCTTATCCAGTTCGCTGAGAACAGGCAAGGAATACGCTCAAGTGGAGAAGGTTTTGATGTGGCCGAGCCAGCGCACTGAATATAGATAACCGAATGAAGAGGGAAATGCCAGCGTCTGCGATTGGTCCACTTTCCCTTAGCTGGCATTGGCTTGTCTAAAGTCACGGCGGCGTACAGCGGACAGTTAAATATGCCACCAAAATGGATCCTCAGCAAAGAAGTGTTGGCAGAGCGATGTCGTATACGTGTCGAAAGGGCTCAATAACGTTATACGGCCACGAAAAAGTTTTGTTATACGCAAATAAACCCATCCTCTTCGGCAGGTGCGAGTAGCCAGTGCCTAAGCGATGAGCGGTAGCCATCTTCTATTCCTTTCGGAACAGGGCAGTCTCCAGTTATTCAGAAAAAGATCCAGTTTTGTTCGGCATATTAATGAATCTTTAACGCGTACACGTCCTTTGACGCAATGAGTTTTCGAGGTTTTGTGACGTCGAGTAACAGGCAGGGGAAGTGGGTGCAGCCCGAAACATTTCGACCAATAGCAGAGCGCAATGGGGAAAGGCGTCGAATCAGAAATAATTATTTTCATTTGTTCGGTTGAATCATACGTAATCAGTGTGTACACGTCATGTCAGATTAGGAGCTATCGCGGTTTTCGTGACGTCGCATGAGAAACAGGCGAAGGGGGGATGGTCCATAAAAAATATTGACCAATCGCGGATGGCTGATTGCAGAATTGAATAGAAAGTTTGGAATAGGGGCTCTAAAGCGTAAAACAATTCCAAACTTTTCTATTCCAATATCCAGCAGGGAGCGTAGACGGTTTCTTTCGGCGTTGACAGAGCTCGCCAGCGCTCAGATAACGCTGCACTGAGCAGGCTAGGTCAGGCCAATAGAAGCGACGGCGCACGCGGTTATGTGCTCACGTAACAGCAAGGACGCCAGCGGTTGGGGCGTCGTGAAGTTCACGAATAACTGTGGAGCGCAGGTGTGATGGTATAACGAGGAGGAGGTCAGGACCGTCAAGGTACCGTTACGCCGATATAATGTACCATCCTTCAGGGTGAACATACGCAAAGAGACGTCGCTAGGAGATGATTCCAGGCGCTCGATTATTCCTCTTAAGTAGGCATCCTGACGCTGTTCGTCGTCGATGTTAAGCAACTGGCTCACGGAATTAAAAGACGGAATTGAGGGAGTCAGTGCCCGAAGTCAGAGTCAGCCATGGGGTAATGGGACAAACAATCTGCATCCTTATACAGGCTCCCTGTCTTCTATACGACCGTGTAGGTGTACTCTTGCACGCGCAGTGCCCATCGAGCGAGTCTGCCTGTAGGGTCTTTTAAGGAGACGAGCCAACAGAGGGATAGTGGCCGGAAACTACTGTGAACGGTCGGCCAAATAGATGAGTGCGAAATTTCGCAACTGCCGATACAAGATTGGGGCGCTCATGTTCTGTAATTGAGTAATTTCGCTCTGATGCTGGCCATAAGCGATGACGCAGTTCGCTCCACGTTGACGTTGGGCCAAGATAGCGCCTATTCCGTAACCACTTGTGTCAGTGCGGGCTTCGGTTTGGGCTGAGGGGCCGAAGTGGGCCAAAATGGAAGGCATTGTGAGGAGTGTGCTTAACCCGGAGAAAGCCTCGGCTTGTGCAGGGCCCCAGGTAAAGGGGGTGTCTTGTTTAAGAAGACCTGTGAGTGGTTTCGCAATCACTGCTAAATTCATCACAATCCGGCGAAAATAGGAGCAGAGCCCCACAAGGCTGCGAACATCTTTGGCAGGATTTGGCGCAGGGAAGTCTTTAACCGCTCGAATTTTCTCTGGGTCAAGTTGCATTCCGAGAACATCCACAATATGGCCAAGGAGCGTAATGCGGCGACGGCCAAAGCGGAACTTTGATGAATTCAGCTGAAGTCGGGCACGGCAGAACACGCATAAGCTCGCTGAGAGGCGTTCGAGGTGTGTGTCAAACCTAGGTGAAAACACAGTTATGTCGTCTAAATAACACAAACATGTATACCACTTGAACCCATGGAGCAGAGAGTCCATTATTCGTTCGAATGTGGCTGGAGCATTACACAGACCGAAAAGGATGACCTTGAAATGCTAAACCCCATCAGGAGTTGCAAAAGCCGTTTTCTCTCGGTCCATGGGGTCCGCAGCTATCTTTCAATATCCAAATCGCAGGTCGATAGAAGATAAGTAAGTGGCACCATACCGACCAACAAGGGCATCATCAATGCGTGGCAACAGGTAAGCGTCTTTCTTCGTAATGTTGTTGAGGGGTCGATGGTCCACACAAAAGCGCCACGATCCATCATCCTTTTTCACTAAAACAACAGGGGACGCCCAGGGACTGGATGATGGCTCGATAATGTCCTTCGCAAGCATCTTGTTGACTTTCTGCTCGATGACGCTTCGCTTATACGCAGACGCGCAGATACTCGATAGGGGCGTCGGTCAACAGGGTTGACATCAACCTGTTTGTATGCGATGCGCGACAACGGACGTCTTGCCCAAAGGCCGATTACCGAAGTCGAAAATGTCTCGATACGACTCGACAATAGACCTGAGGGAGTCAATGTGCTCAGGCGGAAGGTCATTGACGATCATGCTGCAAATTTAGCGGCTGTCACAAGCTGTCGGCATAGGAGTGCTCTTCTGAGGGCATATAGTATTCATGGCCAAAGCTTTTAGCTGAATGTCTTGCAGGGGCCAAAGGTGGGCTATGGAATGCCCCTCTGAAAATACTTGCTTGATGAAACCAAAATTCACAAGTGGAAGGCGGGTTCTATTTGCCGTAATGCTCAGGACCGTGTAGGATGCAGCGATATCGTGAGTGAACCGGACGTCAGTAAAAAGCGTCACGTAGTAGTCGCCACCTGGAACAGCTGGCGAACATGACGATTCAACATACATCACGGTTTCAGATGGTAGGCAAGGAAAATTGCTGCAATGTAAGCGAGAGGGAAAAAGTTGGTCACTGGTTTCACAGAGGCGAAGCAGTTCAAAGCGGAGAATAGCTACGGGGCAATCAATCACAGCGGAATCAAGCCCAAGCGTGAGGTCGCGAGGGCACTGCGCAAGGACCGTAAAAATAACAACCATCAGGTGACCAGCAACTGTAACTCGAGCTGTGCACATCTCAACAACAGCCACCGTCACACCTTCAGCGACACGTACGGCTCGGGTCGTGGGAGGTGGGAGGATCTTCATGCGACGATGAAAACTTGCACTCATGACAGAGACATGCGCCCCAGTATCAACCAAAGCTCTGACAGGGACGCCGCCGATGTGGACTTTGAGAATGTTCCGGTGGGTACGTAAGGGCAGCTGAGGATTTTGGGTCAAGGTCGACAGTGCAGCTTCACCTCCACAAGCGACGGCTAAAGTACCGCAAAGGAGAGCAGCGGTGAGTCAGTGAATGAGATGGACGGCGATGCGGCAGAGTCGGCTGGGTGTAGCGGGTACCTTCCTCAGGGACAATGAGTACTGAGGATTCGGTGCGAGGGGGACAGCGGCTTGTTGCAGTACGGAAGAGACCAGAGTAAGCGGGAAATAGGCTAGGGGACTAAGAGGGCCACTGGCTGCGGCAATAGCGAGCAATTTAACCAGCTCGGCTGCAGCGGAAACATACAGGTTTATTATCGGCTGTTCTCCATTCCGACGGGATTCTAGAACGATGACGGGCGTACGGTCCGCGACGTGGCCTGCCGCGGAGACTAGGGCGGCGCCAGGAGTGTTGTTCATGCTGCGGACAGTAGAGCAGAGGCCAAGGTTCGCAAATTGCTGGTGAACAACGGCCTGGATCAATGAAACAGCCGGCGTCGAGGTGTCGGATACCATGGGTTTATAAGAAGCCGGATTGGCAGCCTCAAGTTCTCGGTGGACGATGCGCATCATGTCGTCGGATGTGCATGGTCCACACGGAGTTGCCTCGCAGGACGACGCTGCAGCGGTATTCGGCAGACGTTCGGACTTAGGTGAGATGCGCCGGCATTTCGTTTGCTCTAGACGACGGCACTCTTTAATCAAGCTGTCTAGATTGAACGCGTTGTCTGCAATATCCTTCAAAAGGTGGGTGATCTTGTCAGCTTCGGACATCTTCTGGTCAGCTTGTAGAAAAAAGGCCAGCACGTCCTGTATGCACAAGTAAGGCTCAGTTGACGTCTGGGTACGTACTGCCAGTTGGTTCTTGGCGGCAAGCTGTCGACCAAAAGGGTTTCCGAAAACGTCGCGGAGCTGCTGCTTGAACGTGTCCCGTCTGGTGATATCGTCCTCGTGGGTCCGAAACGAGACGCGAGAGGTGCCGCCTATAGGTAAAATATGATGTTTGCCAGCATTATAACTGTATCCCAGCCATTCTTTTTGCTGAGTCACTCGTTCATGCTGAACCACTCATCCACGTCAACGCTGTTCACCCCGGAGAAAGACCCGTGAGCGCGGAGCTCTGCGAGAGCGATAAACTGGGTAGTGGTCACAGGCGTAGCTGGCGGCGACGTGTCATCACCTGGAGGCATGGCGGTAGATTCGAGATGACGTCCGCTGCAAAGCTCCGCCGTCAGAAATACCTATCACCTCCACCAAATAAATGTTACGTGAAAGAACAGCAGCGAAACTATTTACAGAGTGCATATTTACAAGGGGAGCAAGCACTGGCCAGCATGGAAACCAGAGCGTCAAGCAAGGCCCGTCATCGCCATCACATAAGCAGTAGCCGCTTATGGGTACGTCCCCCTAAATCCAATCAACACCATCGTCTTCTAGTAGCACGTTGAAATAGTCAAACAATAAGCCGCGTGCTTTTTTTTCTTCTCAGAGCAGCCAGTCTCCACGCCATCAAGGCAATAGACGTTACTCGTTTCGCCCTATCATGCCACAGGTCCCGCCCGCAACATCAGACATAGTGACACCCGGTGTAAGGCACAAATAGCCACCAGCAATGCGGACAATACGGGAATCTACATGATGTGAAGAGTGCACCAGAATGCCGCCGGAAATGCGAATACGGGAAGGAAGTGGGGCTCAAGACGTAAACGTGACGCCGGCTTCGGACATGATGCGAGAGAAACGCGCTTGCATACGCTGGTTGAGGTTATGGCATAGTGCCTCTGCTGCTAGGAGGGTAGCGCGCCACCTCGTGCCTCCTCGCTCCACCACATCGCCGCACTTGATTCGCTTCTTACTAGGATATTATAATTTTTCGAAAAACATCTTGCGCTGAAAAAGGACAACACATCCATGGAGAGTGCTTTACAGCTTCCTGTGTATAGACACTTCGCAGCGCTGCGGCATGTTCGCGGTCATGTTTGATCGCGCGGGCGCACCACCATAACCGGCCGTGTGCTTGGAAAGGCGGGCGGTAGGGCGGTGGAAAGAGCTATAATATTCCGAAGCGCCTGTAATCGCATCACGACTGAGTTGATGGTACGCGAATTCTACATAATGTACAGAATGCGCAACTGCCGTTGTGTTGGTAATTTTAGGGCTGACTTCTTGGCCTGCATTAACGTGCTCGTGAGCACGCTTCCGAATTTTCCGTCACATGATATGTTTCGAACTCCAGATTTTGGCTTCATGCAAGGCCGCTAATGGACGAACGTGCACGTGCGACTGGTGGCATCGCCTGCATGGTTTCATTTCTGCAAAGTACTCGAAGGAAAGCGTCTGTAAGAACTTTATGGGACCCCATCTAAAAGCTAAATTTTTTTCTTCTCTCAACAGCCAGTCGCCTAAAATGTTAAAATAATCGCCACTTGCCAATCGAGAGAGAGAGAAAGAGAGAGAGAAAGAGAGTCCACTTTTATTGATGCCAGCAATCACGGGGGCGGACGCATCCTCCTTCCGCGCCTAGCAGATGGCCGAGATCCATGGTGTCTCAGCGTCTGCCTCGGTTAGCCGACCTGCCCAGACTTGGGCGGCTTGCATGAACATTTAGTAACGAAAATAATAACGAACTTAAGAACGCGCGCTCTTGTGCGGTCTAGGCGTTGTCTATGGAACATGTCTACGAATTTATTATTTCCGTTATTAAATGTTCGTGCAAGCCGCCCCTGGTCTCGCTGGTCTGAGCTGAGCAGCAGGGTTGCCGGTTTTGAATTTCGCGGCCCTGGAAAGGAGACGTCTAGGAGCATGCTCATAAAATATATGGCAGATCCGCCCCACCCTTACATATTTCACATTACATATTTACATAATTTACATAATTTATAGGATCGCCCTAGATAGAACCTGCGGCAGGCCACCACGTTAGCATACATGTTTGCCAGGCCACCACCGGTTTCTTGGTTGGCTCGGGATGAGCTGGTGGGTATCGGGCCCGCCCCGGTCGATAGCAATCGGTAATTTCTTTGTGGCAGACGATGCGGTCTCTTCTCGATCCCAGATATGGGCCAGGGGCGCTATAACGTAAAACTATTCCAAACTTTTCTATTCCAATTTTGCTATCAGCCCTCCACGGTTGGTCAAAAACTTTTTTCCACCACCCCCACTTCACCTGTCTGTCACGCGACGTCACGAAAACCGCGATAGCTCCCCATCTGATATGATGTGTACACACTGATTATGCATGATTTGACAGAAAAAAGAAAAACAGTTATTTCTGATTTGACCCCTTTTCGCCATTAGCCCTCGGCTATTGGTAAAAAGTTTTCGGGCTGCACCCACTTCACCTGCCTGTCACGCGACGTCACAAAACCGCACAAACTCACCGTGTAAAAGTGACGTGTACGCGATAAAGATGCATTAATATGCCGAACAAAACTGAATTTTCTTCGGAATAGCCGCTGACTACCCCATTCCGAAAGGAATAAAAGATGGCTGCCGCCGATCGCTGAGACGCTGGCTATTCGCACCTGCCGGAGAGCATGGGTGTATTTGCGTATAATAAAACTTCTTGCATGGCCGTGTAACGTTTTCGAGCACTTTCGGCACGTTTACCACCTCATTCTGCCAACTCTTCTTTGCTTTGGATACGTTTTAGCGTCATTCTTAAGCTTCCGTTGCATGCCACCGCGATTTTTGACCAGCCACCGCAAGCTAAGTAAGGGCAAGCGGACCAATCCCAGACGTCGGCACAACCCTCTTCATCCGGTTATCGATTTTCAGCGCACTGGCTCTGCCCCAGCGGATCCCTCTCCACTTGAGCGTTCTCCTCGCCTCTCGTCAGCCAGTTAGATACGACAAGCCGCTCAGTGTAGGCAATGTTATTCGTTTTTCAAGCAAACAAAAGTGACCTCCTATGAACGAGGATAGTGTTTGATTGGTCTGTACAGACAACTCTGTGGGTGACCGCCCAGTGCTTGCGTCGGTGGTTACGCAAATTTGACGTCAGGAGATTGTAATAGAAACATATTGGAATAGTTTTACGTTATAGGGCCCCAGCTCATCTTTTGTAATAGCTTTTGTAAGTGCTCATCATATTCCCACTGAATCATTAGTCAGATTGTATTTTTATGTTGTATTCTTTTCTCTTGTAATACTTACTGTTAGAATTTACCTGTAACCCACTCCCCTCTGTAAAGCCTTCACAAGCCTTGAGGGTATAATAAGTGAAATGAAATGAAATTTGTTCGGCGAGTAAGTCTTTGAATTACGCTGTGAGCCGCCTGGTTGCCGGGGAGAGAGGAGTGCGCGGACGCCCAAATAATTTGGATCATCCCGCGATCGTGGGCACTGTTATTAAGGGGAAAGCCTTATATGCCTCAGCGGTCAGTCGATCTTGAGCGAAAACGCGTCGACGACACGAAAGGTACTCTCACAAATGGTCGTGGTTCGACTCCCAGCAAAGGTCGAGGGTTCGCAAAATTTTGCTTGCAAACCCTCGACCATTGCTGGGAGTCGAACCAGTGCCATTTTTGGGAGTCGAACCAATGATCTTTGGTGTTAATGAAGGCGAAGTTAAGATAGAGTTAATGCCAGCAATCACGTGGCCGGACGCAGCCTTTCTCCGCATAGCAGACGGCCGAAATCCCTTGTGTCTCAGCGTCTGCCTCGGCTCCCGAACCCATGACTTTTGGTGTTAATGAAGGCGATGTTAATTCAGGCAGAGTTAATTACCACAGAATTAAGGCACTCGAACCCACAATCTTTGGTCGGAGTCGAGCCGTCGGCCTTGCGTAGAAGTCCAACGCGCTACTCTTGGTGGTAATTAAGGCGAAGTTAATTGAATCAGATGTAATTAAGATGAAGACAATTAGGACACTCGAACCCACAATCTTAGGTGGGAGTCGAACCCGCGACCTCTGGTGTTAATGAAGGCCAAGTTAATTAACGTACGTCTAATTAAGATGGAGTTAATTAAGGCACTTGAACCCACGAGCTTGGGTGGGAGTCGAACCCTCGACCTTTGGAATTAAGAGGCATGAGTAAGCGAAGTACGCTAAGTGAATTAAGGGTGATGACCAACCGAATTAAGAGGATGAGTAAGCGAAGTACGCTAAGTGAATTAAGGGTGATGACCAACCGAATTAAGAGGATGAGTAAGCGAATTAAGAAGGACACTAAGCGTAGTAGACTAAGCGAATTAAGGGCGATTTTGATCAAAACGAGAACAAGGTAAAAGCGGGAGCCAACGTTTCGACAAGTGGAATTCTTTTAGAAGGGGGATGTGTACTTCATGTGTCCGTCTGTAATGCATCAGCACTTCGACTTTCGCCTTCAAGTCATCATAGCGCTAACATAATAGACCCTCTGAATTTTTGTTTAGAGTCTTGAGCGCCACTGGCGACATTCGTTCATTCTCGAAATTATGAACTGCAATCTTTTAGTCGCTTATGACAATCCTAGCTTTGGTGGAGGCAACCGCTAATGCTATGACTGCTTCCTCCGCAACTTCGGGGTTGTCCGTTTTCACGGTTCCGTTCGCGAGGAGTTTTCCGTCCACGTCTACCGCTATGTCCCCTTGCATCCTCTATATTCCGCGGTGTCCACGTATGCCACGCCCTCTACGTCATCTTATTCGCCTCACTCCGCCTCAGATGTGGCGCGAGTGCCCCCGCACACAAGGCAACCACGTGGCAATTCAGGAACGTAAAGTCGATGCAATCGCACGGGAGTTCTCGACGTTGACCCCAATTAGTGGCCTCTCCGTGACGGTCAGCTTGCCCCGGGAAGCCTGGCCTTCACGGTTGCTACCACGTCTACAGAATCCGGTGGTCGTTGTCACCTTGAGAGGAGCTTCTTTGTTGACCTATCAACAGTGGGCGCCAGGGCTGCGTTGAAGCCTGGACGGGCGCTGCGGAAGGGGGCTGCCTCGTGGTAAGCACCTCAGGAATGCTTTTGCCGTTTTGAGACATAACAACCCCTTAAACCAGCCATGAATCTATATCGAGTGAAACATTCCGCCATATCGCGAAA
Source organism: Dermacentor andersoni (assembly GCF_023375885.2). Classification (NCBI taxonomy): domain Eukaryota; kingdom Metazoa; phylum Arthropoda; class Arachnida; order Ixodida; family Ixodidae; genus Dermacentor; species Dermacentor andersoni. Next base: position 191,875,286 of record NC_092814.1, on the reverse strand, counting down.
CATCAATATTTAAATTGACACTTTTCCCAACGCGGATGTGCGTTTTCTCGCATTACGCACTTTGTCATCATGCTTGTGCCAGTTATTGCTCAAATGAAGACGAATCAGGAGCTACACATACTGCTTCGGACTCTTTTGTTAGGCGGGATATTATCATGAAAGCCATGACTATGTTTTCCATCTCAATAAAACAGAAATTTCGCACATGCATGCTAAGTGCAACAGTGACTCTGCAGAAGTTAGCTTGGCAATCCTTTTTGCGGCGAAGCTAGCTTTGGGATCATAAAACAAGTGACCTAATATTTCTCAAATACAAGACAAACTTCAAATACAAATTATAAAGAAACTTTGGAATTCTGAGTACTGACGCTTCTGTTATGCTGGTATGTGGCGGCATAAACTTTATTAATATTTATGCAAGCAATGCGACTAAGGAAATGAGGCATAAAATGCGTCTAAACTTCTGCTTACCTTAGGGGGCTGCCGCTCATCTGTATCTTCTGTAAGAAATCCTCTGCTGGGAAAAAAAAAATTACGGTGTTTTACTTGCCAAAAACACGATCTGATTATGAGGCACGCTATAAGGTGCGGGGTGGAGGGGACGACGATGACGACTCCAGAATAAATTTGACCACCTGGGGATCTTTAATCCCCATCTGGTCAAATTCGCAGGCAAATGATGTGAGAATTCTTTGTACTAACTATAACAAACTTCTCGGATTTTAAACACTTATTGTACCGCTGCAGGGAAAAGCGCTCTTTGCCAATCGAGAAAAATTGAAGTAACTACTAGTAGTCTTCGCTGTCGCATACCTTCTTTAATTTTTTTTATACAGGCCTGGTCTGGCACACTGACAGATTTGTCATGTGCGTAGGGAAGACGTGATCATACATCATTTTTTAATTACTAGTCCATGAATTATTAACTTAAGAAAACGAACACTAGAAACACCACTCCGCCTTCTTGGGTTGGATTTAACTGTTCAAAATGTGCCTTCTTTGGATGCCTCTTGGGCGTAGCAACAGGAAGGTTAGTGCTGTCATCCAAGATTGTCTTTTATGACCAATGAGATTTAAATTCTGAATACAAATTTTTTTAGCCTCCTTTTCTTTCACCAAAATTGAAGTTGAATTGTTTTACTTTATGGTCATGGTAGAATTTTCAGTTTCATCAAATAATGCAGGCTCTGCGATCTCTATCTTTCGATTATAACCTACCTATTATAAAATTTTGACTTATTTTACACATTACTAATAACCTATCCGATTCTTGGCCAGTCCCCCAGAGTGGGTACGTGCCAGCAGATCACAAGGATCTACATTTGCATACATCTACATCTTTAACGTGCACCCAATGCAAGGTCTACGGGCACTTTTGCATGTCACCCCTATCAAAACGCGGCCGCCACGTCCAGCGTTTGATCTCGCGATATTATGCTTAGAAGTGCAACGCCGTAGCCTCTAAGCCACCACGGCGTGTCCTCGGTTGTGAACTCTGAGGCATCATTGGACTCAGTGCGTGAATCAAAATTGCTTAGAATAGTTCGCACGTAATTACTACACGCTGCAGCACATAACACTTGAGACATTCTCATGTGTCTATGCAGGTAGGTCGTCCCGCGAGCACTCACGTAAAAGTGGGCGGGACTCTCTACTATATCAAAGCCTTGCGGTTGCTCTGCGCATGTGTCATAAATGGGACCCGTTGTGTAAAGACAGAAGTCATTACGCCTAAACATATAATACAAGGCCGCTATTTTGTAGCGATGCCTTATGCCTTATTCTATGCTATTCTTATCATCCACCACACACGGCCGCCTGATCCCGTTCATAATGTGGGCAAACCGTCGCTCTGACCACTGGCCAAGCGCAAAAAGTCTGAAAAAGCATAAAATCGGAAACGGCATCGCTACAAAATACCGGCCAAGGTGCACTCGTGGATTGCACCATAACAGAACTCGCGCTGCCTGAACCTCTACTATATTGATTAGAAGACACTTTATCTCGAAGAAGAGACGAAGCTTTATTCGAACAGTGTAGACACGTTAGCGGAGCACAGCTTGACACACAACCGTACTTGGCCACAACCGTACTACATCAGCACACAGCGCAAGCCCGACTCCTGCGAAGAACCAATCGAAGGAGAACATGGCTCGGCATCGGAAGTTGTGGAATGGCTTGAAGTACTAATCCCGTTGTCTGAGTTAGGTTCCGTGAAGATTCTCCTCCTGCACCTTTTTTGCTTTCTTTCTGTACTCTTCGGGTTTCTCGGCGTTCTAGCAGATCCAGATGGAGTACCTTGGAACCTTTCTTTCACACCTGGGTTGTTTTCTGTGGTCTTCCTGTTTGTCGAAGCCTGTGGAGTTTTCTTGCCCTGACTGACGGGCGTGCTTGTGCGCAAGCAACATCGAACGTTTGACTTTCTCATGCCAAATATTGGGCTTCCACGAGACTCAGTCCCAACCAAGTCGAAGTGTAGGGAAAGCCGCTTGCTTTTGGGTGTTCCATAGTTTTCCACCTTTTTCTTTTCGCTTTGAGTGGCACGTGATGTTGACTGTCGAAGGCTTTCTCTCTTGGTGCAGAATATGTCAGTCTCGAGGCGCGGCGACGTGATGGTCGGCGATTGGGGCGTCGTGGACCTAGCTTTGCTCCCGCCGTTGTCGCAGGGACGCCTTGCCTTTACACCCGTAGCGTTCTTCATTTCGCCGTCGCTGTTGACCGAGGGCTCGTTAATCGGTCGACGTCGCTTTCTGGCACTTTGCTCTCTCCCTTTGCGTGACGAAGAGGGACCAGGTGCCCTTGCGTTGGTCTCACTTTTGGACGGGGTAAATGCGTCCTGAACAGGTCGCCTCCCAGTCCTCCTGGCTTGGGGCATGCGAACGGCAGACTCACTCGGTGGCGCCAGCCCGGTAGATGACGTCGCCTTTACGCTGGCCTCCATCAGCGCGAGTTTTTTTGCCTGACTCCGCGTGAGCATACGCGAGGTTGATGGAACGCTCACCTGCGTCGGCGTCTTGAATCGTCCCGACGGCATCTTGGTTCTCTTTGGGGGTAGCGCCTTGTATCGACCTTCTTCACTGCTCGGTGTGCCGACGGACAACCTTCACAACTGTTCAACCCAGGCTAGGCGACAGGGTCCACGCTGTGCTGTCGTCAACCAAGGGGACGTCGTGCTGGTCTCCGAAGAACACTGGGCAGCCGCTCGTCCGTGGAAGTCCGACCGTTCGAGCAGCGTCCGCGAGCGCCTCTGCGCATGCAGCTCGTGCACTCGCGCACTTCTTCCTCGACACGTGGCGTTCTCTTGCAGGTATGATGGTGATAGCGGTCGTTTTTGCTTGTTTTCTCCCGAAAACATGTCGCTTTCCCTCTACGATGAATTGGACAACATGTCGGTCGTTAGAGGCAGCGGTGGAAGCAAACTTATAGGAGAAAATAAGGCAAAGAAAAGTGGAAATTATACCGGTAATGATTAAACAAACTATAATTAAAGAAAGTATAATTTACAAAGAGGCATATTAGTGAGAGAAATGTATTGGTTACATAATTACAGCAGATTTGGCGGTCATAATTTCATTTATAATGTAATCAGTAATATCGAAAAAAAGTATCCAACTGACCTTCCTGGAAATTAACATGGGATCTACTTTCTTTGTAAGATAGCCACCAATCGCCAGGCAAACGCTCCCGTCTGATGAAGAGAATAATATGAAAAAAGTTGCTGTTTCACCTACGACGATAATTATTGACAGCGATGGTAAACTATTACCGAAATGCACGAACTAATGTTCACAGTTTTATCCGGCGCATTATTGCATAAAGTTTCGCTTACTACTGAAACAGCATTACCTAATATTACTATATGCCCACCGGCGGGATTAAGAGTGCAAATCAAGTGCAGTGAACGCTTCTGCTGCCTGTCCCTTCATCGCGTGTCCGAAACGTGATCTTACGCGACTTGCTGCACTGGGCGCGTGCGAAGACACTGCACATGCAACCACTAGCCATCTCAGCTCGGACGACTTTGCCCCTGACGGCGATTACCTCCAAGATAGGTGCGCAGTGGCACACGGCTATGCTAGAGGAGCAGGCGTGCGCTCGCCTGCCGCCCCCCTTGCCTCCTTGACGCGCTCTTGATCGCGGTACCGCGCGCCCCCCTCTCCTCGCACGCGCAAAAAGACGGCGCGCATCAAGCCATTGTCTTTATCCGCTCAACCTTGCACGCTTCCCCTCGCACCCGCAGCATACGCCGTGCTGGGCGCGATGGGACCTTATCGCAATTGGAATTCACACGGAAACTCTTGGCGAGGCCAACGGCAACGGCGAAAATTTGCCTGGGGTGTCCATCCTCTCAATAAAGTTAGTAGACTCCAGCGAATACCAAGAAAGAGAATAGAAAATAACGAAACTTAGCCCGTGGAGCAACATTAGTTTTGGTCTTCAACGAGGTCGAGTTGTCTTTAGAAAATTGGACACCCATATTTAAAACAGCTGACACCAACGTAACAACTCTTTCTAGCCATGAAAACAACACCACGTTGCTCACACTTTTCCTCTTCCTGCTAGGAGCAAAGAAATAGCCAACCTGAAATTCATGCACTTGACCAAAATTTTATCGCTCCTTTTCCTCGTTTCTGTGCGCCACATAGACTGGCTAGTTGTGCCTAATCGCTGACGATTATGTCACCGAACGACGTCGCCCACAGTAACGTGCTCGTCAAATTTTGCAAGCTAATGAGACTTGCGAGCCATTGCAAGAACTACTGTTTCCACCCAAAAGAAAAAAATGACTGACGATTGCAAAATCCCAACCGCAGAACCACGTCTTTCAAAATAGCAGCATGCGGCATATCAGAGAATAGTCAAACCGCAGCGAGGCGCGAGGCATCGCGTCGAACAAGATCTAGAATATTTGTTCTAGCTATAAGACGTAAGTTTCAGCGAGCGCGGTAGGTCAGCAAGTCGAGCTGTCAATACCAAACGTGTCTCAGGCGCCCAGTCTGCCATCGCATTGCACTGTTTGCGTTGCCTCAGTGCTGCATATCCTCCGAAAACATATCACACTTCGATTGCTTTCAAATCGGTAAAACTTCGCGTTGACGCCTGTAGTCGATGTAAGTGTTTTATATCTCGCCATTCCTGCCAGTGATAGCTTACGATTAGTGGTTTTTGGCATAGCTGTTGAATTATATTAGAGCGCAGCTCTTAGGCGGCCGATCCTGGGTTGAGCGTCGCCGCCCTCGGCCTAACCGCACGAACGTGCTCATGCCACTACATGAGCATTCGTCGTCGTCTTCTTCCACAGCGTCCTCATTAACGCCAGTCGGCGTTACCGCGCGAACGCGCTCGTGCCACTGCTCGCGCGTTCGTGGTCGTCTTCTTTCACAGCTGGCTGCGATGCCGTTCATCATGCGGCATATAGCGTTTGGTTTCGTGTTCTACGGACGCTCTCCCCAGGCCTCGTGTTACGGGGTATTGGTCAAGTTTCGGGTGGTTTATTTTTTCTTAGACTTGTTTAGTATTTTCCTCTATAATCTGGTTGATCTCATTGTGTGTTCCTAATGTCTTTTTCTTCTTTCAGCCAGCCCTCTTTCTTCTGGACGGCTTCGCTTCCCCCAGGGGCATTTACAGCGTTACAGTTGCCCTAGTGCCGACCAATGGAGGATTCATCCGCGTGAAGAATCCAAAGGCAATTCAAGAAGAGCTGCGGAAAGCTACGCCGCACTTCCAGAGCGTAAGCGATGTCCGACAATTTGGCAGATAGGGCATTCTATGTTCGCCGAAACCGACCTGTGTTTCCAACTTCCTAAAGTGTGGAATTTTCGCGAATCACCCGGTGAGCCCTTTTATTCCTACTCATCTAGCTTGCGCTAAGGGACTAGTTCGGGTAGTCGACGCGAATCTGTGTGTTTCCGAGGTGCTGCAGATGTTTTCCACGGCAGATGCCATATCCGTCTACCGATGTTCACAAGTTTCTGAGAATCAGAGTCCCCACAGAGTCCGTCAGTGTCACTTTTGTAGGCACAACTAATCCGTAAAAGATCAAAACATGTCCTTTAACATACTGGGTTGAAGCCCACTCCACCCACTGCAATATGTTCAGTGTTGGCGACATGGCCATAGCATTAAGGGATGTAGACCAGATCTTAGGTGTCGCATTTGCGGAGAGGGCCATGATGCAAAGACATGTCCCTCTCAGAGCGAGCGATGCTGTTTGGGCGAAGGTTTCCACCCTGCGGACTGTTCGAAATGTCTTTCGAGAGACCAAAAGCTTCAAATTCTAGAAGTTATAGAACGATAGCGATGTTCGCGTCGTGAGGCTCGTGCTATTGCATTAGCAAAATCATGTGGGTACGATGAAGCTGTTGCACGTGACTCAAAAGCTATGGGTGCATCTCTTCCTGATGTTGTAGCTGCTGCTGGGGAGAAAGCTACGGAAAATGACCTTGGCTGTCTTTTGTCTAACCTTTAAGAGACCATTCTGCAAGTTTGTCACAACTTTCGCAGGTTGCTGTGCAACGAAGTATTGTTTCTGGGATTACAGTTTCTCATGAGAATATAGACAAATGCCTATCGGCAGAGGCCTCACCCCGCAGTCCTGACGACACTGAACCTTCCGCATCTCACGTCGAACGCAAGGGTGGTAACAGTCGCGAAATCAGTTCAGAAAACATTGAGAACATCGACTTTGATGCTCGAACGTATAAGCGTCGTGTTTCTCCATACTCCCCGACAACTGCTATCTTTCATAAACTAAAGGCTAAAAGGAGTCAAAATGACAACCTATCAAAGAATGATTTCCTAAAAAGTAGCATTCTACTGACTGCAGTTAATAGTGCCGGTATATCATCAGCATAGGGACCTTGAATATGCTTCACTGGAACTGGCGTTCCATTTTTGCTGCAGCCACTGATTTCTTATATCTTTGTGAAGAACTTTCTCCTGATCTGATTATTTTGCAAGAAACGTGGTTATCTACAGAAAAGAGTTTTCATTAAAATTATTATCGCAGTTTTCGTCTGCATCGCCCTTCTTGCAGAGGGGGTTTAGCGTTTTCCATGCCGGCGGTTGCAGCATGCATAAGGGATGTAATCACAGCTGGGGATTTCCATTCTCAGCATGTATCATGGGGCTATCAGCCTGATTCTTGTGGCAAACTATTGTTAGATTGGACTTCGTCAAATGACCCTAATTGTGTAAATTCGAGAACCCCAACTTATGTACCGGAAAATCGCGTTCGGTGCTAGACCAAGCTTTATCCAGTTCTGGTTGTGTCATTTGGTTGTCGTCTGCTATCACCACAGCCACAAATAGCGACCATCTTCCAATAATTTTTGAAGTTGCCTGCCAAATTAATTTGGTTAATAAGCATGTCCGCAGTCTATGCTAATTATAGCAGATTTCAAGATTCATAGCGATCAGTTTTAAATAAATAGGTAGGTCTAGGTGACGAAGTAAAGGCACTTAATTTGTGTGACGTGATAAGTGACAGTTATGAAAACTCCAGGTTGAGTATGTCATCAATTAAAGGTGGTACTTATTCCCCCAGTTGGAATCCTGACTGTGAACGCGAATATAGAAGAAGAAAAACAGCGTGGAGAAAGTTAATGTACAATAAATGTCCACGTAATTGGAATGCCTATAAATTTGTTGCAGCTACGTTCAGGCAGACAGTTGACAAAGCGAAAGAGAATTATAACTCCAAGCATTACAGTTATCTATCATAGTCTAGTAATGAAAAAGCGTTATTTAGGTTTATACGGTCTACAAAGATTGTTTCAGCATAACAAATGTATAACTTGTTAGTTTAACTTCCACGGAATTGATACAGTCACTGGAGAAGATCGCAAAAGGCATAGTGGGTCGATTTACGTCACTTCTACCCTATCATATGACGGCACCTGAACAAGCTGATGAATTCAGAGCAGTCACATTAGAAGAATTAATGAAAGTGGTAAAAGCGCTGCCAGCTTCAGCTCTAGGTCCTGATGGTATAACTACAGTAATGATAAAAATAATATTCTAATTGTCTCCCCAGGATTTGCTTAAATTTATAAATTTTTCAATTAAGACTGCATGGATTTATCCAGATTGAAAAGTTGCCAAAGTAATACCGCTACTTAAAAAGCAGGGCGACGGGTATACCATACACAACATTACAATTATTTCTATTTTCTATGACTTCGATTCTTGTGAAATTAATCGAGAGATTATGGTTATATCGAAAGGTGGATAGGTGTCACAAAGTGCGTGTACTCCTCGGCGTCACCCCATCGCCGCCAAGAGTTCCCGCCCCGGCGTGACCGGCGCGGGGAGCGCTCTCCCTAGATCCCGCCGGCAGCGAGACGGCTTCCTCACGTGACAGCCGGCGCGCGGCGAGAGAGAGGAAGGGAGAGAGGAGAGGGAGACGAGCATGGAGTGATCTGCGAGAGGCGGGCAGAGTTGCTGGACCGGCGAGGCAAGTGGCACGTGAATTGGACGTCAGGCAGGCGTGAGGACGGCGGCCTGAGTTCCCGTAGCCGTAGCCTCCCTAGACGCGGCCCCGAGTCCGTTCCGATCTTCGGCAGCGACGTGCGGTTACGACGGACCCAGCAGCCCGGCGCCTCCCCAGCTCGGACGCCCTACTCGACACTCCGCAGATAAGCCCACGCCACGTGTTCAACATCTCTCAGAACCTTCCGCCGGACTGTATTTTTTTAATCGCGTTTCATCTTTCATTTATTTACCCATCACGTGTTAATTATTGTATGTTCTTTTAGTTTAGTCTTTGCCGCGTTCATTGTCACGTGTATTTTTCATTTTTGTCGCGTATTTTTTGTTATTTCGCGAGTCTTAGGAGCTCCCACGTGGTGGGCTTAGTGTCGCGCGAGTGGCGTCAGGGCGTGTGCTGTGTGACCCGCACGCCTTCCGCGAACTAAGCCCCACGGCTTGTAATTTGTATGTTCTTTTTCTTTTATTATGTTTTGCCCATGATTTTATTTTATTAAATTGAATGTGTTAGTGGTACGTCGCCTCCCGTCTCATGCCTCTGGTTCACGGTCGATCAGGCATGGACCTTATCGCCGGTCAGCAGTCGAACCCTCACTAAACGCACGCGGGGTGGGTTTGTTGTCGCCCCATCCCCTCCGGTCCGGAGAGTGCGATTACCCCACCAATCAATCTTTGACAACTACCACCCCGGCGACAAGAATGTTATAGAATAACATTCAGAACACTACACAAAGTCGTGTAAGCGCACTGAAAGGAGACTGATCGCTGCTGACGGTTACCCGCACCACCGTGTCGATGAGCGTTCTTGAGTTGCGCGAACACTCGCGCACAAACCACTGCACAACACCTCCGCATTGTCCTCGCACTGGTATGATCACATGACAAACAATGAAAAAGATAAAATACAAGGCATACCTCAACGAGGCTACGAAGCAACACGATGTACGGAGTAGTCTTAGTGGAAAAAAAAAGAACAACATGGAGACAACTAAAGTCTGTCCGAACTCATCTACCCATCCATGCCAATTCAGACCCGGCTAAGGTAGTCAGCGCCCACGTTCTCCGCACCCTTGATGCTAAGGACGTTAAAGTCATACTCCTGTAGGAGCAGGGCCCACCGAAGCACCCGCGAGTTCGTGAACTGGGCCTCCTTGAGGTATCTGAGGGGTTGGTGATCCGTCTGGACCGTGAATCTTTTACCGTAAAGGTAAAAATTGAAGCGCTTTACTGCCCAGACAATGGCCAGACATTCCTTCTCAATGGCCGCATAGGCCTGTTCTCTCGGCAGGAGCTTTCGGCTGGCGTATGCAACCGGGTGAAGCACTCCCCCCTTATCTTGTAGTAAGACAGCGCCGAGCCCCTGGTCGGAGGCGTCGGTGCGTAGCACGAATGGCTGGGAAAAGTCGGGGATCTGTAGAATGGGGGCCTCGGAGAGCAGCCTTCGCAGTTTATCGAATGCCTCCTGCTCGGTATCTCCCCAGGGTATCTGATTCGGCGCCCGCTTCTTCGTCAGGTCCGTCAAGGGCGCTGCGATGGTGGCATAATTTTGGATAAATTCGCGATAGTATCCGGCCAGTCCCAGGAAGGCCCTAACTTGGCGCTTGGTCTTCGGCGGGGCAGCGTTCCGTATTCTATCCAAAGTGGACTCCATGGGGCCCAATTTCCCTCCTCCAATCTTGTGTCCCAGGAAAGACAGCTGATCGAAACCCAGTTCGCATTTCTTGGGGTGGACAGTCATCCCCGCCTCTCGTAGCCTCGCCAGTACTTCCCCCAAGGCATCCAAGTGGTCCTGCCAATTATTTGTCGCGATCAACAGGTCGTCGTAGTAATGGTAGACGTTGGCGATGCCGTCGAGAAGTTTCCGCATGAGTTTCGCGAAAACAGCAGGAGCAGTTTTTATGCCAAACGGCATCTTCTTGAATTGATAAAGCCCACTGGGCGCAGAGAACGCTGTCCTCTCCTTGGATTGTTCGTCTAGAGGCACTTGCCAATACCCCTTTGAGAGATCCATCTTCGAAAATATTTTCCGACCTCCCACCTCAGCGATCAGACAGTCCGCTCTAGGGATCGGCTCCGAGTCGGCAATCAGAACCTCGTTGAGCCGTCGGAAATCCACGCAGAAACGGTTCGTGCCATCGGGTTTTTTTATCAGTACGGTCGGGGCGTTGTATGGTGAGTGAGACCTTTCTACCACGCCCATCTGAAGCATCGTGGAGACTTCGGCTTCCACTTCTTGCCTTACTGCGAAGGGAAGCGGGTACTGTTTTACATGTACAGGTTCTTGCGTCGTTGTGGCTAGCTTGCACACAGCCCAGTCGGTGTACCCTGGCTGCTCTGAAAACACATCATGGTGTAGGGCGATTATGGCTCGCAACTCCTTCGCTTGCTGCGAGTGGAGTTTGTCGGAAACAGCGACGTCGCGGTAGTCGCCTCGCTCCCCCCAGGGCCACATTGGCATCCCTCGGTCGCTGGCACTTGCTACCACGGTCATGACGGGTGTCTCAGCTGCCGGTTCCCTGGTGTGGTACTTCTTTAGCATGTTCGCATGAAACGTTTTCACAGCGCCATTGCTTTCCACCACGTAGTCCACCTCGCCTTTCCTTTCCTTTATGACGTACGGCCCCTTCCACCTCATAGCGAGCTTGTTATGCTCGGTAGGCAGCAGCAGGAGTACTTGGTCACCCGGGCGCATAATCCTCGCCTTTGCTCCGCGATCATAGTATCGCTTGTAGCGCTCTCCTGCCTCATCGAGGGCCTCATGTGCCATCTGACATGTCGTTTCGAGCCTTTCTCTCAAGTCGACGACGTACTGGTATGCCGTCTTGACTTCCTCCTCTAGTCTCGCTCCGGTCCAAAGCTCCTTGAGTATGGCCAGAGGACCCCGCACGTTCCGCCCATACAATAGCTCAAATGGGGAGAACCCGGTGCTGGCCTGCGGGACTTCCCTGTAGGCGAATAGTAGCGGCTCGATGAACCTGTCCCAGTCCTTGGGCTGTTCAGTACACATGCGCCGCAGCATCTTCTTCAATGTCCCATTCAGCTTCTCCACGAGGCCGTTGGCCATGGGGTGATACGGGGTCGTCGTCTGAAGACGCAACGAAAGTAGGCGTCCTACCTCTGCCATGAGTTCAGAGGTGAAGTTGGATCCCCTATCACTCAGCATCTCTTCTGGTACGCCTACCCGGGAGAAGATTTGTAGCAGTGCCTCGGCCACTCGCTCGGTTTCTATGCTCGGCAGGGCAATCGCTTCGGGAAAGCGGGTTGCATAGTCGACCAGCGTCAAGATGTATCTATTGCTTTTTCGGGTCGCTGGTTTCAACGGCCCCAGGATATCAATCGCGACCTTGCGAAACGGCGTGTCGACCAGCGGCATCTTCTCGAGTGGTACTTTCCTTACGGACCCCCGGCTGGCCGTCTTCTGACAAATGTCGCACGAAGCGACAAACGCGTGCGTATCTCCATGCACTCCCGGCCAAAAGAAGTCGGCCAGTATGCGGTCCGTGGTCTTCTTCTGTCCAAGGTGACCCGCCATTAGCCCGCAGTGTGCCAGGTGGAGGACTTTGTCGCGATGTTGTCTCGGTACTATCAGCTGCACCGTGCCAGATCCCGAGTCTGGCACGTATTCACGGTACAGCAGACCGTCCCTCAGTTGGATGTTGAATGATCCGCCCCCCTTGCATTTCACGCTGCGTTGCTCTCTGTGTAGCTGAAAGAGCTGTCGCAGGGTCGTGTCTCGCTGCTGGTCCTCCTTCATTTGTTCGGGAGTGACTTCAGCTAGGGTGGACGGCACCGGCAATCTCCGGAAGGCCTGGGAGTTCTGCTGTTGGGTCTGCCGGCGTGTGGTAACAGCAGCTACGGGCGGAGGCTGGATTTCGGCTATCGATGGCCCCGCCCAGTTATCTTCATCCCGCTCGGAGGCTTCACCCCACGTATCGTCTGGCTCTGCCGGAGCTCGGGCACCTTCGATGTTCCCCAGGATGAGGTCGAAGAGTGGGTCCTTCATGCATGCCGCCAAGACCTCCCCTCGGTAGTAGGGCGTGTCTATCCCGATCCGAGCCTCGGGCAAAGTTCTCACTGAACGGTCTACGAGGTAGACGGCTCGGCATCGGCCTGTCAAATCCGATGGCTGGACAAGGTCCCGGTTGACGATAACGATGTTGCATCCACTGTCCCTCAGGACCTTCACGGTCTTCCCGGCAACGCGGCCTTCGACTACAGGGAGATCACCCGCGGCCGGTGAAGTGCCCAGATTTACAACGGGCAAGCGCTGGCCGTCCTTTAATTCGAGGTAGCCATCCTCCTCAAGGCAGGCCAAGACATTCCCAGCAGCTGGCTGTTCCCTGTTCGAGTGCTCCGGCTGCTTATTGGTACTCGTGCATTGTGACGCGACATGTCCCGGTCGGGAGCATAGGTAGCAACGGAGCCCTGTTCCACTGTTGGACTGTCGCCTGCCTCGGCCCGCATCGGGACAGTCCCCGGCTTGGCCTCCTTGTTTCGCCTCACGCCTGCCGAAGTTGACTGAATCTCGGGCGCTCACATATTCGTCGGCTCTCTGGAGCATATCCAGGATGTCCCGGCTCTTTTTTTCCCTGAGGAACATCGCCAGCGCGGGCTTGCAGTTCTCGAGAAACTGTTCGGCTAGGAGGAGGTCTTTGACTCCCTCGTAGGACTTCGGGACCTCTGAGAGGTGGACCCATCTCTCCCAGTAATTTTCCAGCCGGGCGAAGAACTGCGATGGCGCTTCGTTGTCCTGGGGCGCCTCCGTCCTGAACTTCTTCCGGAAGCCCTCTTCTGTCAGACGGAAGCTACGCAGGAGGGCCCGTTTCACCTTGTCGTAAGACAACGCCTCCGACGCCGGCATGCGGCCGAACACGCTAAGCGCTTCCCCCGTCAGGCACGTACTGAGGGCGGTGGCCCATTGTTCGCTCGCCCATCCGTGGGCTTCGGCCACTCGCTCAAAGCGCGTCAGGTATGCATCCAGGTCGTCCGCATTCTCATTAAAGGGTGCCAGTAATCTTTGGGGGCTGACCCCCGCGAACTGCGCTCTCACTGGGCTCCCATTGGGCAGGCTTTCTGAGCCGCCACTACTGCTTGCGCAATCACTCTTTGCGCGAAGTAGCTCCAGCTCTTTTTCTATTTCGAGGAGACGCCGGTCGCTCCGCGCCTTGTCGCGCTCATCGTCTTCGCGTTTTCGCTGCTCCTGTTCTTTAAGGCGCTCGCGCTGCACCGCCCGTTCCTCGCGCAGAAATTGCTGAAGTGCTGTCCCTTCCAGGCCCAGCTGCTTCCCGACCGCAACAAATCGTTCCGCTTCCTCGGCCATATTTCGGCCCTTTTGCGCTTTTTGACAGAATGCGTTTGTTCTGCCCTCTATGCCTCGTGTTCACGGCAGATCGTGGTCAGCGAGTCCTGTCGTGCGGACGCCAGTTGTCAAAGATTGATTGGTGGGGTAATCGCACTCTCCGGACCGGAGGGGATGGGGCGACAACAAACCCACCCCGCGTGCGTTTAGTGAGGGTTCGACTGCTGACCGGCGATAAGGTCCATGCCTGATCGACCGTGAACCAGAGGCATGAGACGGGAGGCGACGTACCACTAACACATTCAATTTAATAAAATAAAATCATGGGCAAAACATAATAAAAGAAAAAGAACATACAAATTACAAGCCGTGGGGCTTAGTTCGCGGAAGGCGTGCGGGTCACACAGCACACGCCCTGACGCCACTCGCGCGACACTAAGCCCACCACGTGGGAGCTCCTAAGACTCGCGAAATAACAAAAAATACGCGACAAAAATGAAAAATACACGTGACAATGAACGCGGCAAAGACTAAACTAAAAGAACATACAATAATTAACACGTGATGGGTAAATAAATGAAAGATGAAACGCGATTAAAAAAATACAGTCCGGCGGAAAGTTCTGAGAGATGTTGAACACGTGGCGTGGGCTTATCTGCGGAGTGTCGAGTAGGGCGTCCGAGCTGGGGAGGCGCCGGGCTGCTGGGTCCGTCGTAACCGCACGTCGCTGCCGAAGATCGGAACGGACTCGGGGCCGCGTCTAGGGAGGCTACGGCTACGGGAACTCAGGCCGCCGTCCTCACGCCTGCCTGACGTCCAATTCACGTGCCACTTGCCTCGCCGGTCCAGCAACTCTGCCCGCCTCTCGCAGATCACTCCACGCTCGTCTCCCTCTCCTCTCTCCCTTCCTCTCTCTCGCCGCGCGCCGGCTGTCACGTGAGGAAGCCGTCTCGCTGCCGGCGGGATCTAGGGAGAGCGCTCCCCGCGCCGGTCACGCCGGGGCGGGAACTCTTGGCGGCGATGGGGTGACGCCGAGGAGTACACGCACTTTGTGACAATAGGCGACAACCAAATATTAAGGAACACTCAAATAGGATTCAGGCCTGGGTGCTCAATTTTGCGTGCTCATGTTGACTTGAAGAGTCGAATTCAGCTTGCTCGCCGCAACAACCAGCACGCGGCCTTAGTGAGATTAAATATAGCGTAGGCGCATGACAGTGTCGAGCATACCATCTTGATCAACAAACTTGAAAGTGTGAGTCTCCCACAGTATATAATTGCATGGATTCATAATTTCCTGAGTGGACGCACATTTGATTGCTATCAAAACGGTGCTTCTTAATGGTACAAACAGGCAAGGGGTGCTCGTCAAGGAGCAGTACTCGCCCCCGTTTTTTAATTATTTTACTAAGTCACCTTCATACACACCATGATATATAGGTATACGTATACTCTGGTGATATCGCATTTCATTCGGTGTCAAATGATATACATAGCCTTTATATAGCATTGCAGTCGTATTTGAATCAGATTGAAATGTGACTTAAAGGAATACAAAGGTCGCTAAATGTCAACAAAAGTGCAATCATTGTTTTCCCCTTTATTTTTCGTATCCGGATAACACTCATGTATGACGAGAAGATGCTTCCACTGGTACAATCACTAAAATATCTGGGAATCCTTTACACAGAAAAGCCTAATTGGCGGGTACACTTAGAATACCTCACATGTAAAGGTACACATGCTGTTAGTTTATTACGAAGAGTCTGCAGCAGTCGTTTTGGAAGGCGCAGGGAGACTCTGGTGATGATTTATTGTACGTGTGTCAGCCCCATTTTACAATGAGGATAGCCGATGAGGATAGCAATAGGGGCTTGTTGGTACGGCATATCTTATCTTGTTATAAGATATGCCGTACGCTGTGGGTAAGATATGCGCTGTGTGTGTCAGATGTGCCTCCTGTTGTCCTTGTCAAGCTTGCGCTATAACAAAATAAGATATCCCATTTTACAGTTTGGTTGCGTGTTATTTTCTGGAAGTGCTGCTTATAAATTACGCTCTCTCGTTATTTTAGAACGTGAATCATTACGTCTATGCCTCGGCCTTCCAAAATTTGCAGCGAATAATATTCTGTATCATCAAACTCCCCTGCCTTCTATTTAATTTCGACTTCGGATACTGATAGTCCAACACTTACTGAATATCTATGCTTCTCCCCAGAGACGCTCCTCCTGTATGTTCATTCGAGAGCCGTCTACATATTTTGCGAAGCAATGGTCTCGACTGCATCGTCCCCAGGTAATTTTTGAGCAGAAGCTATTAGAATCATGGGCTCATAACGTAAAACTATTCCAATATGTTTTTATTCCAATATCCTGACGTCAAATTTGCGTAACCGCAGACGCAAGCATCGGAAGGTGACCCGCAGGGTTGTCTGAACAGACCAACCAAACACTTTCCTCGTTCATAGGAGGTCACTTTTGTTTGTTTGAAAAACGAATAACATTGCCTACACTGAGCGGCTTGTCCTATCTAACTGGCTGACAAGAGGCGAGGAGCACGCTCAAGTGGAGAGGGATTCGATGGGGCCGAGCCAGTGCACTGAAAATCGATAAGCTGATGAAGAGGACGGTGCTGGCGTCTGCGATTGGTCCGCTTTCCCTTACTTAGCTTGCAGTGACTGGTCGAAAATCGCGGCGGCATGCAACGAAAGCTTAAGAATGATGCTAAAGCGGATCCTCAGCAAAGAAGATTTGGCAGAAAGCGGTCGTAAACGTCCCGAAAGGGCTCGAAAACGTTACACGGCCACGCAAAAAGTTTTATTATACGCAAATAAACCCATGCTCTCCGGCCGGTGCGAGTAGCCAGTGCCTGAATGATCGGCGGCAGCCATCTTTTATTCCTTTCGGAACGGGGCAGCCTGCTGCTATTCAGAAGAAAATGCAGTTTTGTTTTGCATAATAATGCATCTTTAACGCGTGGACGTCACTTTGACGCGGTGAGTTTTTGTGGTTTTGTGACGTTGTGGGACAGGCAGGTGAAGTAGATGCAACCCGAAAACTTTTGACTAATAGCCGAGGGCTAATGGCGAAAAGGCGTCGAATCACAAATAACTATTCATGCATAATCAGCAATAATCATGTATAATCAGTGCATAATCATGCATGATCATGCATGGCTAATGGCGAAAAGGCGTCGAATGGGAAATAACTATTCATGCATAATATTCAATAATCATGCATAATCAGTGCATAATCATGCAACTAATCATGCATAATCAGTGTGTACACGTCATATCAGATGGGGAGCTATCGCGGTTTTCGTGACGTCGCGTGACACACAGGCGAAGTGGGGGTGGCAAAAAAAAGTTTTTCACCAATCGCGGAGGGCTGATTGCAGAATTGGAATAGAAAAGTTTGGAATAGCTTTACGTTATAGCGCCCCATTACAAGTATCAATCCGTGATGTGGTTTTCCCAAATTTAGCTGCTGCGACAGTATGCGTTGAATTCGACGGCACATTTCCTAATAACGCTAAGCTTCTGCCTAATAAACACCGGAAATGTTTGTTAGATAACCACCTTGAGAACCTCCATATAGATACAATAATAGCCACACACGCTTTTGTCAGTGAAGAAAAGACAGGTGTGGGAATTTTTTCTGCATCATTAAATTGGTCTTTCTCTCTGCGACTGCACAACATTACATCAATATTTCAGGCATAGTTTTTTACTATAATTCTAGCTCTACGAAAACTTCCCTGATCTATTTATTCAGCCGTAATCGTAACCGCCTCCTTATACGTTTGTTCTGATCTATCTGTGCCAAATTCATCTACAATTTTTCAATAATTTTGTTAATCTATTCCCAAAGATTTACGCCTCATCCATTCGGTATGGGTACCAGTACACATGGAACTCGCTTTAAACGAGTCAGCAGACGCACTAGCGGCGCCATCTCTTAAAGACCCGGTACTGAGGATCCTAAATCCTCCGGTATACGTCAGGGTTGCAAGATTTAAAAATAATTGTGTCCAATAAGAACATGCCATATCATGGTGAATAAATAACACCGATTTTCAGCACCTTGAGTTCCCTTGGCACAGCAGATGGTGTTTTGCAAGAAAATGTGAAATTTCATTCAGGAGAATGCGTTGCCGAATACCAATGCTCAATTTTTATTCCCACAGGTCTGGTTTGGCACCTTCCCCTCAATGTTTTTATTGCAACGAACCTGAAACTATGGAACATTTCTTTACAGGGTGTCGCAGGCTCGACGTGCGCAGAAAACGACGTCTAGAATGTTCCCTTCGCCAATTTGGATTGGTAATTGCGCTTTATGTGACACTGTCTCTTTGGGCGCCGGCACTAGGACACTGCAATACGAACGTATGAGATACCATATTTAATTTTGCCAGTGAAAAAAAGACACGGTCATGTTAGTTTGACCCTTTTTCTTTACTCAATATGAATACAAAAATATTAACTTCAAAATTTAAGATAATATAGCCTGAAAATTGATATTAACGATTAGTATTGATTTAATATCATTCTTAAATTTTAAAAAATTATATTTAAGTAGTCTTCCCTTTATACCTACTGCCGCCAGATTCATGGCCGAACCCCTGTAGTGGGTCGAGCCATATCCGCGGGTGCAAAACCAAACCAAATCATCATGCCAGCGTTCCCGTATTTCGCCTCCCTCTGAGAAGGCGCTGACGGCACTGGCTCGTTGCCAGTCGTTGCGGTGATGTCGGTCTCAAATTATTTGCTTCAATATATCGTGAAATTAAAAGGCCTATACAGCTGAGCTCAAATGTCGCATTAAGGAATATCGTAATTGCCGGGCAATTTTTTTTCTTTATTTCACGCAAAAAAACAAACAAACAAAAAAACATTGGAGGACACTTGCTTCGCCTTTAAGAGTGAAACGTGATAGCACTCAAAGATCCACCGACTGCTTCTCACGCTTCCCAGCAACTGCAGCTTGTGTAACTGTAATGTTTACCGGGAAACGCTGGTGGCTAACGCCATGCACGCAGGTGAGCTTTGTTAGAAACGCGGCCTCTTGCGTGGGCCGATCCCGGAGTTTGTGCACAGCCGCGCCAAACCTCGTACGGCAGCTGCATAAGGGGTTTGTGTTTGAGTCTCCGCGTAAGAGAATTATGTTTTCTCGTATATTAAAATTACAGTCCGACGCTATCATGTCTGTAGGTTGTGTGTGAGTGACACACACAACCTACAGATTTTCTGACGCATATTACTTTGAGAAATTCAATTAGTTCAGCAACACCTAAGCACCACGCGGAGGGCCTGCGTGGTTCGCAATGCATGGTTCGGCATGATTTTTCTCTCCCGGACAACCCCGCTGACGCCAACACCAGATTTCCTGCGACACGGGGCAGTCGACGCTCTCGCGTTAAAAAGAACACAGCTATGTGTTGCGTTTACTGAAATAGGTGGCCGCAGCGGCATTCTATTCCGGCGATAACGCTGTTCTTACGAGAGAGGCCGTCAAGAAAACGGTACTCTCCATTGTTTATGTTTCGAGTAAGGTATCGAGGACTTGATCTTGAGTGCAGTGTTTGTTGTAGTTTCACTACACAATGCATCCAACCCAACGCTACGTATGCTTTCGTGTTCTTCGTGAAGCATAACGAGCCCAGGAACGGTAACCGTTCAGTGAAGGTTCCCTAGATCGTCTCCGTCGATGCGGAAAATAGCTGGTTTGGCTCTAAAGGCGCCGTAGATCATGAAGTGTACAGTCTTGCAATCGAACGAAAGTAATCATTCCCGCTCTGTTTGTTCCCCCGGAGGCGTGTGCAACTTGCTGTCAAGAAACCGTCAATAATGCTGAATAGAAGATATGAGCTCTCGATCTGTGTGCCGTTAAGGGAGAATAGACTAAAGGGTGGAATAGCTCCTGGTCGATGAATGGGCAATGATTATGCGCATGACGTCCTGCCTTCGGGGGATTATAATACGCTCCAACTAATCAGAATATGCCGGTGGAGGTAGCAAACTTACGTACGGCGACTAAACTAGCGTGTGGTAAGCTTTATTTGGCCCTAAACGCCGCGTCGTGTTTGATTTACACCCTTATATTCGAAGTGTGTGCTGTTCCCAGTAGCACTTCAAGGGTACTCAAGTAGACCTACGTGATCTGTCGGTCTAACCCGCATTTTTTTTTTTTTTTTTGCGAGAAGAAGTTTGCAAAACCAAAGAGCTATGGAGCCTAGGATATATTTATTATATTCATTACATGATGTGAATGTAGATTTTTCAGTTTATAAGCTCGTTCTAAAAACTTATACAAGCATACATAGGCCAGATAAAAGAAAATATAAAAAGTGTAGGAGTAGAGGGACAAAAAATGTGTTTCCGAAGAGGAGTCGTAAAGAATATATCTCTTTGTTTCTCGTGGCAGTTCAACTGCCTAGGGTCGACCGGTCTGAGTGGTCCTCTTCTGCGGCTTACAGGTCCAACACGCTGAAGCTTCATTGTTGAAAGAGTAGTGCAAGAGAAAGGCAGGGCAGTTAACGTGAACAGGTTACGGTTGACTGTCCAGTAATGGGCGTATAGGGGGATACCGAGATTGTGAAATGAGGGAAAGGTAGTAGAAGAAATAAAATAAAAAGACCGCACACAAGGGGGCAGAGCGTAGAGCAGTCGTAGTCTGTCACGCAATATAAATTCCCTTAAAAAGCCTTGCATCACGTACAAAGCACCTCTTGCATACGTTGCGAAAGACGAATGATGTTCTAGAACCCCGTCTTTCCATAACGGGTGGCTTCACTCGCCGTCTATGGCGGGGGCAGCCCTTTTCTTTGTGTACTAAGGTGTGAACAGTCGCAAAGAAGGCGGGTAATATTGACTAGCGCAGCGAACGTCACTAGCTCAACTTAGAGTACCTAAGATGACCACTCACACCACCCGTATTTCTCAAAAGAAAGACGCAAGCACACTTTGAAGATTTAGAATATACCAGATGAGCCTTAGTCCACGATGTTCTTTCCTAGACCTTTATGAAATATAAACTTTGGTATTTCTTTCTTGCAATACTATATTTAGGTTTCTGAAAACTATGTTTCATAGAATAATGACTGCGAAACTACCGGTATCAAATGAATTTCTTTCTCCTCTATGCCAGGTTAAGTTCTGTGCTCATCCCCACCCATTTATTCTTCCCTTGACTAAGGGCTATTTACTTTATTTACTTGCTTTCCTTCTTATAAGCCGGTCTCTTCAAGCATGACATTTCTCATCTGGAGTAGCATGACTATGCAAACATCTACAGCACTCGTTTAAAGTACACCTCAGAGTCTCTAAGGGCAGTAAGGGAATTGGCAGGAATAAGGCGCCTAATTTCTGAGGCCATCTTAAGTCGTATGTCTCGAGCAATATATGGTACACATGTGTTATTCGAGATACTGTATAGCGTTGGAAATGCAGTTTCTGTATATAGCCGTGTCTTCAGCCTGTTCATAACGCGCTACTAGCTATCCTGTCAGTGCGCAAAAGCGACCTCGTGGTGATTATAAATATGCGGCAGGTGGTGTGATGTAGAGACACTTCTCTACCCCCACCGTTCCAACCTGCAGGTTGCAAATGAGGCTTTATGACGAGTGGACTGGAAAATTTACAATGCGCCGCAGCCGCACGACGAAGTACAAGTGTGCGCGATGGTGCGCGGCGGCGTGGCACGCGAAGAGAGCGCGCGCTGCGGTTCGGAATCAGACCAGCCGGTGACGACTCGGGTAAGACGGGTCCCAGTGGCAGTCGAGACGGCTACCGGTCCGCCTTGGCGCCTGTTCTTGGAACGCAACTGGGTCAACGCACGAGCGGCTACTGGTCCGCTCGGGCAACTGCCCGAGGCTCACCGGGACCAGGGAACGGCTCCGGCGGCTGATGGCCCGCCCTGTTGGCCCGCCCTGTTGGCCGTGCCTGTGGTCCCACCTGAAAGCCGCCGCCGCGACCGACCAGCTGCGTTGCAGCTCGCATGGCTGCCAGCAGTGCTGACGGCCCTGTACGTGAGCCGGAGCCAGCCGAACTCACCGCCTTCACACGAGCCAAGAGCGGCGAGCGTCTCTCCCTTCCGCGGTGCCGGGGCACGGCAGCTTCACGTGACTACGCGGCCGCGGTCATTCGACATACAGAGGGGAGCCCGCCGTGGTGCTGCGCGTGGGTAAGTCGCCTGTCCAGTGAGAACGGACACTGCAAGACAGCGAACTCAATCGCGTAGCCACGGACGATTGGAGGCACACCGCGAAGCCGGCTCTAGACTTGGTTAAGTGGGCATGTATGTCAGTGTTTCGTGTGCTCTTAAATGCCATGCGTGCCTTCATATACAGCTGATAAAGGCAATGTCGGTTCTCCACGTCTTTCTCACTGTGTGCTGAGCCCCTGGGCCCACGAACCTCTTTCGCAATATCTCCCTTTCCACCTACTGGTTTCTCAAGCCTCGTTAATTGAACTTTAACGGCTAGGCTGGACTTCCGTCGCCAAGATGATTCTCCGGCGACTTGTACAAGAGTTCCTTTTCATTTTCATGCGGTGCTGTACACCTTCGAAATCTTAGATTTCGAATGACCATAACGGAATCTTTTGAGCACGTCTTGCATGCAGTCGGAGTGTAGGGTCCATGGTAGCTTTCGGTGCAAATTACACAAAACAGGGGAACGAAAAACCGGAACAACTTAAATGCAGGGCTCTGTCTACATGTTTTTCTTTCTCGTTTTTTTTCGTTCCCATGTTTGTGTAATTATGTGATGAAGGCTACCATAGATTTGCAATTCCATGTTTCTCAGATCAATACCTTATTAGCAACGTGTGGATTTAAGTATAGGCGTGACAGTGCCTTTAGGGCTCTTATGGCTTCTCTATTGACGACAATTGATTCCATCAGTCGTGGCTTTCCGTTCCCATTTCTATATAGGGATCTGCTTGACGAACATGACATTGGATGACCTCCCGCCATGACGCTTTATTTCTGTTAGCACCAATAGGGCAATAAGGCTTTGCATAAGTGACAAGCCACATCCTGCACTAAAGGTCAGTGCCCCTATCATGGTAACTGTGTGATTTACATAGATAAAGCTGTTCACAAGAATGGACGGCGGGCCGCCTTCATCAGCCCGACACACCCTCGGTATTCATGCTGCTCGCAGCTACGTAGCAGAGATAACAGATCTTTCATTACTTGAGCTATATGGGCCATACGCTATGAAATCACATGCGTTCGCACCTTCATCAAAATGGATGTAGTTCACGTGTATACCATATCGCTGAACGTTGTGGAGCAGCCGAAAAAAGAAAGTTACAAGAGCAATGGGTATCTGTGATAAGATTCAAAGAATTTACGCGTCGTTCCAATTCATCATAGACCAGTAGGTGCGTAGGTATGATCAAGACCCGTATAATAAAGCAACTGGCAAGGTCACTCCCTCACCTTTGCAGCCAGAAGCCTATTCTCCGACGGGAAACACGCTCCGTAAACTGTGCCTGGGTGTTTGCACCCTTTTTCGTAACCTTCATTCGGTTGGAGGAAACCTCTCTCTCCGCATTGTTCGCGCCGTGGCGGCCCCTACAACTTCTATAACCTGGGCCTATAGTCCAGCACCTGAAGATCCTTATGAAATTGCTAACGTGTTGTGCCCCGCGCCAGCGGCTCATGTTTGCCATCTGTTTTGGCTGTGTTTAGGGACGAAGCTCGCACGAGACAATGTGCTTAGGGGTACCGCGATATACGGACAGACAAGCCTACATAGTACGAGCAAGTAATCGGGGACAATATGTCCCCCAGGCCACTTATTTGGCTTATTTACAAAGAAAGCCTACATACATTTATTTATTTTACGCCGAATGGCAACCTGGGCGAACGAAAACAAATGTCAAAGCGAAGTTTTCATTGGAGCACTTGAGTACAGCGAATCGAAACAAGGTGCAGGTCTATACAGACTGGTGGGTGAGCGTAGACGCTTACAGATGAGCAGGTGCGTTCTGAAGGACTTTATTTGGTATGCCGTGGTCTGGCCGGATGGATCGCTTAGTTAAAAAAACAAAAACAAAGTGTAAACAAGTGCTGCAATCGCCACTCGCCTGAGAAAATTGAAGAATGGTCGCGCAAGATGCCGTGATGTCCATGTACTGAAATATTCAGTCAGCGCTACAGCCACTATCTCGTTAAAAGATTTCTGAGCAATTTTTAGTGCTGTTTTAAGACTCCAAAGGAGAAAATTTCAAAGAGAATTTTCAGGGGGTTCCGTCTCACTTTGAAATTGAAGGAAACAAGAAAGGTCAAGACAAGCTCTTCCACGCAAAACCCTGTCATGTATCCCCAAAACCGAGAGCCCCGAATAATGTGCTGCACACAAACGAAGCAATCGACAACCATTTTAGGACGCCCGACAAACCATAGAGATCCACTCCGTAGTTTCAAAGGACTTACACGCCAAACGGCTACCCATTTCTATCGCGTTCGAACTGGCTCCACATCACAGGAGTGGTCATTTAAAACCACGCGATCAGCTTCCCCACTTTGTGACTTTTTTTTTTCGCTTGGGATGTCAAGTGGCATAACACAATGGAACGGGTGATGTTGAACATTTGCTCTGTATGTGCCCACGCTTCGACATCGAATGAAAAACGCTGCTTCACACCCACCAGAGGAAGCCGCTTCCTCGCGCGAGCTTCCAAACCGTAGTGTTCTCTGTAGGGCATATAGAGTGAACAGTAAAGGATATGAAAGCCTGTTGATTGCCTTCCTCAGAGATACCGAGTTGAGCAATGTTTGGTGAAACAATGAAACTAGTTCCTTGGCGAGAAGGGAGAGACGTGCTGGCGCAAACTTTAAAATGCAATATTATTTCTTTGAGACATATTCAAATAAAGCAATTCATCACATCAGCGAGTCTGCGCGAGTACGTATATTTCCAATCAAATGAGATCATATATGTTAAGGACGCAAAATATGCCTAGGTGGAACAATTGTCAGCCAAGCAAGCCACACCGAGCTAACCCCGCTTCTTGCAGCACTGTAGCGCGAGTGGACACCGCCATTTTCTCAAGAAGTTTTTTGCTATGTGCACAACGTCGTCTGCGTCCGCAAAAGTGTTGCCTGCCTTTTGTGACCTCCTAAATACATGCCCAGGCATCGCTGTCTCCGAGTCAGTGTGGCTCCCAAAACCTTGCACAGATTCTTGCACAGAAACGCCGTGTGTCACCTCAGTAGTTAGCGCCCGTACACCCGTATACATCTTCCAATTTCGCATTGCCTTATAGGTTCGTGTGCGTTCAGTCTCCAGTGGCGGTGGTGGGCAAAATTTTGTCAGCAGTCTATGATGAGGGTGAACGAGCGGGCGTGCTATGAAGAAAGGCCCGTGTTTGGCAAAGTTCGGGATCTCCGCGAGCTCTGGCGATGTCCTCAGATGAATGAGCTGATGGTATCAATACATATAATTCAACCCACGACACACCTGCAGTTTCAGTGGCTTATCTATAGATTCGCTCTTGGGCTACCATTACTTAGGCTGTACCTCTTGGGCGGCCCAAAAAGAAGAACTCACGTGGTCAGAATGTCGGTGCTTGCTTTAATTTGCTTTTACAGCGAAGCTGTTTTCCTGAGGGACCTGTATGAATGAGCCCTATGCGTGGTCTCGGGGTTGGGGGGGGGAGGGGGGGATCTGGGTTGGCTAATGCTGGCTAACGTCTGTAAAGTGAAAAAAAAAATATAACGAACGATAATACGGCGCAGAATAAAGAAAGGACACGTGATTTCACCGCGCGCCGTACCTGCGTAGTGGGGGAGTTCACCCGCGCTGGCCGCGTTGCTGCCGGCTGCGTTTGCTGTCGTCTACACTCAATACAACGGCGCGGCAGTTGTGGCGAGAAAACATGGGGATGTGCGCCACGGTAGCCGCCGCGGTGTGTATGAGCCGGGAGCGCATTGAACAGGTAGATCATTGCAATTCCAACAAAAATGGGAAAAGTGGGAATGTCACTCATTGTGCGCACGGCTGAAGAACAAGCCGAGTACGAGGAGAAGCGTCGACAGCAGAGACGCGACTATAACAATAGACAACGTGCCCGTGCGAAAGAGGATGATGCAGCCAATGTCTTTCCCTCGGAAGAGCGTCAGCAAGAGCAGGTGCGATCGAGTGTAATCGTCGGCGTCGAGCGCAGGCTACCGATGAAGATCGCGAACTGGAGGCCGCTCGTAAGCATCAATCTAGGTCGTGCGAGTCTGCGTCCAAGCGCCAGAAGTGTGAGTTACGACCTCCTCCGAGTTTCCCCGGTGCGAATTCCAAATTCAAGACAATTTTTCTGGACGCGGAATTTGGCCATAGTTGCTCGGTCTGCGATCGACAGCTTCGCTGGCTAATACGCCACCATATGAATGGTTCGGCCCGAAATTTTGTTCCACCCAGTGCATTACCCGTGTAATGAAGCTATAGAAAAAATGTTGTTGCCTTTTACCGCATTTGAAAGAAAGAAAAGGGTTGGCGTGAGAATGCACCACGTCTGCACTGTTTGCATTCGATGGTGGAGAGACAGATAATGTCCGAGGCAGGAGATACGCCTATGGACCCGACCCAGAAATGCGTGGCAAGCGGCTTGCACCGAGTTTGTACATAGATAGCAGGGCGGTCGTGATATTGCGATATTGCCTTGATAACAATAAGTGGAGCTGGCGCGTAACATTTCCCAGTCTGCTGTGTTTGAAACGAGGAAGCGGCGCACGCAAAGTGCGCTCGTATATACGTGGCGTTATCTCGACATTTTAGTTTCTGCTGCTTTCGCGCGTTTGACGCTACCTTTGTTCACTGACTGCCGTCGACCAAACTCAGGTGGGTGAAAAACTTGGGGCACCCTGCATGGCACACTTGGGGCGCTATAACGTAAAGCTATTCCAAACTTTTCTATTCCAATTCTGCAATCAGCCTTCCGTGGTTGTTCTAAACCTTTTTTGGACCACCCCCACTTTGCCTGTCGGTCCCATAACGTAACGAAAACCGCGATAGCTCCCCATCTGATATGACGTGTACACACTGATTATGCATGATTTTACTGAAAAAAAAATATTTCTGATTCGACGCCTTTTCGCAATTAGCCCTCTGCTAATGGTAAAAAATGTGAGGCTGCACCCAATTCACCTGCCTATCACGCGACGTCACAAAACCGCGAAAACTCATCGCGTCAAAGTGACGAGTACGTGTTAAAGAAGCATTAATATGCCGAACAAAACTGAATTTTCTTCTGAATAGTTGCAGGCTGCCCCGTTATGACAGGAATAAAAATGGCTGGCGCCGATCGCTGAGGCATTGGCTACTCGCACCTGCCGGAGAGCATGGGTTAATTTGTGTATAATAAAACTTTCTGCGTGACCGTGTAGTGTTTTCGAGCACTTTCGGCACACTTACGACCTCTCTCTGCCAACTCTTCTTTACTGAGGATCCGTTTTAGCGGCCTCAGTAACCTTCCGTTGCACGCCGCCGCGATTTTCGACCAACCACCTCAAGCTAAGTAAGGGAGAGCGGACCAATGGCAGACGCCGGCACCACCCTCTTCGTCCGGTTATATATTTTGAGCACACTAGATCGGCCCCATCGAAACCCTCTTCACTTGAGCGGGCTCCTCGCCTCCTGGCAGCCAATTACAAACGAAAAACCACTCAATGTAGACAATGTTATTCATATTCAAAGTGAACAAAAGTGACCTCCTATATATATATATATATATATATATAAACTAGGAGAGCGTTTGATTGGGCTGTTAAGACAACGCTGCGGGTCACTGCCCGATGCTTGCATCGACGGTTATGAAAATTTGACGTCAGGAGGTTGGAATAAAAACATATTGGAATAGTTTTACGTTATAGCGCCCTTGACTGGACGAAGACGACCACGCGGTCAACACGACGACCTAGTTTGGAACTGTTTACCTTCTTTAAAAAAATAAAATTGATTGACCCTGTTTATTGATCTCCAAGATTGCGTTTCCAATTTAAGAGCTCTTTTCTTCACAAAAGCTACTTGCCGCATATGTGAAATGACACTAAAAAATAGTTTTCGTAAACCTGAAAACACAAAATAAAATTCTGATGTTGCTAATAGTTGCATCGCATCACCACTGTTCCACGGCAGCTCCAGCCCTCAGGTACCCAGTTCACAGTCAGTACACGGCGCTTTGATTGCATGCGGAGGCGTTCGGTGCAATCATATACTTGGACGCGGTTGTGAAACAACGGACAAACGCTACAGACATGTTACAGAAATAACGAGTATGTTATCAGATAAATCGTCAGTTTCCTATGATGCTTGTTTGTAATTGAAACGAGCTCTTGCTTGCGTTAATAGTAATCAAAGAAAAAGTTTGTGCGCTGCTGCGTGCAAGATCGATGCGCAAAAAGGGAAGGCAATTATCTTAAATATATCGCCACTTCATACATCTTATTATTGCAAAACATCCCCGTAGACTATTATCTTAAATGTATCGGCGCTTCATACATCTCATTATTGCAAAACATCCCCGTAGACGATGGCTCTTAGCCTAAATCATGTTGTCCTAAGTCCCCTCAGCTTGCATAAAAGAATATCGGTGCCCTCAATTAATCGAATTGGCGTGGTCCGCAAACCAGAAAACCGATTTCCGGCGGAAACTTCGGGAGAAAAGAAAAAAACACGCATCACAAAGGGAAGTTTGAAGTTATATGAGAGTAAAGACGAACAGTGAAAGTACTGGCTTTACAACGTACAAAGCCACAAAAGCTCTACTCTTCTTGGTATACACCATCCTATAATATATGAGCGCTCGTGATTAAATGAACGATGAACACTTGATTGCGTGCGCTTCGTACATATTGCGAACTTCTTACCTCTATTTGATTTTTTAGTACTCCTTCCCTCTTCCTCAGCGCCGGGCAGCCAAGGGCCTTCAGCTTTGTTAATATACTCCTCTCTCTCTCTCTCTCTCTCTCTGCGCACAGAACTGAACGCGCACTGTTTGAAATCTTTAAGGCCAGCGCTCAGACGAAATACACAGAGAAGAACGACACACACATACCACGCGCACTCGGTGTTGTTTGCATCGTGTATCGAAATGTTTTTTTTTTCTCCCGTTAGATTCATATCCCGCGCATTTCACTATCAGAATCAGAAACAGTTTTTATTTTCCTCAAGTAAAAATGGACCCCAGACAAAAAGCTGCTCATTGAACAGCTTGACGAGGCCTGAGGCCCTAGGCAGCGGCAACAGTGGCAAAACAGCAGTGTATGTCGTACCCGTACGATTAAAAAAAAAAGCAACACGAGAAAAAAAGAAAGAAAGAAAGAAACAGCTCGCACCAAGCTGTGAAGAACGAGAAGAAAAAAATGTACATATACATTCACCAATACAAAACTATATTGTACACTGACATGTTATATCGACGCGTACACGCGCAAACACACGTAGAAGTGGCGCGTATACGTCCATATATACGCACATATATGTACACACACACACACATATACATATATATATATATATTATATGTATATCAGGGGCGTAGCCAGGGGGGGGGGGGGGTTTATGGGGCTTCAGCCCCCCCCCCCCCCCCCCCCCGAAATTTTTTCGTGCTGTCCATGCACGGCCGACCAAAGCAACCCCCGGCGCCGGAAATCATTCTGGATTTTGTCTAGAATGTCTTTTTCACGCTCGAAAAGACATTTCACCGCAAACATTGCGAACTCAGGCTGGATTTCGCGGCAACGCCCATGCACCTGGAGTCACATAACCCAAGGATTCCTATCCGAGCACAAAATTTCAAGGGCGTTTTGATGGCTAGCGGGCTCGTCGCGGCATATCGCGGAGGTCGCGGAATCTACGGAGTGCATGAATGTCAATTCTGAAACTTCATGGGTATAAACTTCTCATAAACTTTTGATGTGAAAGGTGCATTGACATTTTTCCAAAGTTGGGCTTTAGATTTTCAATTGCGGAACTTTGTGGGCTTAATGTTGTTATAAACATTTGATACCAAAGGTTCATTGACTTTTCTAAAATCTTACATCAGAACATGCAACGAGACAAGCCAAATCAGCCCACTATCAGACAAGTTGACAAAGCACGCAGCGAGGTCCGATGAGACGAAACGTTGTGGTGGTTCATTTGTGCCGTCATGTCACGTAATAAAAAATATTTTTTTCACCTACGCCAAAGCATCCATGTCAAGACACTCAACCAGCCAAGGTAACTACATTCTTATTTATTTTTTCTACTTTGCCTTTTATTTGCGAGGACACATTGAGCCTCTCCAATTTTTTTTTCTCGCTACCTTATCCGCGGGCTGCCAAAGCCAGCCACAGCGCATGTGTTTTTCTGCTGTTGCCCCGACCACCGCGTGGCGCGCTTCGGTGCGCGTTCGGTTTTCTCTGGCCGAGAGGATTTTCGCCTTCCAGAGTTCTGGACGCTTTCTGGCTAGCAGACTAGAAAAAGAAACAATGGTCGCTCGCCGCCATCACTGTGGGGACTCGACGGATTGCACCGCGTTCGTTTAAGCGCAACCTCTCCGGGAAGTATTGTCTCGCCGGTGTAAGATACGGATGGGCTCTCGCTGGACCAAGCGTCTCACGTTTTCTTCGATATTCCTAAGGTAGCCACATTAGGTGCACAAAGTAGGCATTCGATTGTGACCAACATACTATGCGTTTGTTCATTTCGGTGGCCACGCCCCTCAAAAGGAAGAAAAGAACACATTGTTGCGGCGCAGCGAATTGTCGCATACTGAAAGTTCGATTTTGATACTTCTTTTGCGGAAAGTAATGGACCACGGGACGCTTCAGTTGCCGGATACTCTTGTTATATTATTGCGATAGCAGTTATATGGACAATCCAGGCGCATTCCTGCCGTCGCCGTCGCCCTCATGTTTCGGATAAAGTCCAAGGGGGATAACATCGTGACATCGCGCCACATGGTGTATGTGCGAGGGAAAGCGTAGGGGGGGGGGGGGGGTTAGAATGGGTGAGCCGACGATGTTGGCTCAGTCTTGTGTGCTCAAAGGAGAAAAGGGGGGAGCAAGCACGCCGCCTTTTGTCGCGCGCTATACATCGGGGGAAGTGGAAGGAGGGTGGGCGGGCCTTAGGATTATGTGATCTGTGAATCTGTGATATCGAAACATGTTTATTTGCCTTGTTTGACACATCATAACAGTGGCTTTTTGCTTAGATACGTAGATTTATTGGAGACTATTGAAAACATGTTTATTTGCAGAATATTCGTAGAACTCGTGGGTGGGCCGCCTAGTCCGGTAGTCCACTGGTTATTGCTGCTGCGCTGGCCCTCCCCACCAGCCAGTGCCGACGGTCAGGATCATCGCTGAGCAGAATAGCATCCCACTGCTCTTCTGAGGGATTTGGAATGGGTTCAACTATGCGATTAAATTGGCAAGCCTACACCATGTGGTAGAGGTTAGCTACCTCTCCACATTGTGGGCATTGCGGGGAGTATAGTGTAGGGTACCACTGGAGTAACTTAGCTGGCGTTGGGTATGTATTAGTTTGTAGTCTCCTAAGAGTGTTCTCTTCTAACTTATTGAGGGATTTATGTGGTGTTGGGTACTCCTTCCTGGCTGTTCTGTATGGTGCGAGATTGTCAGCATACACTGCTAAAGCAGTTAGGTCGCAGCACCCTTCAAGGTCATCAGGGGGAGACGCCCGGTATAGAAGAGCTCGGGCATGCCTGTGAGTGGCTTCGTTTCATCCTGGTTGTTCCAGGTGACCATTCCATTGTATCTTCGCATTTCTAATGTACGAGGGCGAGTGAAATGAAAGTGAGCCAACCCACCCGCGCAATAATGGTTCGGTTCATTATCTGCGAGGCATGCGCGTAGCCCACAAGCATCTCCCATTTACAAAAGTGACATGCAGGTGTGAGGATAAATGCTCTTTAATGCTCTCATACATTGGGTTTAACAAGGTTGTGTGACGTAATGGACGCTGCAGAAGTTGAGCAGCCTGGTGTTGTGAGGTATTTGACAGCTGAAGGTGCTTACCTAAAAGAAATTAGTTGCCGTAGGGCTGCCGCGTACGTTGAACATTGCATTTCATTGGCCACTGTGCAGCGTTGGACCAAACGGTTCAAAGAAGGACGTGAAAGTAGCAAAGACGATCCAAGACCAGGCCAAAGTCACCGTGCAATCACCCCTAACACAATTTCAAAGGTTGATGAGCTGATGAGACAAGAACGGAGGATAATCATCGATGAACCGGCAGAGCGTGCGAAGATCAGCCACGCTTCTGTTCACACCGTAATTTATGAACATCTCGGTTATCGACTCTTGTGTGCGCAATGGAGGCCCAAGATGTTGAACCACCGCCAGAAGAAGGTTCTGCGCTGCCTTGACTCATCTGATCCGGTATCACAATGAGGGTGACGACTTCTTGTTTTCAATTGTGATCGGGGATGAACTATGGTGCCACTACTACGAGCCTGAAACACGATGGCAAAGCTTAAAGTGGAAATATTTGAATTCACCACCCCCAAAGGAAGCAAAACCGTAATTTCCGCCGGAAAGTTGTTGTTGAGTGTCTTTTTTTCGATCGTCAGGGGCCGTTACTGATAGAATTCGCTAAAGCCGGAGAGACTATCAATCGTTTCCGACATTGTGAAACGCTAGATCGTCTGCGTGTCGCAATCAAGAACAAACGACGTGGAAAAGTGACGAATGGGGTCATCTTGTTCCACGACCTGGCTATGGTGTTGGGCTGTTGAGCACGAGGTCGCGGAATCGAATCCCGGCCACGGCGGCCCCATTTCGATGGGGGCGAAATGCGAAAACACCCGTGGTGCACGTTAAAGAACCCCATGTGATCAAAACTTCCTGAGTCCTCCACTACGGCGCGCTTCATAATCTGAAAGTGGTTTTGGCGCGTACAACCCCGTAATTAATTTTTAATTGTTTCACGACAATGCCCGTGCCCACGTCGCTGATGTGGTTAATACAAAACTGGCAAAGTTCAAATAGAAAACGCTGCAACATCCCCCATACAACTGACACCTGTCGCCTTGCGACTTCCACATTTTGGGACAAATGAAAAACAGCTCAAGGGAACCAGATTCGTGTCGGACGATGACGTGAAAGAGTCAGTTGCAGATTTTTTGAAGCAACAATCCAAGGAGATTTATGAGACGGGTATCACCCGACTCATTAGTGAACGGGACGAATGTCTAAATTCTCATGCATACTACTTTTAAATAAGGTGCCCCGTTTGTCATATATTCGCATTGGCTCACTTTCATTTGACTCGCCCTCGTATATGTTGCAGAACGGCTTTATATATGTGCTCTCTGTTGGAACAATAATTTCGGTGCAATGACTCGCGATACAACACCGGTGACAGCTGCTCCTGCGTAATACGTTGGAATAAATGACAGCGTTATAGAGATTTTTCCCTGGCCGTTGCATATGTACAAAAATGTAAACAACGTTCTTGAATGACAATGTGTAAATAAAATATTTGTCCTCAACTTGTTAATTTCATGGCCTTTACATTTTTCACATCAGTGGTATGCACTGCGTTGGTGGTTTCGGATTGACATAGTTCTAAAGTTCCTATGATATTTTCTGCACTTATTAGATAGACAAAAAAACATGGAAGCATTGATATCAGTTATTTCGGGCACAATTTTTGGGGCATACGACTATATTCTTTCAAAAAACGATAGATACAGGACAAACAACACACAATACCTTTACCTTTACCTTTACACACAAAACCTTTACGGCTTCCGTAAATGTTTTTCTGCAGAATCAGCTTTATTAGGCAAAAAAAATTATTTTACGGAATATTGAAAACAAACTCTTAACACTTGGAATCTTTGTGTATTTTAGTGAGGCTTTCGATTGTCTAGACCATAACATTCTCTTATATAAGTTAAATAAGTACGGAGTCAGGGGAAGGACACTTCAAATTTTTAGTTCATATCTTAAATACCACGAACAAAAAGTTTAACATCGACAGTTCTCTTTCATCTAAACGTTATCTGAAATTCGGCGTCCCTCGGGGCAGCATATTAAAACCTTTTCTTTTCAACGTCGATTTCTTTTACATACTCTATCTGATTATAAAAGGTAAACGGTATGCAGGAACTGGCTCATCGAGGAGCCAACCCTTCCATTCATATAGCGAGTCTCTCTTTGAGAGTAAAAGTGAGCACCATGTATACAGTGGCGCTTAAACACTTTCGGAAAAAGCGAAATGTTAGGAATTCAGAAAAGATAGCACGCTAATTTAAGGATTATAGTATAATAAGTGCATGTCTTCAAGAGAGTAAGTAAATAAATATAGTTGGCGCGGAAGGTCCCCACGACGAATATCAATCGAATTGCATCGATGGCACGGAAAACAAGCACGCTGCCCTGAGAAAACCGCGAGAGCGAAAATGTCAGCGTGAGTAAGGTAAATTCGCTCGCGCGTAGCGAATCCAGGTCGCTCCGCTGAATGTTTTTCTTCACTGTGCGAATGGGCACTCGGCTTACGAAATCAGAATAATTCGTGCGAATGACATGGGAATAACATGTCCCAGATAGGTTCATCTCGAGCCTCTACTTGCGAGGGAAGGTGCGGCTTGTCGGGAGACGGAAGAACAATGTTTGTTTAATAGAATCTTTTGCATATTTCCGAGAAATCGCTTTTTCATGGCACACAGCACTTACTTGGACGAAGCGACCATGGAACCATGGCCAACAACGTCGATCCTCGAAAGCCCGATGAGGTGGGTGATGCAGAAACGCCCAGTAAAAAGATGCATTGTTGCACATTCCGATCCGTTGCTAGTATACCTGCTTATTGGTTTCCAGAAGCCCACGAGTGTGAGTGTGTCGACTAGAAGCTATTGCGGGAAAAGTCTCACAAAAGGCAGTAAAAGTGCGACGGCAAGAAATAGGTGATGTCTAAAACATGGCAGCAATGATGATTTCCGGCTCTCACATTTGCTTCCGGTGCCTGCCGCACACAAAAACAAGACCTGGAAGGTTTGTCTCTGTTACCCAGAGGAGTCGTCACTCGAGTCTGAAATTTTGACTCCACCTATTATATACTTAGCTAGAGGAGATCGCACCTCGTACAACTTCTATGGCAGTTCAGGTTTGAACGTAATTAGATTTGTGCAATGAAAGTAGGACCGTTACTTACCTGATTGTCGATGTTAATCGAAACAGGCTTATCAAAGGTATTCTGTGGTAGAGCATTATTTACACCACGTGATTACGTCTGTACGGTGTCTGCCATGACAATTCCCGCGTGGGCACATTCTGTTCTGTTTGATTTCCCTGGCACAACGGCTTTGGCTATGGATTATTACGGCTATGAAAAAGTAGGCGACAGTTAGGCACGTAGTGTTTAGTACAAACACTCGCCTAAAAGAAATATTTCGGGGTGCGCAAGCGCTTGGCCGCACTACGACTTCTCTTCATTAGCTAGACCATACTTGAAGAGGCAAATTCCATTTTCGAGGCAACTTGCACAATGATGTTTGTTAATTAACAAAGTTTCAGGAATTTGCTTTGTAATTAATCGCATTGAGCCCATTCCCAACTGAAGAATTGAAGCTGACAAATAATATCAATTTATCTGAAATCATGTGCCCTGCATACTTATCGAGAAATGCGTCCTCAAAATATGGTGACGAAATGCATTTATGCCCCAGTTGGCACTGATGAGCACACCATTTTGGACGCTGCATCGAGTGCAATATGTGCAAAGCGCAATTATTTATTCTCGAAAAGAATACGTATCTGATCTTGGAACCAGGAGGCCACATTTTTAAAGATATACTTTTATTTTCTATTCCATTCGGCCACCGTCATTGACTAAGATGACCCGTGGGTGGCGCAGAAGTAGGTCTCGGCGCAGCAGTTGTCTCTGGGAGTCGCTGCTCGGCGCGGCGCTTCATAAGAAAGGATGAATGGAAACTGAAATAAAACACTGCAATACTTCTCATTTTTAATTATTTTTGCCCTTATTCATTTTTTTTATCTCAAGAACCCGCCACTATTTCTGACATAATGGGCCACTCGATGGCACTAACGATAAAAAAAAATATTAGAATCGAAGAAAAGGAAATCACTACAGAACGCCGCCCCTAGCGTTTTATTTTGCGAGGATTCTGTTTCTTCGATCCTATTGTTCTGCAGAAGCGCAATAGGAATGGCAAAACGAACTGAACAACGTTAAACAGAAAAAGTCGCAGTCTCACGCGAAAGGCGAAGCACCGATCGCGATAGCAAATCAGTGGACAGCTATACGATGTAAGGATAGTGGTTTTATCGGCCATATGAAATTAACAAGAATGGTGTCACCCGCGCACGACCAAGCATGTCCACATCTCACTCGATGACCGCGAAAACTCGTTGTCAAAACGCTAGAGTGAGGAAGAGCTGTAGCAGAAGCACGCGAAATGATATTTGTGGTGTCTATCGCTTCAACTTGAACTAAGCTGCGAAAACAGAGCGCGCAGCGTACTCTGGCCCCGTCACAGATAGCTTTCAAGATACAGCGGCCCGGGCCGGCGCGCGCGGCCGCCTGGGCTGCCAGGAGTAAAACGCGCGCCCCCACTCCCTCCCCCCCCCTCAGAGTTCTGCGCGCGACGGAAGACCGCGCGCTTCCTCCACGCTTTCTTCCCTTGCGTGCGCGAGATTGAGCCGCGATCAGCGGCTCCCCCTCGCACGCTTTCGCTCTCACGTACAGCATACGGCGAGCGGCCACAATTTTAGCGCACTTGGACTTTATACGGAACCTCACGGTGATGCAGGAAATGCACCTGGAGTGCCCATATAATTGCTATCGCAAAAATAAAAAGAACGAAGCGGATCATCGCACATACCGGGCCTGAGTTTACCAGAGCGTTTGTTTGAATCGCTCGCTTTCACTATTTTCAACATATATGATAGCCACAGCTTTTGTAGGCAAACTTTTGCTGTTCGTTTCACTCCGCAGTTTAAAGTAGCAAAATGAGCTTGTCAATTTAAGATGTTATTCATATATTAAATATCCGCTAAACTATAGCTCATGTTGTGGTTTCACGTTGTAGAGTGCAGGGCCCGTATTCACAAAACGCTCTTACGCTGTAAAGCGTTCGCGTCAGCGAATAGAGATGTAGGAAACATTTATTAGCGAAGGGGATCAGTCAATGAAAAACAGCACTTACGAACGAAAAGAACAGTATTGGCCATGACAATATAACATTTTTACCGAGCTATGAATTATGCAGAGTGCGTCTTGTTCTCCCGTCTCGTGCTGTGTTTCTTAACAGTGATGAATTTTCCTGAAAGGATGGATGGATGGATGGATGGATGGATGGATGGATGGATGGATGGATGGATGGACGGACGGACGGACGGACGGACGGGCGGATGTATGTATGTATGTATGCATGTATGTATGTATGTATGTATGTATGTATGTATGTATGTATGTATGTATGTATGTATGTATGTATGTATGTATGTATGTATGTATGTATGTATGTATGTATGTATGTATGTATGTATGTATGTATGTTATGAGCGTCCCCTTTGGAACGGGGCGGTGGGGTGCGCCACCAAGCTCTTGCTATTATGCTGCCTAATGTCCTACCTAGGTTAAAAAAGAAGAAAAGAATACTATGAACTCCCAAAACCAAATTTTCTGATCCCCTATTGCGAACTTTGCTTTTGTACGTCTCTTTGTTTTGTTGTTTCCCTACTTTTCTTCCACCAATTTTCCAACCGCCCCTTACCAATCTCTATTGCGGACATGTTTACTTTTCCACTGCTCTCGCTGAACCCAAGGGCTTCAAGGAGGCCAGTGGTGCCTAAACCGACTGCTGGGCAGACGTCTTCACATTCTAATAAAATATGCTCCATCGTTTCCCTAGCTTTACCGCAGCAATCACATGTTTCTTCTTCCTTCTTATATCTCGCTTTATAGGTGCGTGTTCTAAGGCATCCCGATCTCGCTTCAAAAAGTAATGAGCTTCCCTTTGAGTTATCATAAATTGTTACTTTCCTGATTTTGTTTTTTCCTCTTAAGTAGTTACTGATGGCAGGTTTCTTTTCCATTGCCGCAACCCATGAGATTATTTCAGCCTCTCTGATGATGATGATGATGATGATAGCAACTTTATTGTACCGCCGGATAAGGAGGCCCCTACTCCCCGTCCCCGGCACACAGGCCTTGGGGACGGGGGCCGGAACCTCCGCGATTAGAAGCAAGCAAAGAGGTCTTGACTCTTCGCGGCTTCTTCCGCCAGGCGGATGGCGTGTTGCTGTGGACGCACCCATCACGGAGGCGGAGGTCAGGGCAGTAATATTGGGACTAAAAACCAATTCAGCCTCTCTGACTTTCCGCTTGACGTTCTTTGTTGCTGTGTTACCCACCCTACAGGCCGCATACTTGCTGGTAAGCTTCCTAGTTCTTTTTCTTCACTGTGAATCAATGTTTTTCCTGTACAGATACCTCAACACTCTCCCAGCCCGTTTACTTTCTTCCATATTCCTCAGCCGTTCTTCATATTCAATCTTACTGCGAGCTTCGCTCACTTCAAAACTAGTCCAGCCCATATCACCCTGCACAGCTTCATTTGTAGCCTTCCCGTGAGCACCCAATGCGAGGCGTCCCACTGACCTTTCGTTTTCATCGAGTCCTGATTGTACACCTGATTTAAAGCAAACAAGCGTATTTCGAAATGTAAGTCCTGGAAAAATTACACCTTTCCACATACCCCGGATCACTTCGTACCAATTGTATCCCCATAGCGTTCTCTGCTTCATTATGGCTGCATTCCTCTTCCCCTTCATTGTTATTGTTTTTTCTTGTGTTTACATATATATATATATATATATATAGATATATATATATATATATATATATATATATATATATATATTACCTTTGTTTGTCCACATAACATGGAATTCTCTTACCCGACGACTCAAAGGAGAAGCTCTGGCGGAGCGCCTCCTTTGAGTCTCGCGAGCGAACATGCCCGCATGTTTTCTAAGGCTAGATCAGCCTATCGTCTACAACATCATCCTTCCTTGCTTGATGAGCTCCTTATATGCTAGCAAAACCGAAGATATAATTGGCATCGAGGAAATATAAGTATTGTTTTTACAAAGTGAGCCAAATAGATTGCATAAAAGAGCCGCTCTTGAATGCAGCCGCTTATCAACTGGCACTATAATACATCTTATGTCCTCAGTATATTCAAGTGTAGGATAGAAAAACAATTTAAGCCCCTATAGGGATTTCTCTTTCTGAGAAACCCGCATGGTTTTCATTTTTACCCTCGTTTTCTAGTCGAGTGGATGACAATTTTTCCTTTCATGAACCTTCCTCCGCCTTAATTGCGGAATTCCACCGACTTGATTTGCCATATGCATTTGTAGGCAAACTATGTAAAAATCAATAATTTGCGTTCTCATTTAACATAAAGACCACCATACGAGATAGTGAATGCAACTGGGTGTTCGTTGACGCACAGTGCTCAATTCATGGTGAAAAATGTGAAACGATAGAAGGGAGAGGTGTGCGGTAGTTGGCTGCAAAAATAGTGACTCGCATATAAACGAATACAATAAATCTGTGTGGCCACTGCTACATAAGGACTGCCTTTATTCCCGGCCCTTCACGATGCACGGCTTTTCTGGAGGATAAAAAAAATCGCTCATCCGCCAGCGCTGTATCGCTAACCTCCAAAGAAAGGACTTAAACCCTGGAGCATCGACAATTAAGAGGGGGGAGTACAACTCGTTACAAAAGGCACTAGCGCCCCTTAGTGGTACAGCAAGTTTCTCGCACGTTATCTGCACACATCCCCCCCTACTCACACGCCCTTACGACCATTCTATCGCCAGAGTACCAAGAATAAGTGAATGGGCGCACACTTGAATCAATGCGCCGAAGCAGGAATGACGGTGACTACACCGACAACACACGAATGTTCGAAGCTGGACGTGTCGTGATGGTTAACAAAGTAAGTCAGTGACTAGTGATATTACGGCTAGGCTACAAGCTATCACAAAGTAGAGAACGTGTACGTTACAAGCCTTGTGTGCAGCAAGAACAAATCTATCGTAACTAAGCACACCCCCGAGCGATTAGGCAGAAAATAAACAATCGGGGAGTGACCGCAACGAGGAACTTACTGAGTCAGAAACATGAAAAGCCGCTGCTTCAAAGTGTTTGCCAAACTAAGAACGAACAGTAACACACACTCATTCTGATTTAATTCATAAACAGAAAGCTTGGACTGCTTGGAATATGTTTCTAGCCCCGCTTTTAGTACAAGCACCGTTTACGCTGCTCGCGCGGTTTGTACAAGGTGTAATGAGCTCAGAAAGCACTTACATGTCCTCTAAAGCTGTGGCTGAAGCTCCTTGTCGTCCACAAGGTCACTGCCTACCGATTTCCATCGAAACAGAGGTTTGCTGCTCTGCAGTGGCATCATGCCCATGCATGGTAAACACGGAGGTAACGGAGGCAGCTGAGATAAGCAGTGGGCGCGTCACCACGTGATCAAACATGGCAGCCCCCACGGAATCACCGGGAGAAGAGTCTATAATGAAAACAGTTGACTATAGAGCCATGAGAACGCTTTCGCAATCCATGACGTCCTGACGAGCCATTGCGGGGAACTGCAGGGGGTCGTCGCCAACCTGATTTTGTTGTTGCGTCTTTTCTTCCTTACAAAGCTTCTTCCTTACGGTGAAAGGAAACCTTCTGTTGTTTGTGCAACATAATAAACTAATGCTGCCTGAATTCAAAATTTTTATAGTGTGCCTTCGTGAGGGAATGTTTTGGAAAGTGAGCCAAATAGATTACATAAAACAGCCGCTCTTGAATGCAGCCACTTATCAAGTG
Source organism: Dermacentor andersoni (assembly GCF_023375885.2). Lineage (NCBI taxonomy): Eukaryota > Metazoa > Arthropoda > Arachnida > Ixodida > Ixodidae > Dermacentor > Dermacentor andersoni. The sequence continues at coordinate 191,834,623 of NC_092814.1, read as the reverse complement.
GCACTATAATACATCTTATGTGCTCAGTATATTCAAGTGTAGGATAGAAAAGAAATTTAAGCCCATATACGGGTTTCTCTTTCTGAGAAATCCGCATGGTTTTCATTTTTACCCTCGTTTTCTAGTCGAGTGCCTTACATAAAATCTACTGAATGAAAAGTGAAATTATTTGACGGAAGCAACACCTTCAATATTACCTTGGAAGATGACAGCATAAAGGCTGAAAGGCTCTTTGGAATCTTTCAACTTCAAGTTCTAGGCACTTTCTGTGTATATCATAAAGAGGGTTAATGAGGCTGATTACATTAAGATATTCCAGAGTTATGAAACTATCAGGGGTACCTCCTAAAACAAAACAAATGCGTAATATGTGCAAACTACAGGCCCGTTCACAGTTCAACTTACTAAATGAAAGGTCGTGACGGCGCCTATATGACAGCGATGAATTCAGAAATTTGGCGGAACCGCCACCACGGGTTTTGTTGTGATTACAATAACGAGAAGTATAACTGGATAATTCATACGAAGTTCCATCGCTTTTTGTGAACCACGTCCCGGAGCGACATATATGACGGAAAAAATGTGACAGGGATAGAAACCCGAGTAAGCTGTTCCTCGGCAGAGAACTGGCAGAATATTTTCTAAAAGTAGAAAAGGGGAAGGGAAGGGGTGCGCTTTTGTGCCACCCCGGTGAAAACTCAGATGAAATTGCTATCGGTGGATGGGCGCCTGCTTTGACGCCAAGCAATATAAAGGCAGAGTAGTTGTCTCAACGGTGGCATAAAATTTCCCGTTTCTCGGCTCACTTGCACTTGAGCACTTGGTTGTGAGACGACGGTAAATTCTGTTCTGCGAACCTACCCAGTCGTACATTGACCTACTAAACAAGGTATCGAAGAGGCTTTCAACGCCAGTTTTTCTCGATCATGGTCAATGAAAGCGTGATCGACTTTCCTGCCTGTCGTTTTTCATCCATAAAAGGTCAGATATTTTGTGCCATTAAAAGATATGCATGTAAAAGATGCGTGGTGGATATACGAATGATAGAGATGTAGCCCACTACCACCGTCATACACGTCACACAAAGTGGACGAAATAATATATTCCCCGAATGCTCGTACTCATAATGTGAAACTGACCTAACTTTCGCAGAATTTACATCAATGCACTCCATTTTACTGGATAAATTCGGACTTATTGTGTTTTTTTCCACGTTTTATTTCTTCAAAAGAGGTAATTAGATAATACAGTTGTTTTTATTTCTCTGCTTTTTTCGTCTCTTTTTATCAAACCATCACAGCTCTATTTTTGGCTCACCCTCGCATGCTTGCCCTCGCATCCGCAGCATACGGCGTATGGGCCACTATTTGCCTTATGCTTGGTCTTTGAATATCGCGACGATGGCGAAAATTCGCCTGGAGTGTCGGCATAAAACGCTATCGCAATAAATATACAGATGAGCCAGCCAGAGCCCACCCAGCTAATGCGCCTTCCCCCATATTATCAATATTCCCAAGAAATGAAGTGAAGATATAAATGAAGAAAACCCATTGGCACTCCAGCGCCAACAATGCTATAATGAGCTTTTAAACAATTGAAAAATTCAAGTGTAAGTTTAAAGTGAGGAGCCTCAAACGGAAATCAGAAGCCTGGCAATGAAGGGTTTCGACAAGAAGAGTCGAGGAAGGGGAAAGTCCTCGAGCCCCCTCTCCCTCCCCCTCCCCCCGTACTTGGCACCTTTGCCTCTTCCAGCAACGACAAGATATTGAGGTGGCAGTTGAGTTCTGTGTCAGACTATCCGGCCAAGTAATAGCCCGAACAATTTACCACCTTCCATCAGCTGGCATCTAAACATTGCATTCACAATTCGGCCTACTTCACGCAGTCTGCTTTATATATGATCAAAGTATCCAAGGATGGCAAGAGTGAGTCTGGAAAACAAAAATCTCTGGCGTAAAGTTTAAAATGAGGAGAGACCCAGTCTACGGTCTGCAAAGCGCACACGACGTCATCTGCCATGCGCGTGGTGCGAAGAGACGAAGCAAGTAGAGCGTATATATTTAGATTTTACTGCCATACAAAACTCTGAGAGAGGTGTCCAACTTGGGGACAAAGTATCCATCTGTGTTTTCCCGAACCAGGAAGTCAAACGACTGTGGTCGAAGGCACCAACGCGCCGAACCGTGGCCGATGAGTTTTTTTCACATATTTCCGATTCCAAAAGTGAGCTCTGTCGGGCTGGTGTCCCTTTTCCCAGAAAATAATAACCCTAGGGTCACACCGGTTGCCATATAGGGTAGCCAGCTGTGTGGCATCCTGAGGCCACCATTTTATGTATACGGACGGCCACCTATAAAGGCCGAGCAGATACTTTTGCTGCTATAAAGAGTTTGTCGCGTGATGCCTTCGAAGCGGGAGACGTACAGCCGCAAAGGTCACAGACGCAGTAAAGGTCCCCGATAACCCGATCCTTTGGTATTAGATTTGGAACAAAGCCTCAAGGGGTAAACCGATCAAATGCAAGCAACGCCTACGCATTTCCCGACGAAAACAGTGAACCGTAAGTCCTCGGGATGTGTGGCATAATGAAACTTTGTCCACTCGCTTTCTCCGTGTGCTTTGAGCACTAGGATTCGTTCGGGTCTCATTCTCACCAATTTACGTCGACCGATACCAAAACGTGGTCTGGAAAACCCACATAAAGAATCCAGTTCGATTCCGCGAATTCTATGGGCATAGTCCCCGCGCGTGTTTTCAATAACTTTGTATTATCCTTTTCGGGAAAGCACGCAGTTTGTAAGGTGCAAAAAGATTCTTTTTTTTTTACATATAAACGCATAAACGCTACCCGAATGTGTGTTTATGCCTAGAGAGATGCTGACTTTAATGATGAGCTGAAGTTGTTAAACTCGCTGATCGCCTGGCATGCTACTACAGGTGTTAGGTGACAAATATGATATACGTGGTGATCACACAAACACGCAAAGAACGCACACAACCATATCTAAGGAGCTGCAGCCAGCGCAGTATCTGAAACGGTAGAGCATAGCAGCCTTTATGCGGCAGTTGTGGATTCTAATACCACCAGAGTCACATCTTTCATCTCGTCATCTTTAAGGCGCACATCTTTGTAAACATGAAATAACGTTCCATTTAAAGAAAACAAAGCAATAAAAAGATTTAAACAACAACGACTCAAATACGCGCTGTTACTCGGTTGCGCCCATAATCGAACAGCGTAAGCAGAGAGTTACCCCCAACCAGGCCAGAAAGGATTTCCAAATGCAACATTTACCTGATGCTATTGCTAGCACCCTAATTCCTCAAATCGGTAGATATTTGAATAAATACCGTTAGAAACTTCTAGAAAGGCTCTCTGCCTGCTGCCGCGGCATCTCTCTGCTCTGCCAATGTTTACTACGAATTCGGTAACTAATTACAGGCTCTAGGATGTTAGCACACTTCATTTAATGTTTTCACCAGTATCTACACGAAGTGTAATCGATTCCTGCAAGTTTTCCCTTCGACACGTCATCTCCTCTACATCTCGACATCCGCAGGCTCCGGCTCCGGAGCTTGGGTGAGCTCTTATGGCGATCGCTGCCTTGCAAACATGCCACCAAAGCGAAGCCCTACAGGATAACTTTTTTAAACATAAAAAGAACTATCACAGCGCGAAGACACAACAGTAATCAAGCGGGCACATACGGATCGTTGACTTACAACCATCTGGGTTTATTGCAGGTAACACAATATTATGCTATAATGTCACCCTGTAATATGTAAGCCTGATGATAGCACGTATTTATTTCAAAGTTAATGAATTTATTGTAAACACCTGGGGCATGGTTGCACAGTTCCTCTCCTTCAGCTGAAATATTCTTAGAGGCGGACATTATCTGCACGGGAAATCGAAATGAATAATCTACTAGGTAATTGGCAAATTGTGGCAATTAAAATAAATTTCGGCTTATTGATTTACAGCAAACGTTGCACATTACAGAACCGGAGACGGTGAGTTCACAAAGCTTATCCACTTGGAACGAATTCTGAAGATGACAGCAGTTTCGATATATGCGCTCCCAAAATGTGCTGCTAAGTACATTGACGTTCTGGTCACAAAGGACGAATAGAGTAGTTCTATAGTGTCGTTCTTTAATCTTTGTCACCCGTTTCCCCCTTCCCCGAAACAGGGTAGCCAACCGGAGATATCCTCTAGTTAACCTCCCATTCCTTCCTTTACCTTCATTGCTCTCTTTTTCTTTTGTGCTTCTGTGCGTAAAAAAACAACAACGTTAGGTTAAATAAGCAAGTGATACAACAGTTAATTCTTACTGGAAGTTTAACCGCGCTTACCTCAAAACTGCAGGGTACTACTTTCAAAATTTGTTTCAAGTGAATATTCCTTGAGAACTCACTGAATTCAATTCGTAAATTGAACTTTGTGCCCTAAGATAACTAGTTAAGAAGTTGATTAGCAAATTTTTTTCTTCGTTTCTCAATTATACATTTGGATTTTTTTTCAAGTAATGTCCGTCTCTTCGTGAAATCCAGTGAATGCATCGATTTCTGCTATACGGCAAAGGCAATATTTAAAAGAAAGACATTTAACACGAAAAAGAAGAAGAAAAGAACAACTGCTATATGGACCGCTGAAAAAGATAGAGAGAAAGGCAAAAGGAAGGACAGGGAAGTTAACCAGAGATTATCTCGGGTTGGCTACCCCGTAAACATAAATGTATATATAAGATGCTCCTACAATGCTGATTCAAGCGCAATACTCGGGTCGCATGGTGGCCGGCGAATTTCGCGCAACCGGTGAGCGCTGGGTGATCGCTGGGGGGGGGGGGGGGGGGAGGGAAAATTCAGTCACAATGCGTCACAAAGGCCCTCCCTTTCATCGTATACCATAATGCAACAGTTCGGTGTTCCAAGAACCCAATGGTGGTGGAAATAATTGTGGGCAGCCATGTGCTCCAAGTATCGCGTTTGCATTGCATTAACACTGTACACCACGGATGTAACAAGATGGGGTATAATGTTGCAGCAACTCATTCCGCAACCTGCCAGATAGGACACCACCACTATGATGGAAAGCTGACCGAGGAACAGTTGACACAGGTATCTCTGTCTTCTGGATCAGAAATGCTTCCCGTACCTCCCAAATGATCTTGGCTGATTGTACTTAGCCGAGATTTCGCACTTCTTTTTCAAACCCACATAGGGTCCTTTTCAGCTGTTATATGCGTTGATGAACTTTCATGTGCGAGTGCGTGCGCAATGACTCTCCTTCTTTCCCATGTTCCCCCCAGGTAGCGCAACCAATCGTGCGAAGCCTCGATTAACGTCCCCACGTTTCCTTCTTTTCTCTCCCTCTCTATTATACCTCACATTTCCTTTAAAGCATAGTTTTCTTTGCAAACCCTCCCAGACTTTTCTGACCGTGGCTTCTGCTTGATGCTGCTCTTTTGCCGAATGGCTCACGCAAAAGAAAAAAAAAAACATACTTCGTGCCCGATGCTGGGATTGAACTTCGGTCCCACAGCCCAGCTGTCTGATGCCTTAACTGTTAGGTCATAATCACGCCTGCACTTATGGCGTGCCAACGCCAACTAGCACTTCGAGAGGATTGGCAAGGGTGCACGTGAGCACATGCGCGTGCGCCAGTTTTACATTGCGCCAAAGCCGCAGGATTGAAATAGGCAAATTTAGAGCATTTGATTAACCGCTTCACGAAAGTTTCGCTTCGCATATGAGTTCCAAGATGCGCGTTGGATCAGCATGATTTTTCATGCGGAACACTTTCCTTTAAAGGGAACGGTCTTAACAGATACTGTCAGAAACTGTCAAAAGGCCCCTGCCGTTATCGCAGATGGTGGTGCTATTTTTCGGAGTTCGGCTAAGTACTCGCCACTCCACAAGTTCTTGGCTTTAATTTCGCAGTTAGAACATGTACCTTAAATTGCGTTTTCAAAAGTCAACTAGGAACATTTAGATCATTATCGAAATTATTGTTGAACCTTTTCTTGTGGCTAATGTCAGCCTAGCCATGTAGTTTATCTGCAAAAACGGCAGGGCCCTAGGCATGACAGTTTTATTTAAAAGAACGTGTTCCGCATAAAAACAAGAATTTAACATTTTGCTATCCCTGAAACAAAACCACGACGTTCTAAGTGAGCAGTGCACATGAGTATCCTTATACTGTGTCCCGTGTTTTCGAGCTTTACTGGTGAAGTTTTCAAAATTGCCATACCAACGAGCCCAAGTCTCGATGCTCGACACACGAGAGAACAGGAAAGAATTTCTCTGGAACTGCCCTTAACAGATGGCTCTTAAAAAATAACGTTAGTATTCCTCCAAGTTTCCCTCGACTGCTTGGTCTCCGTGATGATCGTTTCAATTCTTTCTTTCTCCCTTGCACGCCCATGCAGTTTTCGAGAAATCGCCGGAAGTGGTAGTTGCATACAGGCTGTAGTATACAAAATATACGCAAAATTGCCGCGCATTTGCATATTTTTTTAAATTTAGCCTAAGTTAGGTGAAACACCCTGTAAGGTTGATAGCATACTGGTTAGTTCTGTTGTAGTAGAAAACTTGGTAATAATATTGTTTTGTAAGGTTGAATAATCTCCAGGGCTTTACGAAAGGAGAGACAAGAACAAACAAAATCATTTCGCGGCTTTTTTTAACATCTTCACATCGCAGACAGCACTGAGAACGGGCAGCGAAGTGGCTCCCGTCATCGGTCGTTATTAGCATGAATGAGTCAAGCAAGTGTTGGTGAAGTGTAATGCCCACCAATTTGTTAGTGATCAACATGAGGAGACACGTACCATGAAGGTACAAGCAAATCATCTTCAAACGTATTAACCAAAAGCTCTTAAAGGAAACGTTACGTTTTGCATAACTATTACATCCAATGACTTGGGTTAGGCAAAAACACTTGAAACCAAGCACTGCATGCAGAGATGTTTTCAAGTATCGGTACATGAGAAGAGAGATCTGGAGCCGCCTTCACAAAAAGCTGTTATCCAAGAATTGTTAGTAATAACAAATTCCAACCAAACCAGGTAATGGACATATTATTATCAAAGGTGACTGGCCATTGGAAAAAAGCACTTACGAAGAGAATTTTTTTTTAAAATTCTACCCGTGGTTATGTCCTCCGAAACAGGATTTGTGAAAGGCGTGCGGGTTTTCTCCTGATGCAACGTGATTGTGACAAACAATTTCTGGGTGAAACTCCGCTCCTTATTTTTATCCAAGAAGGCACTAACCACCTCTAAGTCCAAGCTCCAAAGTTGAAGCTCAGCCTAAGTCCAAGCCGGAGCTACGGGCTGTCGATGGTTGTCATATAATACTTTATGTAATCTACCACGCGCAACTGTGTTTTATGAAACCTATTACACTCAGGCTGCGCTGATCGATGTAAGAGCGAAAAAAAAAGTAAGGATCGGAAAGGTAGGGATGTCAACCAGATGAGCATTCGGCCTGCTACCCTACACAGGGGCTAAGGGAGAAGGCCAGTATGACGAAAACAGAGAGAAACGATTCCAAATGTTGGCACGCGGCGCACCGAACATTAACGCGTGTAGGGTAGGCCAAATTATCACAACCACATGATCACTAACGCTAATTTATCATTCAGATATACGAGGGGGGTCTTAAAAAGAAAAACTGGCATAATTTCATGAAGCTCGTCGTCGTTGTATTGCTGTGTTCTCTCGCTAGGTGGGTGTAGGTAGACACTTCACACGTCAGTACCCAAGCTGACATCAGCATAATATCTCTTACGGTTTTGCCGCGACAGTTTTGCCGGCTCTTTTCACGCTACTCTTGTAAAATCGCAACGTCTGTGGGTAATAAATTTCCTTGAGATTTTGATTCATGCTTGAGAATGAAAAATGTACAAACATAAAACATAAATACTTCAAAGTACGTTTATTGAAGAGACACTGAGATGTACATGAGTTTTTTATTGGTTTGGGTGGTTACAAGAAGAGAAATGTGGCGGTAAAGGTCATTCTTATGTCGGCCAACCTTCAACCAGTCGTACCTACGAGATTCTCGAAAAGGTTCTATTAAAATGAACGAAAGTCATCGCTACACAACTGATTCCAGAAGCTGGTGGCATGAGTTAAAGCTCTTGTGACTGGATTTGCCACTTTGGGTCTGGCATTACGCATGCGACGCTTTATCACGGTGTTTGTTCCTCGTCAGAGAAAAAAAGGGGAGGAAAAAGTAAAGAAAAACAAGAAAATTTCTTCGATTTTGTGCCAGTATTTTCAAAATCAAATCAAAATGACTCTAAAGGGATTAGGCGGCGTTGCCCACGCACCCTATTTATCGAACAGTGCTCCATGCGATTTTTGTCTATTTTGAAAGAAGAAAATTGAACAAAGAAAGAAGATTTCTAACGGTGCACGAGGTGAAGACGACTTTGCAGGGCCCACGCAACAGCGTGAAACTTGCTTCGAACAGTGGGAAAAAAGGTTTGGCAGCATATTGACTGCATTGGAGAATAATTTGAAGGGAACTCTGTTCTTTGCGTCCTAAATGAAAACATATTTTTCTCTTTTGAAGATGGTCCATTTTCTTGGGGGTCTCCCATCGTATCACTGCTAAGGAATACGAGTGATGCTCCCAGGAAGAGTGCGCCAACCTAACGTACACTATAAGCCGCCACTTCATACATCTTCGAACATAAATTCAATTGCCGCATAGTTCATTGCCTCTGAGACCATCCACGAATTCATCTGGGATTCATTACGCGATTGATTAATTATATGAAGCTGCTTAAATTCTCCGCACAAAAAAAAAGCAGTATGTGACTTCAAACGCGGCCATATGCTCTTTTGAAATCTGATATTGAACATTACTTATGAGATCTCTTTTTTGTTCTCTCTGTCTATGTATGAGTGAGTGAGTGAGTGAGTGAGTGAGTGAGTGAGTGAGTGAGTGAGTGAGTGAGTGAGTGAGTGAGTGAGTGAGTGAGATAGTGAGCGAGTGAGTGAGTGCGTGCGTGTGCGTGTGTGTGTGTGGGAAACAGAGCGACTATTTATGTATTTATTTATTTATTTATTATACCCTCAGGCCAAAGACATTAAAGAGGGGAGTGGGTAATGTTGATTAGAAAGACAATCAATAGACTACAGTGAATTTTGTTAGAACATAATTTCAACGTTTTCCAAAATAAACAAAGCTTGTTAGTGCATGGCGAAATCGTTGGTTATCTTCAATGGCTGCAATATCGCGAGGTAGGCGGTTCCATTCAACAGATGTCTGGGAAAGGTATGACTGAAAAAAAGCTTTAGTATTGCATTTTTCGATGCCAACCTTGTGCCGATGATCAATGCGATGGGAGATGTATTCCGGTGGTGATATAAAATGGTCGTGTAGCGTGACGTGATGATATACCTTGTGGAATAGAGTGAGGTGACTTGATTTTCCGGCGATATCTTAAGGATGGGAGAGAAAGGTTAGTTTTCATGGCTGTGATACTTGCGGTACGGTTGTAATTTGAAAAGATGAAGCGAACGGAGTTATCTTGGATAAGTTCGAGAGAAGATACAAGATTTTCATGCCCAGATTCCCATATAGATGACGCATATTCAAGTTTAGGTCGTATTAGTGATTTGTAAAGTAGGAGTTTTAAGGACGATGGAGCAGCAGAACAGGTTATTATGCATGCTCGAAGGAGCTTTCCCATCTTTATTGTTTTTAGGAAGTCTGCTATGAGCACAAAGTGGATGGCCTACGCCATTCGTGCCTAAGAGATGTCTCGACGGATTTTATGCCAGTCGTTGCTGCCACGTGTAGGACGCATTTACTTTGAGATACTCAATTGTATTAGGCTCGCGAGGACGTTGCGATTTCACAGATTCAGTCTTGCATCTTGTCTCTCTATTCCTTCACGTAAATGTCTGGGCAGGCTGTTGTGCTCAGGTTATTACAACTTCTTTGCAAACTATTCGCGATAGCTGAAGTGATCTCAATACTTATCAGCAGTTGCTCTCTTTTTCAATTAGTGCCAATTATATATATATATATATATACTTGCGGTTGTATCAGCGCAAGATGGCGGTTGGTGGTAGTCGGTTCGGGCACGGTCGCTGAAGTGCCTGAAGTACTGTCATTATCGTCTTGAGTAGGCATGGTACAGGGAGCCAAGGAGCGTCCGCTGCGTAGATCCGTTTTGAGTGTTGGAGAACTCGCACTCTCCACCAAAACGTTACGGGGAGGAAAATACGTATATTTACAGGTTATATACAGAAGGACGCTTCGAATGTCACTCAAGATGGCTGTCGAACCACACGAACATCACCGAGCGTCGTCTTCTCTCTCTTCATCTTCATCGCTGACAGCGCCTCGTAGCAATATATATATATATATATATATATATATATATATATATATATATATATATATATAAACAAGGATGTCTTTAGCCTGATATGTTGATATGAATTTTATTCAATTCTTGAGGTTGACGGGCCCATGCCACGATATGATTATAACGCACGTCGTAGTGGGCACTCGGGTTCTCTAACGTGCGCTCAATGCACGAACATTTTTGTATTTCACCTGCATGAAACTGCTGCTGACGCGACTGGGATTTGATCCCGCGCCCTCGGGATTAGCAGCGTAACATCAAAGCCTCCACGGCGGGTGATAGGGATTCTAGTCCGGAGTAAACAACTTCGCGACATCGGGTAACAAAAATATAAAAGCAAAAATAATCTGGAGGCCTCTTTTTGTTCCGATGAGATATATCAACTAAGTATGCGCATTGGTAAGTAGTTAAATTGGTGCCAGGTTTCCCAATATACAAATAAAATTAGAGACGTTTCGGCTCTCGCACGGGAGCCTTGTCGGCAATGAAGATGAAAAATAAGGAAGTCCAGTTGACATGGTCGGGTTTTGTAGCTTTCAAAACGTGACGTAAGCAACATGCATACACGTCTGGAAAGTTGCCGTCGTTGCAGTTGAGGGTGCGCTCACTGGGGGGGTCTGGATAATCAGAGGTACAACATGAAGTCGCGACGCCAAATTTCCTTTGTCGAATATTCTTGCATTCTCCCAATTAATTACATAGTTAGTCGTTTCTGCGTGTTCGGCCAGTGCGTTTGACGCAGAGTTCTTTTTCCTGACATCGTAGCGTTGCTGTTTTATACTTCATTCAAAATTGCCTGTTTCGTACGCATAAACGTGATCGCATTCTGCGCAAGGGATACCGTATATCACTCCTGGAAACTTATCTTTTGGAATTTTGCCTTTCACCATTACCAGAGAGTTCTCAGCTTCTGTGCTGGCGCTTGGGGGATCTGCACGTTACATTCGGTAAAAACATGGGCCAAGGACTCGCTGATTCCGGGCACAGGTGGCACCTGTGCGCGTTTCTTTTGAGGCGCACAATCTTGATGTGCAGAGCATGAAAGTTTTCTTTTAACTGTGCGTATAAAAACTCAGGGTAACCGCTTGATGCGAGGCCACGACGCACGTTCCTTACGCCGGCTACAACGTCCCCTAAATATGTACAGATATGGCTTGCTCGACGCAGCAGAGGTGAAACCACGACCCGTTTGTGGGATGCTGTATGTACCGGATTACAATCGAAATAAGAAACCGAAATAACAAAACTTAAATAAAATTTAAATAATTTGGCTTCGCAATTTAACCCTGAGTGAACTCTCAATCGCAACGACGGCAACTTTTCATACATACATGCACGGTGTTCATGTCACGTTTTTCAAACGTAATTAACCGGACTTTCTTCTCTTTCATCTTCATTGTGAACAAAGCTCCCATGCGGGATCTGAAGCATCTCCTACTTTTAATTTTTGTGCTCGACGTCAAATTTATCAACTAATTACTTAGCATGTCTCCTCCCGACCCGGCTGGTTTCCGTCAAACACGTGACTTCAAATATGCACGTTATAGACCGTTTCTCCGAATTTACTTTGTGCGACGCTTTTCTTGAACTCAACTGCGCCATAATTTTCCGAATAACCGTTGAGAATAATCGGATTTATACCTCATTGCGCGCATTGTAGGAGCTCATGTTGGTTCACAAAACGTTTACTGCATGATTTTGCTCTCACCATGTTTCCCACCAGACATTTTTATTGAATGAACCGCATGTTTTTCATGAAACTCACAGTGAAAAATTTTCTTCGAGAATCACCAAGAATTAATGCAGATTGTTCTCTTGCACCTAGTATTTCGGAGTAACTTTTATAACTAACGCTAGCTCTTACGAGAAGCACAGTCTGTCACACATGTATCTGCAGGTGCCACTGAAGCCGTTTTCCTCGAATAAATGAATGAATTCTTTTTTGGTGATCTCGCATTGACGCTACTGCCTTTCAGCTTCCGGCATAGCACAACGAAGAGCTTCGCGTTCATCAGCAGGCGCCATATCCAAACGACGCATCTTAGTCGCCAAAGCGACTTCCAAGTGAATGGCGCGTTTATCGGGCGTTCGTCATCTCACTGTTACAATTCTGCTTTTCACGTGGCGATGCCGCCTCTGCACCCAAACAGCGGCATCCTCCTCTTCGTATATGATCGCTTTCTTACGAGGACGATGCATTCGGCGATGTGAGCGGTGCAACTGAATGACCAAAAATGTTGATGTCACGCTGTCACCTGACGCTCGCGTAGTCGCCTTCATCAGCCTCCTCCTAACCTATCGACCTATATATTCTTCAGCTTCTCGCACTACCCCCTTTCTTCCAGTTGCATTCGATGATTGCTCACAACGCTAAGCACCCTTGAATGATCCCTGTTGCAACGTCACATTAAAGCTAGCTGTATGTATGTATGTATGTATGTATGTATGTATGTATGTATGTATGTATGTATGTATGTATGTATGTATGTATGTATGCATGCATGCATGCATGCATGCATGCATGCATGCATGCATGCATGTATGTATGTATGTATGTATGTATGTATGTATGTATGTATGTATGTATGTATGTATGTATGTATGTATGTATGTATGTGTGTATGTATGTATGTATGTATGTATGTATGTATGTATGTATGTATGTATAGCTGTTAGAGACTGAGGGTTCGATGTGTACGGAGACCGAGAGACAGTTAAAATCACCGACATCAAGATTAAACAAGGCTGGCCTGAGTATGTAAACCCGTGACCCACCACAGGCTCGCCGAGAAAACTGCATTTATTCATAATTCAGATGCAGATATGATATTCACGAGTCCACTGGAAAGTTTGGAATGCCAAGTTTGTACGGCAGTCATCCATTTCAAGTTACATGCACAGTCGGACAAGAACACAGCTTTATCGCAGATAGCCTGGTCCGTATATTATATTTTTCTTTCCTCAGGGTAGTACACATTTAACTGACTGAAACAGAGAAGTCCGAAAGAAAGAAGCAGGTAGAAGAAGACATTTCATGTCTGCACGGATACGTAGGTTGTTCAATTCGGTGTTGCTCGCGTTTGCTCACGCAGTGCCGTCACTAGTTACTTGAACTCGGACAATATGTCATTCTTCCGCGTTTTGTTAATTTCTTCGTCTTCTTGGAACTTCGTTGGAAGCAGTTTCAGAGATACCTAGTTATATACTCCGCAGCGACATTCACTGCTGTGGGTAGTACAAAACACAATTATTAAGCAAATAAAATGGTAAAGCGATTATCACTTGTGTGCAATGGAGAAATAGACAGTGCCCCATCAAGCAAGAGTACGAAGAGTTTTTCGCGATGTATGCTTTATGTAGTTTGCTACTTCCGACGTCCTGTTTGCGTATGTGCCTGTTTGTTTGTTTGTTTGTTCGTTTGTTTGTTTGTTTGTTTGTTTGTTTGTTTGTTTGTTTGTTTGTTTGTTTGCACGCCCTAAAGGACCAGGGGCATTACATAAGGGATGGCGAGGGAGGGGGGGGGGGGGTACTGTACATTCAGTGACTGTACTTTGACTGTACATTCAGTGGTTATAAAAACAAGTGATGGTCATAATGCAATTCTACGAAAGAGCCCACTTCTATCATTTACTGCTTGCTGCAATAAAAACAAGTCACTGTGTGCATATGGGTCTTACGAAAAGGCAAAAATTGAATGTAATAACATTTTACATAGAAGAATAAAAGCGTTAAGCACGAGAGTACTCGATGTTCTATTGATCAAATGTCAAAGTAATTTTTGCTAATGAGAACGATTCGTTTGAACAACTACGTTTTTTGGTAATTGATTCCATTCATTCACAGGTCAGACAAGGGAAATGGTGTCGTGTGTTTCGACGTTCGCGCAGAAAACGGTTGCAATTACTGGGAGTGGTCACTGCGGAGTAAAATTTGATGCGCTGGTGCAATGTGAGCGACCGCAAAAACAGTATGGCTGTGATATAACACTTGGGTGAATGATTGTGGGGTGTCGTGAGTGGAGGCGGGGGCATGCTTGGTTGATTGAAATGGCTTTCTTTTTCCTTTCCTTTCAGGGGCTGACGTATGAATCGATAAAATATAGCTGTATTGTTGGCAAAAGTCTTCACAAATCCGCGCATGCAGCCCGCCGAGGTTTCTTAGTGCATTCGGTGTTGCGCTGCTAAGCACGAGGTCGCGGGATCAAATCCCGGCCACGGCGGCCGCATTTCGATGAGGACGCAATGCAAAAACACCCGTGTACTTAGATTTAGGTGCACGTTAAAGAACCCAGGTGGTCAAAATTAAGCCGGAGCCTCCCACTGCGGCGTGTCTCAAAATCAGATCGTGGTTTTGGCCAAGTAAAAACCCAATAATCTCAAAAATCAGCGCATGCAGACATTGTTGTCCTTATCTACGGTATGCTGCGAAGGGTTCAGCACACGGGGTTCAGCACTGTTTTGATATCTGCTTTATATTGTCACTCTGGAAGCACCATTGGCATTTGCTTGGCCCTCGCTCCAATAGGTCCCTTGTCGGTTGTCTCCATCCTTTTAACCCGCAACTATATATATATATATATATATATATATATATATATATATATATATATATATATATATATATATATATATATATATACGCGTACGCGAAGAGTGAGCACTTGAACTGAAATTTAAGGTGAGCGGAGGATTTTCTAAAAAGCGGAACTAAACTCGGAGTCAGCAAATGAGCTGCCGTAAACACGATGCTCGACACGTGTTCTTAAAGGAGGGCGCACTGACACAGCTTTTTTTTTTTCTTTTTTCTTTATCTTGCTGGCCTCAGACCTCCATCCTGAATGGCCCACAACAGTGGCTGCGTCACTACTGACATGCTGTGGTTTGCAAAGTGAACGGTGAGGGACTCTCACCGGGTTACCACAACTAGTTGCCCGGGGCTTCAGGGGTGTCGTCCAATGAGTTTGACCGCACAAACTATTCGCAATGCAATGCTAGCGCGTTTCGAAATGCAGTGAATCGCCAACACCTCCACGTCGCCCCAGGGTCCGCCCTAGCATTCGCGCCTGCGCAAACTCAATTCTGCGCTTCCTGCGAGATCAGGTTCACTGCTGCTACAGTTTCTCGACAGCCAGACGCTGTTCAGGCGCCGAGGTAAGGCAGACAAGGTGTAAGTTAAGCAATCCTGTGGGACAGAGATTCAAAATTAGGGTGACGTGCGGGCGGACCGACGAAGAAGTTGCGCTTTTCTGGGAAAGCCTTATTTCCGGGTCTGGAATCGCAATTTTATACCCGGACATTCGATTCTTATATGTAGGAACGTCGAGAGAAATAAATTGAACTAGGAGACTGCGAAAACTATTTTTAATGCAGTAAGAGTCGCTCGGTCCACCAAACTTATTTGTCGCGCTTCAGTGGCAGCAATTTGGCACGCAGGCGCTGGTCTCCACTGCAACTTAGACTCGAGATGGAGTGTATTCGCCCGCTATAAGGTGTGCATCTTTGTCCAGAGAAATACTGTTTCCCGTGTACTGAACTTTTCTTTTGCCAGTTTCCTAATGTATAGGATCACCATGAAAGGCGCGTTTATTCAATGTCGCATTGAAGCGTCTCTCCGAAATTAAAGCTTCTTTTTCTCGCCTTCTAACGTGAATTAAGTAGGTTCTTCTTAATGTTTTTTTTTAGCTTTATGGTGCAGTATCTTGTCAGCTTAAACTTGTGTTACGACTATGTAAGTCACCATCGGTCTTCTTCAACTTTTGCATTATGCAGTTGTATATCTGTATCTCGAAAAGTATTTATGGTAAAGAAAACGGAAGCATTTCCCGCGAAAGGGGAATAAAGTGGCGCTTGGGCGCGGAGAAGAGGAAACAAAATTATAAGCATCCTAATACTAAACTATAATTTCTTACGCCTATTCTCGCCGACATTTGATAGCACATGAACATAGTGCAGGACAAAAAAAATCTGGGTAAATATTGAAAAAGATAAAAGAAAATGTGTTAACAGCAAATGCTGTATTTTATTTCAACTGCTACAGAAAATAATAGGTATAGAGCTATAAGAGAAGAATTTAGAGTTTTCGACAGCGTAACAAAAGGCTGCAATTAGGAGCGTAAGCAAGATGCACCGGAAGGGCGAAATAATCATTGTGCAAAGCTTATCTAGTATGTATGAGAAAGAATGTTCAAGACGAGGGACAAGTTTGCACAAATAACACGTTTGAAATGAACAGACATAAATGCCCGTTAAAACGAGAAAACATTCTAACTTACTGTCGCATTAGAAGGCGAGTTGTCTAATTATATATTTTTATTTCTAGCCTAACTGTACGCTTGTGTACTTATGCTCAGCGATTAGTAGAACCATTCTCAACCCGTCATGTAATATTTGCTCAAACAAACTATTCCCGTTTAGAGGACTACACATACTTACTCGCTAAACATTTGAGCTATAAGTAAAGCCGACTCTACACACCCGATGTCAGGCTCTAAATTAACCGCCTGTTAATATACCCAGGACGATGCGCTAAATACGCACTATTGCCGCGAAATGGCAGCACTAGGAAGAGATTCACGACTGGTTATTTTCGTCCTTCGCTGGGCCAGAGTGTTTAGGCACACCAAGAAGAGGTTTGAAAGACACGATATATGGAACAGGCAGTTGTTTACCGCGTTCTTGTGCAACCCGTTTTGGAGTGCTTTCATTTTCCTTTTCAATATTTTTTTTCAAGAGAAGAGGGGAAGTTAGCTATCACTAAATTAGCGACAGTTAACATTATAATCGTACAAGCGTATCTTTTACTAATACCTGCCATTGCCTTATTTTCATGGCCTTTGGTATTACTTGCAACTACCTTAACTCGCAGCTTCTGGTTTTAGAAGCTACAAACACGCTCTATTCGATGCAACACAACTATACTCGGTCTCATAGGACGCATCTGCATATATAGAAGCCGTTGCTTCGTAACAGCATGCAATTCACAGAGATACCAACGGCGCACAAAAGTGGGAAAATTGTAAAAGGGAGTGTACACCTATGGAAAAATATTAACATTGGGTTTATAAAAGTAACTCAAGTGAAAAACATACGTTGTGCTTCCGTAGTAGTTTTCAAGCAATATGTTATGAAATGAATTTTGTAAAATATTAAGGCGCACATAGAATATTTTCTTTCATAGGTTCCTTGATTTGGTTGTGTGTTACGTGTCAGCGCAATGGCCTGTGACTTTAGGCAAAAATAGTTGTGCTTTTTCGCAATTTTATTATGTGCCGAGTAAATGCTGAATTCATGTTTGCATGAACAGTACTGTTATGTTTATTTATTTATTTATTTATTGTTTTTTCTTCTTTATTAAATTTGAAATGTCTGCAGCTTGGCCGCAAGTTGGGCCGGCTGTTTCAAAATCATAGGCATGGAAAACAACAAAACACTGTCTAAAGTATATAACAAAAGAGCAAAACACAAATAAGGTTAATTCTGGAGTATTACGTGCCAAAACAACGATTTGACAATGAAGCACGCCGTAGCGGGGGACTACGGATTAATTTTTGACCACCAGGGAATCGTTAACGTGCCCCCACTGCACGGAACACGGGCGTTTTTTGCAGTTCGCCCCAGTCGAAACGCGACTGCCGTCACCTCGCGCTCAGCAGCGCAGCACCATATATCCACTAAGCCACCGCGGGGGCGCAAAACACTTACAGAGCAACTCTGTAGATCGCGGAGGAAGCAAAGGGGAAGACGGTTCTTAGACTACAATAATAATAACAACACATTCATGTACAGGTAATGTGGACATGGAGGGAATTAAAAATGCACATTACCATTCACAAGGAATTTATCTCTTCACCGTCGACCAGAAAATCCCGTACAGCCTTGAGCGTCAATCTCCGTTCATTGGAGTACGACCAGGATCCAAGTACTCTCTTCACAGAGAAGGGACGCCTATCTAAAGTGGACAGACGACTACGAGAAATCTCTCACTGCTTGTTATGTTGTAGGATTTTTTTTTTTTGTCTTTGCGCTACCTGCCCTCATTCCTTCGCCTTTACATACGCAATATTTTGTTCTCTTTTTCCAACCAATACTCAGTGTTGACCATGCATTATTTATGCAGCGGTGTGGCTTAACGTTTTTTTTTTGCTATAGTTACTGCGCTAAATTTCTACCTGAACCCCGCTGGCAGTTGATCACGCAGCCTTAATACTACAACGACATGTTTAGAACAATTGAAGAGCTGGACCATGACCGTCCTAGGTTAAACGTTCTGCAGTTGTGAAGTATGTGTATGTGTGAAGTATGTGGGGCAGTGAGCAAGAGTGCAATGAATCATTCCTATACAAAGCAATATGTCGTAGGCGCTACGCCGTGGCCTCGCAGCGCAGGCATACAAAAACACGGTTCCAGCGTTTTATTGCACCACCAAAAAATTGTGACGTAAAATAGCTCCCCTCATGATCAAAAGTAAACTTAGAACTAACTGCCACCTGAACAAAACGACTCTTAACAAAAGATACATGGCGGTATGTTGCTGGTGCGAGCAAACTGAATTGTGATGTACGGCAGCTGTGATCACAAAGAATTGCAACCGCAGCCGCATGTACGGGAGTTGCCGCGATCTCTCATCGGAAACCATAGATATGCCACAGCCGTGTGCCTTTTTATACACAGGCAGAGGGCATCCTCTCTCTAATCTCTTCTCACCTGAGTGTATTTAAATAAAATATGTTTAATGAGTACAGTGAAGCCTCTCTCCGCGTCCTGATCTCACACAGAGGAGAAAAAACGAAAGTTGAAAAAATGTACTATATTGTTAGCAGATGAAAAGAGGAGCGCGATATGCTGGACGAATAGAAGGTAGCGAATTAGGAAGAAATGAGGGACATAGCAAACATAATGGTCAAGAAAGGAACCAGCGTCGGCTATGCTTGAGACGTGCTCGTGAAGATAATGTATACGGCCTCCCGCGCGCAATGTATGTAGCAGCATTCACTGTGCTAGCCAATTTCGCCGACTGCAGCAATCTCATACGTGGTAGTAATATTTGCCTTTCGAAGAGCAAGGTGACTAATGCGTAGAAATATCGAGCGCGTTGCTTTGATTCCGTGCCATGAATAACGCGAACGGCTTTGTGCTTCTTAGCAGAGTTGTATTAGTGAGCAAAAGAGTAATGCATGTTTGATTAAGTGCCGAGATTTTCTTTATAACTACTTGCCTCGTCCGCTGTTCAATTCAAACTTTGTGCTCTTTAACGCACTTTATGTTACGATAACTATTCTGAAGACATTTACAATATAATATCCTTGCTCTGCGACTTCGGGAGAGGCAGTCAATGTTTACTAAGAACTATTTTTCTTCCGTATTTTCGTACGTTGATTGTACAACACCCGTCACTCGACGTGACAGATGGCATCAAGCGAATGAACGTGAACAACAACAAAAGAAACACACACACACACACACGCACACGCACACGCACACGCACACGCACACGCACACGCACACGCACACGCACACACACACACACACACACACACACACACGCACACACGCACACGCACACGCACACGCACACACACACACACACACACACACACGCACACACGCACACGCGCACACGCACACGCGCACACACACGCACACACACACGCACACACACACCCACGCACACGCCGCCTTCACATTGAGCGCGACACCCAGCGACAAAGCGTAATGTGGCGCGCGCACCCGGCTGGCCCCTTGCGATGTTAGCCTATGGATCCCGTGCCTGCGAAGGCAGGAGTGGAAGGCCCCAGACGGCGCGATATCTCAACGCGCGCATTGCCTCTATTTTCACGTGTTACGAATAATTTTCACAGCCAAGACGAAGGAGCAGCGCCCACATCTTTCAAACGCATTGAATGTAATTTTTTTACTGCATTTATTTTGGCATAATTTATGACGGAAGGCACAGCAACTGCTCAGTTTTTCGAACAGCGCTAACTGTAAGGACAGAGCTTTTCGACCGGGTTAGTACCACGTTTTTTTATTCTAATCCGCTTCTTCGTAACGTAAAATATCCTGATGTGAAAAACAATCGGGCCGTTCTTCTGGCACCCTTCTTCGCTCAAGGAATGTCTTGGATGGATATTGTGGTCAGTGAATTTTGTGGTGCTCATATAACCGTGACACATCTTGTGATTTGATCGCACACAAATATTTATGAGCTTGACAAACCCAAGCAGGGCTATTTCTGTTGTATAAGAAGCAGGTTTTCCACTTTTAAAGCACATTATTTGTGCGTTTGCACATTTCAGTTACACTTCACGTTGAATATTCGCCTTTGAACTGGCATACTTAATTCTGCAATTTATATTTGTCCGTTTACTAACAAAGCCAAATCAAACACTATATACGTAGACACGCACAATTGTTTTCTTTCTATACTCTTGTATCATAATTTTCAATTCTTGAATCCGCGCGACACTTGTGATCCTGTCACTAAACAGTGTTATAAATTCAAAGTTTCATTATAGTTGGTGACTTACCACGACAGAGCGTTACCGCGGCGATTGCGGCAAAAAGAAAAAAAGAAGAAGAAAACTGGTTTTACGTGCCAAAAACACGTACGATGTGATTATGAGGCACGCCAGAGCGGGGAACTCCGGAATAATTTTGATCACCTTACGAGTAAGTTTATTTCTGCATCAAGAAAGAAGATAATTTACAAAGTCGATGCTGGGTATATAGAAGCAAACCACACCTGGGGTTCTCTAACGCGCACCTACTTCGATGTACACGAGTGATTGCGGCTGGTTTTTGCGGGCGGATCGTTCTACGTCTTGCTTCACACACACCCTATCACGACGGCGAAATGCACAGGCGAAAGCAAGCGCTGATACGAGCAGGCGACTCGTTCAAAACATTGAAACCAGCTCATGAAATAATAAACATTGTAGGGCCGGCAAATTTTGAAGTGTAGCGTGTTTCCGGAGCATTAACTTTTACAGCGACATTACACTTCTACATACACGTGTGAATGTAGCGGTAGCATGTCTGCAGAAAAAACAATACAATACAATACAATACAATACAATACAATACAATACAATACAATACAATACAATCTTTATTGTGCATAAAGAAAACAACGTACATATAGCAGCCTACCAAAGCCTCAGAGGGCTTGACTGGCAGTGCTTGACAGTCAGGTCACAAAAAATTGCACAGGGTTTATAGCGGAGTTAGCTATTAGCGGTTCGGAGAAAAATGTTGAACAGTTATACAAAATGTTACATCAAACATCGACAATTCTAAGTTGTTTCTTAATCCCACGTCTTGTGTTTGCTTCTACACAGGCGTTGGCAATTTATTAAATATGGCTGGAACATAGTATTGCCGCGTTCTCCTTCCGTACTTTGTCGCAGTCTTGGGGATGACGTAGGGTTCCTTCTGTCTTAAGGAGCGGACAGGCGTATATCGTGTTTTAAAATCATTATTCCAGAAGTGTTTAATTACAACACATTCGATAATCAAAGTGAAGTTTAGCAAATTCAACAACCTAAAGA
Source organism: Dermacentor andersoni (assembly GCF_023375885.2). Taxonomy (NCBI): domain Eukaryota; kingdom Metazoa; phylum Arthropoda; class Arachnida; order Ixodida; family Ixodidae; genus Dermacentor; species Dermacentor andersoni. The sequence goes on along the minus strand of NC_092814.1, from coordinate 191,812,685 downwards.
CCTCTGCATCTTGCTTTGGATACAAATCGTAAGCCACTGTTGACAGCAGTGAACGTAAAATTGAATCAATTCTTGAGCTCCACCTAAGAGAACAATGGCCATACACAGTCAAGCCATACCGTAGCACACTGTAGACTAAAGCATGGACAATAATTTTTCGAACGGAGATTGGCATAAGACATCGCATATTGTATAGTACACAGGAGACCGCGCGCAGCCTTTTACAGATGTGGGATAATTGTGAGTTCTATAAAAGATCACAGTCAAAAAGCAACTCAAGATACTTAACAGAAGATGCATTTTTAACAGGTTGATATGTACATCCATAACAGTCTGATGTGTGTAAGAATAATGGTATCGTAGGCAGGATTTTTTTCATGGGGTTATGGAAACAGACAAGTCGCGTTTTAGAACGGTTGATGCTGATTAAATTAGCCGCAAACCAGTCCATAGCTTTATTTGCCTCATTCTGTAAGGAGCTGATTGCATCAGAGTAATTAGTTGCACAGGATACAAGAATAGTATCAGGCATATTGATATATATAATTGCCTACTACATTGGACAAATCATTCACATAAATGTTAAAAAGCAGGGGGCTTAATATTGAGCCCTGAGGGACTCCAGAATGAATACTGGTAAAAACACTTAAACTATTTCCCACCTTTACACACTGTCGTCTATCCTGCAGAAAGTTAGTTAATAAATTCAAGAATGACCCACGAAGGCCTAGGCGAGACAGTTTCTGCAACAAAATCTCATGACAAACACTGTCAAATGCCTTAGAGGCATCCATAAAGAGGGCACATGCTACCCGGTTACTGTCTAGTGTCAAGTTTAAAAGATCATAGAAAGCTTCTAACAGTGTTTGTGTACCCTTCGCCTGTACAAATCCATACTGATGTGATGATAACACACTATGCTTATCTAGAAACTCTGTTACCGGAAGAGCCACATGTTTTTCTAATATTTGAGCTATACAGGGAATTATCGAAATAGGTCTGTAATTTTCAATACTATTGCGTGCACCTTGCTTGTGCAGCGGATTTACAATTGCGGTTTTCATATCAGCTGGAATCACACCACCATCCAAAACAAAGTTTAAAAGGGATAGCAATACATGTTTAATTGCGTCAAAATTTCTCTGAAGTTCACTGACAGAAATTTTGTCGAAGCCAGGTGATTTGTTCGTCTTAAGATTGAAGACAATGGACCTTAATTCTTCAAGCAATAGTAAAGGAAGATATGCGGAATCTAGCAAGCTATCTGTTAAAGTACACACTGATGGTCGCCGTGTCCTCGATCCCGAGACACTTGAAAAGAACTGATTAAATAAGTTTACCACAGTTTCGTCGTCTGCAGAAAAATAGGTTGAAAGGAGCTGTTTAGGTGTTGAAATATTGCCGCCTCTAAGATTATTGATGAGGGACCATGTTTTCTTTATGTCAGATCGAGCTTCTTGAAATTTCTTTCTAAAATAAACACGCTTCGCAAGTCTGATCATTGCATTCACCTTGTTTCTGGCACATTTATATCTTAAGCGCGTGTCGTTGCAGTTTGACGACCGCTTGGCCTTAGTCCACAACAAGTCTTTTTCCTTTATAGCAGCTAGGATTTCGCTGGTCATTCATTTCTGACTCAGGTTACGTTGCCTGATTTTGACAACGCGTGTTGCCGCCTGCCTAAAAGCATGAAACGCAGCTACAAATTCGCGGTACATCTTTTCCGGTGACACAGTGCATAAAAAATTATCCCAATCATTTTTCTGGACTAGTTTATCAAAAAGCCTTGGATCAATTATACAAATTTGTTTGATAGAGTGAATAGCCTCCGATAACAAAGGATTCACAGTCTGTTTCAGTGAACAGCAGACGAAGTAGTGGTCAGAAAGCTTAACCTGTGCAATGGTAGATTTTACTTCTAGATTATGGGCTCTAACATTTACATGATCAATGCAGGATGAAACAAGACGTTGACATATGAATTCTTGCTGCATGGAGTGTCATTTCAATTCCCCATTTAGATAGTGTATCTAAATAATCAGCAACTATTCCTACTGTTGACGTAACGTATATATATTAATGTCACCTGTGAGGCAAATACATTCATCGGTTCCTAAACGTGATAACGCGGAGTCGAGCTCAGCCAAAAAAAGACGCCTGTTACCACATGGGGGACGATATACAGAGAACAAGGCCAATGAAAATCGAGGATTAGATAAGCGGAGAGTAACAGTTTCGGCATGGTCGAAAGGCAAGTGCAGTTCGGAGACTGACCAAGTGTTTTTTACGAAGACAGCCACGCCTCCACCCTTCCGGACCGGACGAAAAAAGGAGAATGACTGATAGTCCGGTAGCGCGAAACTAGAAAATAGACCTGGCGAGATATTTATCTCGGTGAGTACGATGACATCAAAAAGCAGTGTAACAGAAGATAGAATGGCTACTAAATGGTCCCAGTGCTTACGAATGCTTCTGATGTTTACGTGAGTAACATGGAAAGCGTCGTTACCCGGATAACAAAAAAACCGCGAAACTTCTAAAAGGTCATTTCAAACCTTGAAAGCACTACCCATGACTAGATGAGCCTCTCAATGTCCAATTTTCTATTAATTCGAACGAGTGGAGCGCCGTCTGCTTTCCTTGCAAACACCTCGCCATTTCTTGTCCAGACGTACTTGAAGGACATTTCCTTTGCTTTAGTGCGAGCTAGCCAGAACAGTTCACGATTAACCCGTGTGAGTTATCATTAACCCATTTGGCAATAATTAGGCTCCAGCACACTTTGCCCATCTCACACCTTCAGCCGTCATTTCTAAATCAGTGAGGGATCACACAGCAACGCATTTGTTTTATCGCCTCATCCGAGCCGCAGCAACCGTACCGGAACGTACGAAAGCCTCCATGACGCATGAAACGCCCTCGGTAGCAACCGCCGCGGTGCGGAGAAAGAGCCTGCCACGCTCACCAGTGCGAATGAAACCTGCCGGCGCGCGCATATCTCGGAGGCCATGCACAATTGTGAATATTTCTAAGCTATTCGGTACAATGGCACTTTACGTTAGAGCATTTCCATGGCGGCGTGGGTGGGACTTGGGATTAGTAGCTGTCGCTTCTACGCGAAAATTCAGACTACGCGGTGTATTCGTTTAATTTACATGGAAGACTCCAGCTGCGTTTATACCGCGTGAGTTATTACGATTTGGTCAAGTCTTGTTTCCCTTCCAATTGTTTTCCTTTTTTAATATGTTCTTTTTTTTTCAACTGTTTCTTCTTTTACATTTGCTTTTTTCTTTTCTGCTTTTTTATTCTTTCTTTCCTTTTATTTTTCTGGTGTGAGGGTATCTATTATAGGCGACGGTGGGAAAGCTGACTGTGCCGCGCCTTATTTTGCCAAGTTTGACAATAACAGCATATAAAGTCGGCGCTGATGGTGTCTCCTGTCCTTGATTTGCGAGATTTATCTTCGAACCCGCCTCGGCTGGAGATGCGCGGGCCTGCACTTCCAGTTTTTCGCAGTCGTACAGGCATCAATGCAACATACGAATATTGGTGGTCTCACAATATTGAAGAAAGCTGGTTGCTCCGAAAATCCCTCCGGAAGCCAGAGTTTTCCAACGCGGCAGTGAACCGGGGCAAAGAGCAATCACCAGATGCGTTTCCGGTCTCAGAGTGCTCGAGCGCATTCTCCATTATTCAGAAACGACGGCACTTGCCGCGACACGTCAGTCTTTGCTGTCGGCTCGCAGATCTTTTGCTACGGCAGGCTTTAAGAAATTGGGATCAACCACACGACACAAAATCAAGCAGCACGCTGAAACGAAGAGACCACAATATCAGATGGCCATTGTCATCTTTTCTTTCTTTCCTTCGGGTCGAACGCCACACTGTGTCGCTCTTTCGGAAGCCCGAAATGCTGTTTCAATCACAAACGCGCGGGAGGCCCCTATAAAAGTGAGAGAGCGAAATAGACAGAGGGAAAGATGGCTGGAGCAACGAGAATGTGATAATAGCAGACGTGCTCGAAATTCCACCAGTTAGGAGTTCAGCAAACATGCTACGCGAGGCTTGGAGATACATTTAACGGTTACTGTTGAAAGAGGAGGCTCTTTGTCGCTGCGTGGTGGCGACTGCTACTACTTTCCGCTGATCTTTTATCTAAAAAGGTAATTTTGACTGCCTGTTTCCTTTTTTTTTTAACATATGCCCGAAGCTGTGGCGTACGTGCTTGTTGCTATTACGAAATATTCTTTTATTTCTGATACTTACTAAATTACAATTAATATTGAAGGTACGCTATTTTACAACCGGGTATCACGAACACTCCCAACGAAGCAGCAATACGCAGAAAACAAAAAGACAACGAAACAAAACAAAATTACTTAAGATATAATTGGATTCACCACGAGAGAGAGGCGTCAGTTTGGCCACTTATCTGTGGCCAAATTGGATGAAAATCATCCGCCGATGCAACATGGATCGGGCGTCAAGATATGCTATGGAACATTCGTCCTCGCATTCATTCGCTCGTGCCCTTTGGGGCAATTTGTTGTGAGCTGGTTATGCAGCTTCGACAAGTCGTTTACGGAGCTATGATGCAGCTTTCTAGCTACAATCATGCTAGAGAAGTTCGTTAGTCTGAAGGCTCCTATATATTTTGTTATCCTATGCAGTTCCTTGCACTCAGCAGAGTTGATAGACTTGGAGATTCCCTCGGAAACTTGTTCCATTGAGGCCTTCTTCTGTACAATCATTTAGGCACTTCAGTAGTTATTTCTTTATTTATTTGATGAATTTTTTATACTGTAGTGAATTTCCTGTCGTTGCCATCTCCAAGGTGATTGTTGCTCACTTTTATATGTTGCGTGAGGTTTTATTTGTCTTTTGGCGTAAAGGGAACAGGCACACGAGCATGTGCTCTCGCGCACCCACGCTACGCAATGTGACAACTCATATGTCGACTTTATCTGCATTCTTTCTTGTTTATTTTAAATGCACCAGCAGCTTCTTGGCCGATCCGCCGTTGTGGGTATGTGCCATAGTACGGAAATCATCATCATAATAATTACGCGGACCCACTTCTTGACCAATCCCCCGTTGCTAAGAAAACGTACAAACTTTTAATTTAATATTCGCGACATTTATATGGTTCTCGACTTTTGAATGTATGAGCCGTGATAACCTGTTTAGGCCAGTTAGTGCTAGCGGACTGGGATTAGTGCACCTCTGTCTATGGCAAACAATTTCTCGCTTCTTGTTTTTTAGCGATAGTTCGCATCCCATAATTCAGTCATCCTCGCAGGTTACATTTCTTAATGCCTTGCCTCATTTAGTTCTTTCCTCCATGTTTCCTGCAGGCACCTGTTTGTGGGGGTTCATGCATGAAGTTTACTTCGCGGTTCGCTTCCTTTGAGCTCGCTTTTCCATCGAGTACTTGTACACAGTGTCGCTACACTACATATATAGTCATTCAGATAAAGAGCATATATAGATATATGCTCTATGTCAGGTTAGACTATCACGTTTTCATCAATAAAACTTTTTTTTGCCAGGGATTGCGTCCTTTATAGAAACTAGCCCAACCCTCTGATCAGCAGGAACTTCACGAAGATCTTAACCACTTGTCCTCATGGTGCAATGATTGAATGATGCGACTAAACATCAATAAGTATAAAAGCATGCGAATATCTCGACGAGGCCACACTATTAGCAGTGCGTATTTTCTTGACGGTGCCCTACTACATCCTGTGACTTACAAGTACCTCGGCATCCACATCACTTTCGATCTTCCTTGGCGCATACATGTTAATTATGTTACTAACAACCCAAATCGCTTGCTGGGTTACTTACGACGTAATTTTTTCCCGATCACCTTTGTCAGTAAAACTACATCTATATAAACGCTTGTTCGCCCTAAATTAGATTACGCATGCGCTATCTGGGACGCCAAAAAACACAGCCCTTTCAGCAATTATTGAATCCGTCCAGAATCGCGCAACTCATTTCATTCTATTACACTGCTCTCTACATGCGCGCGTATCATCAATGAAAGCAACACTCGCTTACCTGAACTATCTTCGTGCCGTAAATGCTTTCGCCTTTCATTGTTCCACAGACTATCTCATTATAACCTGATTCTAAAAGACGCTCTTTCTTTCGCTCCCGTCTACGTTTCACCGCGTTCAGACCATAACTACAAAGTTGGTGGGCCATCTTGTCGGACTAATACCAACAGCGAATCTTTCATTCCGAAAACTAGCAAAGAATGGAACCACCTTCCCGCTTCCATCGCCGCCATCACCGACATTGACAGCTTCAAGGCTGCTATCCATGAAGCCTTTTGCTAACACAGTTTCTTTACTTGCTATATCTGTATTACATCGAAGCAGTATATGGTTAGCCGATTCATCCGTCCGTCCGTCTGTCGCCTGTACGCCGAAAACTCCTGCATGCGTGAAAAAAAAAAGAGAAAGAGAGGCGCGTGATTGGTTGCGCCAGTAGGGACGTTGTTGCTCTCCGTCGCACCCGAGCGCATGCGCAGAAGTTTCTATTCGGCTCCGAAATGGGTAGGCCACGCGTCATACGTACTCCTGAGGAGCAGGCAGCTTTCGATCAGCAATGCTGCGAGCAGAATGGAGAACGAACTCGTCTACACCGTGAGGATGCTTCAGCCCGGGCACAAGAACAGGCTCGTGCAGCCGAGCGCAAGCAGCAACGGCGTACCGAGGATCCGGCAGCCTACCAAGCCGTCGTTTAATGAACCGTCGGGGTTAACCCAGTGGTAAACACCGGGCCGCACGTTTCAGCTTCGCTGGTTAACCATCTGTACGGAGGGCCTACGCGGTGATTGCTTTTCTTTCACTGTGCAAACATGTGTTATTTACCACTCCTTCCTGTAATGCCCTCGGGCCGTGAAATTATGCTCAATAAATAAATAAATAAATATGCACTATACTATACAAGGATTTATCATCCATGCTTCTTCCGCCCCCTGTTAATGCGACAGCATTGTATGGGTCATGAAGCGGAAAATACGGGGGCGTCCCTGGAGATGGTATAAAAAGTCACGTGGTCGCAGCCGATTAACGGGACGTGCGCCGCGTGGACGCTAGGTTCTTTGAAGCACCGCCAGATGGTGCTCACCTACGCGTATCCACGGCAACGGCAGCGGCGACGCCGGCCATGCGGGGAATGAAAAAACAGAACCAGAAAGCTCGCCTTCGCGCATAGCGTTCACCGCAAGCGTTTCCCGGTAGACTACGGTTTCATAAGGTGCAGTTGCGGGGAAGCGGCAACTGTGTAGTCGGCCTATATATAGCGCACACTGTCGCGGGCGCTGCCAGCCGGTACGGTGAGTTCAGTGAGTTCTGTCGTGCGCTTCGATGGACGAACCTTCGACTTCGATTTCTCAGCCAGTAGCTGCGCCCGGTTCTTCTGGACGTCTACGCAAGTACGCGATCGAGGCCGAGGCGTCATCGGAGAGACGTCGCAATGCTTTCGCATTCATCCACGTAGGGATACCTAAGAGCCCTTGAATTTTTTGCCGATCATTATATGCTGGTCTTCCAGGCCACGATGTGCTGAAAAAAGTTCGCGAAACGTATATTTCTCCTTACTCAAAAATGTTATTTTATAAAGTCAATTCTGAAGTTTTGTCGGTGAAAACATGGTTACAAAGAAACAGTATTTTCGTTTATTCTGTAAACTACCAGTTATGTGATGTGCCGCAAGACAATGGAACATCGTTTTAGTAGCTGCTCATTTCACACGCTTGCAATGTGCAAGCGTGTGAACGCCACCATGTCCCAGAGTGGCCGAATATGCCACATTAATAAAGGCATAAACACCGTCGCCTTCAACGCCCTTGCTACACAATATCCTGCTACCATCCAGGATGTGATCACTACTTGCCAGTGACTTGAGGAACTGCAGTCTCTTCGGCTATGCACCGACACCTCGTACATTCGTCTTCCTTCGGCCATGGACTTGCACTTGCTGATCTGCGACATCATTCGTGAAGAGCTTGACGGGTGGTGCTCTTCTTGCGCTCCGGAAAATACCATCCCTTCTTCACCGACCGGCTTACGCATATAATTATAAGCAACAGATCACATGCGCTTTGCGTCTACCATGCTCTGACGACCCTCGTCATGTACCAACATATCGAGACCTTACGACGCCAGCCATTACCGCCCCTCTGCCTAACAACAATGAAGCCACGCTCCAGTGGCTTCGTTGTTGCCGCCAGTGGGTGTACAGCGTTACTATACCGCTCCGTGGCCTTCCAGACAGATTTGCTATTACTGTGGCTATCGAGGGCACATCTCCAGATTTTGTCGAAGATGTCAACAGAATGAGCAACGTGGCTATGCTCCTGGGGAACGTACAAGCGTGCGTTCAGCAATGGGCTATCAGCACACGTCCTACCGCTCTTTCTATCACCGGTCACCTTCTCCTCCTTACCCTACTGATGTGTCTCTGAATTCTCGTGAATCTTGCCGCAGGTCACCTTCTGCACGTCGTCGTTCAGTGTCGCCTCTCCGGCCCGCTTCTCATGTCACGAACGTTCACTCGGAAAACTCTCCGATTCAGTTTTAGGAGGGAAACTGCATTCACAGGACAGGCTACAATTGCTCCAGATTGACCGTTGAATATGTTGTCAGTGTTTGTAGAAGGTGTACGCATCGAAGCTGTCCTTAATGCAGGGGCTGCCGTTTCAATTATCCGTGTTCACTTTTCTTCCCGCCTCCGAAAACTTCCGGCCCTTCTCTTCGTGGAGCAACCAAGGTGATTATTCGTCCAATCGCGTAGTGTACTGTTTATGTCTCCACAGACGGAATTTGTGACCACATTGTTTTGGCGGTATTTCGTGAGTGTGCGACTAACTCATCTTGGGAGGGGTCTTCTTCTGCGTCCGCTTCTATTTATTGTTGTCAGCGCCTCATACAACTGGATGCCATCGGCTATTCTCTCCCTAACCATGAAGAACGCATTCGCCTCGTCACCTCCTCCTATTACGTTCTTTGGCCATCTAGAGAAGAGATTATAAGTGTCAACTTCAATAAAATTGGGGATGGTACGTACTCGTTCCATCTTACGGCCGTACCCCTATCTCAAAAGATTGATTACCCCTGGCCTTATTCGTTTCTCTAAGGAGTCTGCATTCCTTACCGCCTTAAATCAAACTCCCGAACCCCAACTGTTGCCCCGTGGATCTACTGTCGGTTGGGCTGTTGTCACTCATCCCGTTGCAATTGTCGCCCTTTCGACAGTTGCACAAGAGTCAAGATCACCGCCATGTAATGCCTCTCCCACACCATTGTCGGCAACCATAAGTACTGGCCTAACGCCTGCCCAGAGCCAAGATCTCCTCGTCCTATTGAATAAACACCGTTACTTGCTCAACGTCAATGCGCCCGTCCTCAGTATGACTACCGCCGCTACTCACCGCATACAGACTGACGGCTCCCGCACTGTTCACCGGCGCCCATATCGCGTCTCTCTTACAGAGCGCAAAATCGTCGACAAAAACGTATCAGACATGCATCAACGAAATATCATACGTCCTTCCTCGAGTGCCTGGTCCTCCCCAGTTCTAGTGCAGAACAAAGATGGTTCAGTGCGTTTTTACGTCGACTGCCGTGCGCTGAACAGAATCACGCGCAAAGATGTTTACCGCCTGCCACGGATCGACGACGCACTACAAGGCGCCGAATATTTTCTAGCCTTGACCTTAGGTCAGGCTACTGGCAAATGCCGATGTCGGAATCTGACAAAAAAAATTGGCCTTTACCACCCCAGATGAGCTCTATGAGTTTATTGTGATTCCCTTTGAATTGTGTAATGCGCCTGCCGCCTTCAAACGCATGATCGATGATGTTTTGAGCGGTTTGAAATGCAAAATCTGTCTGTGCTATCTCGACGACATTGTAGTCTTTTCAACCACGTTCTCACAACATTTGCCACGTCTTCATTAAGTCCTTGCATGTTCTTGAAACGCTGTCCTTCAGCTCCCCCCCCCCCCCCCCCCCAACACAAGAAAACGCAGTTTCGCCAGCAACGCCATCAAAGTTCTGGGGCAAAGTCAGCAAAGAAGGTATTCGACCGGACCCTGAGAAGCTTGTCGCCGTCTTCGAATTTCGCTATTCGCAGCTTCAAAAAGACCTGCGCACTTTCTTCTATTTCTGGCGCTTCATACGCAACTTCGCTGCGCTTGCGTCCCCGCTCCATCAACTCCTCGCAAGTAACGCGCCCTTTGTTTGGTCCGACGAATTTGAACGTGCTTTCCTGGCTTTGAAGCATGCCCTGACGTCGGACCCGGTTCTGTGTCACTTCAATCCGAGCGCGCCCACCATCCTTCACATTGACGCTAGCAGTCATGATCTGGGTGCCGTTCTACTGTAACGTGACAACACTTTCCGCGAACGAGTAATTGCTTACGCTAGTCGCGCTCTAACCGCTGCAGAGAAGAATTGCACCATAACCAAACCGGAGTGCCTTGCTATTGTTTGGGCAGTGCGAAAATTTCCCCCACATCTTCACGGCAGCCATTTTACAGTCGTTACCGACCATAACGCACTGTGGTGGCTTTCATCGCTAAAGAATTTATCGGATTGCCTTGGTCGCTGGGTGCTTCGCTTACAGGAGTACAATTTCGATGTCACCTACAGGGCTCTAAAGAAACATCAAGACGCCGATGCTCTATCTCGCTACCCTCGGCCGAACCATGATGACTCATCGTCGCCTCTTCGTACTAGAGTACATCCCGACTCCTCTTCATCGGCCTTACCCATCGCAACGCTCGACTGGCTATGACCTTACAGCCCATCTTGTGTCTCACCAATGTGTCGACCCATACTGCCGAACTATTCTCGAATGCATGGAAGGGTCGTCTTCACCTCCGAACGCCCGACTTCATCGACAATTCAAGAAGTACAGTGCGGTTTTACATCGCTACATTTATTACGTCGATAGCAACAAATGCGTCCCGATCATACCACGTTCTCTGCAACGTGAGGTGCTGGAAGCCTTTCACGATCGTGCGATGGCCGGTCATCTAGGCTAACACAAGATTTGCGATAGAATACGAAGTCGCTGCTCTTGACCTGGCCCCTTGTCAGCCGTTGCGAAATACGCCGCCTCCTGCATTCATTGTCAAAGCCGCAAACGACCGACCGCAGCTCCTTCTGACTTTTTGAAACCTCTTCCTTCTCCTGCTTCCCCTTTCGAAGTCGTTGGAATAGACTTGTACGGCCCTCTTCCCACAACTTCAAATGCCTATCGTTGGATTGTGTCGGCCATTGACCACCTAACACGCTACTTGGAGACAGCCTCTCTGCAATAGGGGACGGCCGTTGAAGTCGCCGATTTCTTTCTACGCATTTTCTTTACGCCATGGAGCTCCGCGCATTCTCCTCAGGGACCGGAGCAAGGTCTTTCGCTCTTCCACCTTTATGAAAGTTCTGTGTGCCTCAGATACGATTCACAAGACGACTTCAAGTTACTATTCGAGGAACAACGGCTTGACGGAGCAATTTATTCGTACGCTCTCAGACATGATTGCAACGTACATCCGTGCCGACCACATGAACTGGGATGCAATCCTGCCGTTCATAACATTCGCTTATAACACAGCTACGCAACGTACCACCGCTTTTTCTCCCTTTTTCCCCCTCTATCGGCGGTCACCAAGTTTCGTTCTGGATGTATGGTTCCTTTCGACTCCTGTACCTCCAGCGGCTCCTTTCTGGGAATATTTTTTGTCTCCCCTCGCGGACTTCCGTCACGTTACATACATTAACACCGGCATCTTCCAAGGCGACGAAGCTCTTCTTTGGACTCCTGTGCGCCTTCACGGCTTATGGAAAAAAATCCACACTCGATTTATTGTAGTTTACATGGTCACTGAGCAGACATCCCCTGTTGATTACCGCCTTTCGCCCCTTTGAACGCCGTCCGATCATCGTTGCCGTGGGACAGAGATAGTGCATGTCTCTCGCTTGAAACCATATACTCGATGCATTTCATAATACTTCCGCGCGGCCAGGCGGCCGCTTCCACAGTGATAGGGAATTAGTGTGAGCGCAACACATGCCTGACTTTCACCTTCATCATCTCTGCATATCATCATGCATTCTACATCTTACTCATCTGCATATATCATCATCAGCTGCACAGCTTGATCTTCGTATGACAGCCCGATCTCGGCTGCAATAAACTGGTTTCTTATAGTGCTTATGGTTTGTTTATCGGGTGAGGATTCTTCATGAAACTTTATGCACTATAATGAGTCCCATGAAAGAAAAAGAAAGATTGGGGCCTAATGGTTAGAACCAGCGCTGGCGCGCTAGGGGCAGAGGTTCGAATCCCACCGCCGGATGTGCTTCATTTTTCTTGCTCTCTTAAACAGTGTGGGGGAATCTGCTCAGCGAAAACCCGGCTAGCGACCGATTCACAGACCAACGCATACGGAACCATTGAATGGTAGGCAAAGAAAGCTTCGCAAAAAAAAAAGAAGAAAAAATATGCAGATCCCACGCACTGTGGGAACCGATGTAAGTGAAGCTTTGTCTGCTGTTTGCGTTCATTGACGTTATTTGGCGATGATATATTGACGGCATACGACAGTCGTGACGGGATGTGAAATGTTACGTTGCCTGCTCCGCTCGACGCTTTATGCTAGCCTTCGTCTCGTCGGCACTAAGTGTACGCTTCGGCGCCATTTTGGGTTGTAGCTCACAAAACTGCCTCCCCCCTCTCTCTCTCTCTGTATTCCCTCGCTAATATTCTCCGCACCTCCTCTCTCTACTGTCGCTGCTGTTGTGGGTGAGCACGGAGGCGAGCGCGGCAGCTCCTGCACCACATTTGTGAAAGGTCACGCCTAGTTAGGCGTCCAGAGGGCATTGGGCAGATGCGACGCTGCGTAAATCTTGACACGAGCGTCTCTGGTAGTCTTTCCTTTGTGACACACTCCTGTCATGTACTAACGCGATAGCGTTAAGGGCCCCGTGTCGCAAAAAATTTGGTGTCGACGCCGCGGGCGTCCCATGGCGAATAATCATTCCGTACCACAACCGCTCAGGCCCTCCACGTGGCGCAAACCTTGTCTTACATTGCTTACAAAGTTATTGCTCGGAATTTTGAGAATCACAGCTCATAAACAAATGTCATGAAACAAAACACCGACAGCGCATGCCTTTTATGTTTTTGTGACATGGACACGTTTCGATCACGTCCCTACGCGGCCGGCGTTAGTGGCGTGCGTTTCGACTACGTCCTCACCTGGCCGGCGTTAGCGGCTTGCCGGACTGCAGCAGCCCACAGCAGCAGCAGCAGCAGTGGGAAAGTCGAAGGAAGAGGCAAAGAAAACTTCGCTTTAAAACCTTTTATGAAATTCGTTCGTACGTAAGAACGATTTGTATTAATGCACTGTTGCCAATAGTGAAATAGAATGATACAAGAGGAAGATATTAAGTTAAACTATGGTAGCCAAGATTTTCACATTCCACTTTTTCTCGAATAATAACTTTATGTTGAAATATGGAGTGTCATACATCCTGCCCACTAAAATTAGAAGAAAAAAAAAACAATGATTTTGCACTTATTCCTACTTTGTTCTGACTCATACTTTGCAGCAACATTGTGTTTTATTATTCCGATTGTTTGATATAACTCTTGACAAGTTTACTTGCCTGATTGTTAACGAAAAAGTTGCCTTCGTCTGCATCCTTGCAAAGTGCACATCGCACCTTTCTATGATAGAAACGAATCTCAGACTCCATGATTTGCTGTACAGGCCGCAGCATCCTGGTGCCATCGTTGCCGCCTTGTCTTGGACAGCATTTATGGCGATCGAGAGGCTTAGACGAAGGTATAACTTCGTCTTTATTTTCTCCTTCTTGAAATTCGAGCAAGTAATAGAGCCAAGAGTTATATTGGATGGCGGATACCACAATATTTGATCTTGCTACGAAATCCCAGTCTGACAAAGCAGAGGCAAGCTCAAGTTGTTTTTCTGAAGCTTTAAAGAATAAAAGCAGATCCCTATACAAGGTTACTACGATTATCGCACCCCGCCTTGGCTTGCAAGTGGCACATGCATACGGCTCATCAGCTGCCTTCAAATGGCCATTGTAAGCCAAACAAAAACCGGCCTGGCCCATATAATACGTACTTTGCTCACTTTCAAGCTCGTGGCTAGTTTAACGGACTTCTATCATCGCGCGTTTTGAAGAAGAAGGCTTTTTTGTTCCCGCTTTTTTCTTTCTGTATTTCTTTTGTTGTGCACCTGTGGAAACAGAAAAGAAAACATGCGTTGTTTGACATGCGAAGGTGGTACATACTTGTAGGGCATTTACATTCAATCTCTAAATTTGCCTATTCGACCGCGGATCGTAGGAGAATAACCGTATAGCGTTGACAACTTAACTCATAATGAGAATAATAATTCGATGCGTGCAGAAGCGACCCTGATGCTCCCCCCGGTAAAATGATATCTTACCAGAAGCGAAGGAAAATCCGAGACAACTCAACTAAGCGAAAGCCTTTGCTATGCACGTGGGTGGTTTATGAATTATGCAGCTCACTAGTGTCATTTGCTCTCTATTGTCGGCAGTTTAATGGGCTTTGCGCTGGTGCTGCTTTCAATAATGTTTCGCACGCATCGTTTATCTGAAGAAGATTCGACACAAGGACTTTATATGCTTCAGCGCACCTATATTTATTTTAGTGACTGAATATGCATTAAATATATTGAGGGAGGGGGAAAGGAAAATATTTTTTGCTCTGGTATTATACAGATAATATAGCTGCAGAATAGTGTTAGAAAGTCACTCTCTCGATCACTGCTCGCGCACTACGGTACTGATGTATTAATTGCCAAAAGAGAAAAAAAGAAAAAGAACGCACCGAAGCCGCCATTAGTAGGCAGTATGTCGCAGATGCCCTCTTGCGCAAACAATTCCCCATCTACCGCTTCGTTGCCACTGCATTGTATAAGCAAGGTGAAGTAAGTCGACTGAGTTGGGGAAAAACACTTCTTGTGCGTTTAGGGGTGCTTTGTGAGTAATGATCGCACCACGAAAGATAATCAAGCAAGAATGTCAAGAACAGAATGCTCAAGGTGCTGAGCAGTTGCCGGCAAGCCAAATGCCGCGCTCATTGATCCACGCACGCTGCGCTGTAGGGAACGCCGCGCAGATTATCAAAGGTGGCTCCTTTAGAAATTTACGGCGCCCATTAGCCACAGCAGTCACTCAGTGCTCGGTCAACGACTTTCCTAAAAGTGGAGCCTGCAGTGCTTGCTTGTGCAACGACCAAGGCTAAATGCTGCACGCGTACCTCGTAGAGGGGATCTACCTTTACACGTGGCGTCGTTGCGAAAGTGGAGCTGAAGACAAAAGTTATCAAGACTAAGGAGGAGTGGAGAAATCTTAATATCTGAAACTATTTAAGGGGACGCTCAATAGAAGTGTTAATTTAGTACAGACTGGCGCAATCCGTTTCCTTCCTTTATCTCGATTTCGTCGGGCGAAGAATATTAGCTACTTTCACCTCGCACCCATAACGTCAGTGTGACGTTACGGGATTCGCACTATAGTGCCACATATTTGAGGTAGTTCTCTAAAATCGCCCCGGTGAGCATTTTCTATCTTTAAAATGCATGGGATCAACATCTGTACGGTAAGTTTCTTTTTTTTTTTTAACGTTGGAACACTTTTTTTAAAGCGTACAAGGGTTACTAAAATCATGCCACTACAGATAATCTGCCCAGGTGGAAATCATTTGCAAGAAAAGCCAATCCAATTCATTCCCAAAATAAATAGTCGCATTAGTTACCTTTCTGGCTTGAAAAATTACGGCACACGCTTATATTGGAAAGTTGAAGGGAATCGCCATGAAGATCTAGTTCCATGTTTCTGCATTTCAATACGGCCACGTAAATAGAAATGACTGGTGTCAAATTAATCGTTCGATTTTCCTGATTACGCACACCGTACTGCGAATCTCGGCTCACAGTAAAACTCCCGGGTGACGTAGTGGGGCGGCGTAAAATGAACCTTCGTTGTATGGCGCGATAAAGTGTCCCGTCTCGCCCTTGCTACTGAAGGGACTATACATCCAATCCACGAGTTTCACACACGTCACACGTCAATCGGAATAAGATCGTGCTAAGAGGCAAGTGCGGCGGCGGGTTGATTTTACGCCACAATTTTATGTCACGGAGGGTTTCGACGAAGTGGCGCGTTTCGCGGGGCCACGTACCTAATCACGTAAACTGAAGGAATAATTTGATGTCATTTATTTCGGTCTACATGGACATTCTGAACTGTAGAAACACGGAGCTAGACTCTTAATTATGACGATTCCCTTAGACTTTTGAATATAAAGTTTCTTACTAAGAAGTTATAAACGTAGTTAGTTTATTTAGTGAATGAATTGCTTTATTTTGCAAAGAATGTACATCGGGGCAGATAATTCACCTGCAGTGATGTAATTCGAATAAGATTTGTTGTCTATTCTTTTAAAAGTGTGCGAAACAAATATAAAAAAAGTTGACGCAGAAACTTCTCTGGGAGTTGTCTAAGTTTGCGTAAGCATGCTGCCACTTGTTCATTTCAACGCAGCCCAATGTCATTATCAATATTATGAAACTTGATCCAACCAGTACAAACGACAGCGCTGGCGACACGAGCCGCTGTGGACGGCGGCGCAAGGCAAATTGATGATGCAATCAAACTACTGCAGGTGCCGGTGCTAGCTGTGCTAATGACGTTCGGATCATTGAAAACCGTTATCACTCTTTAGCGTCTTATCCATCCGCTTCGAACCTTTACGAACCGTGACCATCCGTATTCCGGCAGTGGCTGCGTATGGCGCGGCAGCGTGGGCCCTTGAAAGCAATCTGTAATGGGGATAGAGTGCGCAGAGTGCTGATAGCTTCGTGTGTGCTGTGTTCTCGCCGCTTTGTTCGTGTTGAAGCGAGACGCGTGGTACATATATCTTGAAAGCGATCTGTAATGGGGGCAGATTGCGCCGAGGGCTGTTAGCTTCGTGTGTGCTGAGTTCTCGGCGCTTAGTTTCCGTCGAAGCAGCACGAAGGTGAATTCGCTCGCTGCTGGGGGACCTACCTAGAAACCGATCGTCTTACATGACGGACGGACGGACAGACGGATGGGATTACTCTTTGGGTAGGCATGGAAACGCTTACGCATTTAAAAGAGAGCACACAGTATAACAAAAATGCTGTGCTCCTTTCTCTGGCTGGCAATACCACGAAGCGCAACGCATCAGCTTCCGCTCTCCAACAGAAGGCTGCTTGCTGCACATATAGAGCAGAATCTGGCTGGCAGGGTTCGCCATATACATAGATATGGGTCCGTCCTTTTCGACTCTCTGGGCAGGCAGCCGTAGCACGTGTCATCCCTGAGTACGGCTACACGAAGCAAGGAAAACTTAGTTTCGCAGCTACCTTCACGATGGCGGAGCAGGTTGCCATTCTTCTGGCAGCAGACTTCCTCCTGGACAACCCGGACATCACCTCCGCAGTCACTCTCTCGGACTCTAGAGGGGCCCTCAAGATGATGTGACGCTCAGACCATCGGTGGGTGCCCATCTTCCAGGCACTGAGGGTGAAACTGCAGACTTTTTCTGGCAGAAAATGCGATATCCGTGTTCGGTATGTTTCCTCTCTAGGCATTTCCGCCAATGAGGAGGCGGATACCTGAGACAAAGCGGCTCAGAAACCCCAAGACATCAGCTCATCATTGGCCCCACATTTTGACAATGGTAAACGACTTATTAATCATCAACTCATCGGCCAACATCCTGACGCGAGAATGGCAGCTTGTCATCCATCACAGCCCCTGCATTCTAAGAAACTCTCCGGGACGGAAATATGCTTCCTGGTGAGGCTACGCATCGGCTGTCTGCGCAGAACCAGGAAAAGCTTTCGCCAAGGTCGGATTGACTCCCCGGCTAGCGTGGACTGCCACTCGTTAACACCTTCTCCTCCAATGCCATCTAGATACCAGTGCAAACTCCAGGAGACCTACCATTGCGCTAAGCTCCTATCCACAACTTCGCAACCTCTCCTCTCCACGGTGAGTCCACGAGCATGTCGCAGACCCGTGCCTACGCGCTCTCCTGGACTGGTTCTCGGACACAAGGCTACTCGGCCGCGTCTAGCTCCCCTGCTAAACCTATCCTGCCGTGTGGCTGACATCCTAGAACTTTCGAGATTTCCTTCTCTATTTCTTCTGTTCCACACTTCTCTTTCATGTGGTATGGTTAAGGTACCCGTTAGTGAGACAATTATCATGCCTTTAACTCTTGTCTTAAGAGCCGCACTGTTGCTACTACCATGCCGTAAACATGTGACTAGCCCGGAGAAGAGGTTACCACAGCCAATTATGTTACAGGAAGCTGATTTGGGAACTTCGAAAATGGCCATGTGATATTAGTTTTCGTGCTCTTTTTGGTTTGCGAAGCTTCTGCACTCGTAAAGTTTTCCCAGTCAAGTTGAAATTATTGTTTCTATTGCATGTTCCTTTATTGCTGCGCCCCACGATGAGCACATTGAAGAATGTTTGAGGCTTCTTTTGTGCAAGATACGCACACAGTTTGCGCATCTTTTTAGATATAGTGTGCCCACTTTGACGTAGAGCGTGTCTATTACTAAGAAAACGCGTCCGCACTTCTTCAATGAGAGTGCGTCCTTTCATCAACGATAAATGAAGTTGAATAGCTCTGTAGGTATAAGGGACTCATTGCGTTAGAGCAAGCAAGTTCATTGCTTTGTGCATAATTTTTGCTTATATCATGGATGCATTTCTACTAGCGAGCTGAACTACACGTTCAATTAAGGCAACGCTTTTTACATATGGAAAGGTTTACGGGGCGTTTCTATTTTACGTTGCGCGGAAATGGAAGTGTTCAGGGAGTATTGGTGTCAGGTGGCCTCAAAAAGGACCTTACCTGCAGAAACGTGATACTCATGTCGTCTCCCAATAAAGTCAAACAGTAGGGTCATACCTTGAGATAATCATTTAAACAGTCAAGAAAAAAAGAGATAACAGGAAGAGAAGAAGAACACATAGACAGAAAACATTCCAGGGATTGCTTAAACGTGTCAGCCAGACACACCTTTGCAGAGTAAACGCTTCCGTGAAGACGAGCCTCGTCAAGAGGTGTCAGCGCCATTAGCGCTCGTCACATCTCCACCCAGCTTCCCCTAATACACAGTCTCAGAAAACCGCTTCTCTAACGGCGCGTAGAAGTGCAGAGCCGCCAGCTTCGAGGAGCAAAGTCGTTGAGACATTCCAAGCCAACGATGTTACACTCTGTTTTCATTAGCCTGGCGCAGTAAGGGGACTATAGGCCTAACTGGGCTCTTCCTTGAGCGCAAACTACGCTTCACTCTTGCGGCCGTTTCTTCCGCCTCTCTCCTCGGCCGGTCGACAGCGGCGAGTTCCATGTCAGGCGCCGCCAGCGAAGTGGCTGCCTTCCGTTATGTCTCGAGCCTGAGCCAATGTCCCCGGGAAGCAACAGCAGTGGCTGGCTTCATTTTCACGCCACCCCGCGCATCACACAGCTACCTCTCCGCGGAGCTGCGCAGGAGGACGCTGTCGCCCTAGCCGTTGCCACGAGGCCCCCACAGCTTAGGCTCATTCGGTCCCCTTATATTGACTTAGCAAGCGCACCGTCCGGCGCTGTTTCGTGTGGCACGGTCGCTGCGCTCATTGCGGCTGCCTTATTCCTGTCTTCCGAGGAATTTACTTTCTGCTCGTTTCTTCTAGTTTCCTTCTCAGTGTCTCGTGTAGTCGTGCGGACGACATCTGGACGGTTTCAACCGGGCGCTTGTTTCACTCCATTTCTTTCTTTCTTCTTCTTCGATTGGGTGGATGGCTCCCTGTTTCTCGCGTAAGGAAGTGCGCTTATGGAGGTCCACAGCAGACCGACAACCGAGAGCTAAGAAATAAGCGTGTTTTCCAGGAGAGGTAAAAAAATTAAGAAAGAAAGAAAACCATACCAAAGGGAGTATTGAGGACGAAACAAAGCGCAGTAGACGTTTTTCGCCGTACTGCACTCTCTCAATAGCGTCTGTTCGTCCGTCTCACTTGGCTACGCACGTAGGTGATGTTTCTAACTGTTGCACTCATC
Organism: Dermacentor andersoni; assembly: GCF_023375885.2. NCBI lineage: Eukaryota > Metazoa > Arthropoda > Arachnida > Ixodida > Ixodidae > Dermacentor > Dermacentor andersoni. Next base: position 191,792,528 of record NC_092814.1, on the reverse strand, counting down.
AGTCACCCCCAGCCCCCAGAAAAAAAAATAAATGAATGCACGAATAAATAAATAAATAAATAAATAAATAAATAAATAAATAAATAAATATTTCACATGAACCTTGACTATCCGTCATGTTCGTGTTGCCTTAATTTCTGGCTTCAGAAAAAGGGCGCACAAATTGTAAGTAAACTCACTTGGCTTTATATCATCAACCCACGCCATCTAACACAAATGATGCCTGGTGGTGAAGCCCTCTACTTTAACCACGACCACCTGCAGTCGATTTATTTAGCGTATAGCAAAGCTTTACCTCATAAAAGTTACATTTTTTTACATTTTTTTAAAACTTAGAACTGATGAAGATGAAGCCACATCGACGAGCCACGGTATATCTTATTTCGCTAGCAGCACTAGAGCATGGTGGACATATAACAATCTAGATGTGTGACGTGCAACATCTTATATGCAAACATGCGTGCTCATTGAGCAAGACTTTATATAAACTTTTCAAATAATATACCTTCGTTTACCAACGGCAGCAATTGCAGCTGTCACCGAGCTTGTGTTGGTGCCATACATTACAGGTCTTGTGATGACTGGACCACAATCTGTTCACGAAGTTCTCGAACACCGATCTCGCCGCTCACCGGCCCAGAAGGCAGTGAAAGCGCTCTTGTGTGTTTTGAGAATTATTGGCCTCGGGAGCGCCTTTGACTGCGTGATGCTGTTCTTTGACTTCCATGCAATGACTATGCCTTCCGTTCCTCTTAGCTTTGTATACTGCATGCGTTCCTCCTGTGTAAGGCAGCTAACCGGACTGCTCTTCAAGGTAATATCCCTATCCTCCATTCTTTATTTCCACTCTCTATTATTGGTTTTGCAGACTAGGTAGAGGATAGTAACTGCACCGAACATCACTGAATTCGTACGCTTAAAATTAAAACAAAAAATGCAAGTACGCATGCCTTCTTGATTGCCATTAACAGTGGGCCAACAAGGGCAGCTTCAGCCGGACGATGATGATTCGACAAGCGGACTTTATCAGAAGAGCAAAACATCGGTGTGCTTACTAACGGAGGCTGAACAACGGGCTAAACGACAAACCATGCAAGGCTCGTAATTTTATATATATATATATATATATATATAAGGTACAAAAGCCACATGTGTACGCTTATTTTTCGGTTTGCACATTTTTCTGTCGCAGGGTGAATGTTGCCGAACATTTGTTTCCTTCTTTCAGAAAAGCAGCCATTGGATTAAAATTTATGAAAGGTGAGATTGCACCCTCCTCGAACGCACTTATCGCGAAATGAATGCGTCTACAGGGAGCAAACAGACCGCAGGCGTCTTCTCCCACCACGCTTGGTATTTCAGTCGTGGCGGCTGTTTTCGTCATTCGAGTGATACTGACGTACGAGCCGCTGAAGAAACAGATCATGAGGGAACGAAGTTTCAGATGTGCGCTACCGAGCTCAAACATCAAGTTTCCGTTATGCTGGAACGGCGAACTTGCTCTAGGCGTGAAAGCAGCGGCCAGAAAAAGCTCCGATTTGACTAAAATTCAGTGGCCCAGGGGTTAACGCCGATCAACAGGGGCAGCGCAAGATCCGGGGGATTGACCTTTCATTTCTCGCAAATTCCCCAACAAAGGCTCACGGAGCAGTCGACAGCAACGTCGTCTCTCTTAAACAATTTAAAGCCCCTAACGCACGGTCTATGCCTGTGTTACTGTGCGTCGGTTCATTGCTCGTTTTCGGGTCATATCATTCCGATACGCGAAGGTGGCGGTAACAACAAGAGAAAAAAAAGAGAAGGGAGAAAAAAAAGAACGCCAGAAAAATATTCATGTCGTAGCAGCAGTCAGACGGTGAGGGCCCTCTAACAGATAGGTTAAGCCTGCGGAATAATTTAGGGACCATTAGCGCTTCTTTAGGCGCGCTGTTGCCGCGATCTGCAGAGTTCAACAGCAGCTACTCGCCTCACGGACTTTCACTAAATGCCGGTCGTGGCACAGCTTGCGCTTTGAGAGGGATCGGAAGCTGTAGGCCTTTGTGGAAACTGCGAGTGCGTGTTGCGCGCAGCGAACTTGATGGTCCTTGTCTTGCAGTATATCTGAGCTTATGGAGGCATTCTAGACGATCTAAGTATGTGTTTTCAGTGTCTATGCCGCCTTACTCTTTGCTCCTTCATGTGCATTAACAGTGCAAAGCTAACAGCTTCCAGCTTTTATGGAAGTCGCTGTCTGTTTCTCTATCTCTCTCACACGCACACACACATTCGCCAATGCTCTCAGAGAGAGGGAAAGGGAGAAAAAGAAATAAGAAAGGGAGGAAGTTGACTGAAAAGGCCAGTTTAAAGCCCGAAACACATGGTGCAATTTTGGGTGCGATCTGTCGTACGACCATTCGCATCGGCAGCCGCACTCAACATAGGTCGCGAAAGCGCGTGGAGGGCATGAACAACAACAACAAAAAAAACCGACAAATCTGTGGCCACCGGCTCTACAGTGATTGCAACACGTGTCCCTGCGGCAAAATTCATTGTAGAGCGGGACGCACTAACCACTGCGGGATCGTGCAACGTTCGTGCTTGGTAATTTCTGCAAGGTGTCACGCCTCACACGGACACCGACAGGGGTGGCGCCTGTGCGCGTGTATTTCGGAGGCAATATTGTAGGGAGACGACAAGGGCGTGGTGTGCACTAAAGAAGAGGTTTTCAGAAGATGAGGCTGTCAGCCGTGAAAGCCAACGGAAGTCGCAGTAACTAAGTTTAGCACCAGAGATACTGCTGAAATCTGCCGAGTTTCTTCTTTTATTTTTTATTTTTATTTTTTATTTTTATCACGCGGCTGAACAGCGGTACGTGATATGTAGACATTGATGGAGAATAATCATGAAAATCGAACCCGCAATATTATTCACAATACACGCATCGAATGAAAGAAATATTGATGCGTCAGTCGGCCTTTCGATTTAGCTGCCAGAGAATGGGCCTCCGACGACCACGTATATTTTTCTTACATTTTTCCAATTGCTGTTTCTTCTTATCCTTCTTCCGGCTGTTATTTCTTGTCGCTAAATGCCGGAAAACAAGTGTCCTGCTCTACACGGTGCAAAAGCTTACAACACACAACGTGTACTGATATAACTCCGAATGAAAATGGCTCGCAACCTTTAGTCTTTTGTTGACTTGTCTATCTATTCTTGTGCACAGCGCTTTGGCTCTACAGGGTGTCCCACGTAACTTGGGCCAAGATTTTAAATATGAAAGGCGCGTCGAAAGCGAATCGAACAAAACGCATACTATTCGCACTGGCCTTTAGTAACTCGGGCAATTTTTTGTTTTCACCTCAACTCACTAAATAATGAGCTTAATTACCCAACTTTTAATTATTGTCTGAGGACCAAGACTATGTTATGCAGATTTGTAGAGCACCTTCAGAAACCACCGATCCAATTGTTTCCTTTACGATGCGTCTCACCTAGTTATTTTTTCACCCGCCGTGGTTTCTCGGTGGCTATGGTGTTGGGCTGCTGAGCACGAGGTCGCGGGATCGAATCCTGGCCACGGCGGCCGTATTTCGATGGAGGCGAAAACACCCGTGTACTTAGATTAAGGTGCACGTTAAAGAACCCCAGGTCGTCAAAATTTCCGGAGTCCTCCACTACAGCGTGCTTCATAATAAGAAAGTGGTTTTGGCACGTAAAACACCGTCATTCTTTTAGTTCTTTTTTCCGGGTTCCAAAGGAAGCCCGCGAAATATGAAAAAAGTCACGTGACGGAGGATTTGCGCAGTGGTATCGTGCTGCTCTCAAGCGTGCGTTCGGTGAACAAGGCCGGCCGCATCGTGGCTGGCGACAAGGAAGCGGCAGGGCGTTCTTTATCTCATCGGCAGCGCTCGCCCAGCCGCATGCATTTGCGCCGTCATCCGACGGGAGCCGACCTTGTTCACCGAACTCACGCTTGAGAGGAGCACGACACCAGTGCGCAAGCGCGCCGCCACGTGGATTTTTTCGTATTTCGCGAGTTTTCTTTGCGACGCGGAAAAAAAGGACTACGTGAGACGCGTCGTACAGGAAACGACTCGATCGGTGGTTTCTGAAAGTGCTCTACAAATCGGCTTATCATACTTGGGGTCGTCAGCCAATTATTAAAAGGTTGTGTACCTAAACCTAATTAGTAAGTTATGGGGAAAAAATGCCTGAGTTACTATATAGGCCTGTACAAATAGCATGCGTTCGGTTCAATACGCTTCCGACGCGCCTTTCATTTGTAAATTCATGGCTCAAGTTACGTGGGACACCCTGTATACTCACTGAGATTCAATATGCACCAGAAAACTAGCACGTTATTGTATACTATAGACTTCCAGGCTCAACATGTTGCAGGTCCGAGATGCGCACATCTTGAAATACAGTCTACGTCCTTGAATACAGTTCGACTTTGAATGGAACGAAGCAATTGATCGAATTATCCGGTGGGTCTAAATAAACAAGCCGCAGAAGAAACACCAAAACACACCGCTGAATCATTTAGCAGTGCTTGCCAGATGGTAACACGCCCCCAAATCAAAGGTGCGTCCATTTTCTATGCGGCCAAAGTAGTAAACTAACGAAGAAATGATATTAAAACTTCTAAACAAAGTATAAATCTAACACGTCCCCGATGTTTTAGCAAAACAAATTGTTTCACAATGGCCGGCCGGTTTCCTAAAGTCATCTTTGTCACACAACTTTAAAGTCAGGTTCACCGCAGCACAATCGTGTTATGCGGCAGATTATGCTTATTGTGTGAAAGTGGCTTGGTTTCGTGTCCGACTGCAACGCGCAGACAATCTTCAACCCAATGTTCATCAAAAAAAAAAAAAAGAGAGAGAGAGACAGAGAGAGAGAGAAAGAGAGAGAGAGAGAGGGCACGTGTTAGAATTAGGTATACACCGTAATTAAATATTGTGAGCTGCGGTAATTGCTTGAATACCTTCCTAGGGCGGGCCGTAAATAGATGTTTTCGGCGAGCGATGACGTGTGCTCAACGCATTCACTCTCCGTTAAGCACCGACGAGACAGACGCTGCAAGTAAAGGGTCGCAATTGAGGTTACCGTAAAGGTCAGGTGCTTGCGTGCTGACTGATCCAGTTCCAATTATCTGGAGAATTCCAATTTTAAGATCGAAATAACGAAGCTTTTGGCCCATAGAAATGCATGTGCGCCGGCCGGAAACTTCGGTCGAGATCGAATCAACCCAAAAAGCTAATTAACCGGAGTCAACTTAACGTAAGTCTACTGTAGAGGAATTAAGCCAGACTCTAGGGAAACATCTGGTGTTCCTCACCAAGCTGTTGTCAAACCTACACACACCGTTGCCTGCAATCCCAATGCGACGGCTTAGTGGCAGTGGGATCAAAGCCAGATGACGCTAGATTATCGAAGCAGCCGAGATTGCGCGCATTGGAAGTATGTGCGTAAGCATGCAGTCTATTTCTCTAAGTGCAAAAGAAATAGATTTCCTCACTCCCTCATTGAAAATTTGCGATGTCGAGGGCAGCTAAATGGTCATGTGAAAGAGCCTGCTCGGTATTTTTTCGTATAAGGGGACGTTGCGCTAGCGCGTAAAAAATGGACACGGACAGGAACATGAAAACGACACACCGAACGCTGGACATCAAGTGGCTTTATTCTTAGGTGGACACAAATATATACGCAAAAAGACGCGTGCTACAAGATCAGTATCCCTGAAGCGCATGCCCAATGGCACCCTATTGTGCAAGACAAGCAGCTTGTGCTTCAATAGACGAACGTTGATACACCGGCCAGTTTGACCGATGTAGCAACATCCGCACGACAGCTGAATTCTGTAAACCTCATTTGTCCTGCACTCCGCATAAGGCAGTTCATGTTTAATTGGGCAGGGTGGTTTTCTGTGAGTGGGGCCACTGACAACTTTGCAAAGTTTCCCGAGTTTATCCGGTGCCGTGAGTACAACTCGGACATTGCCTTTCTCCGCCACCTTTTTAAGGCGGCGTGCTGTGTGTGGTATTGGTGGATGTTTTTTTTTTTGCATTTTTGTTGCTCTTGTATCTTATTGTATCTATTCCACTGACAAGGAAATAAATTGATAGTTGCAAGTAGCGCTCTGCTATGTGTGTTTATAATTTGTGTGCCCAGTGAAAATGTTGCGCAATCCAAAATCTAGTATGCTATACCAACACGCCTTACCAAGGTAAAGGAGTAGCCAGTTAATCTTTCATTTCTTTCTTTTTTTTCTAATCACACCCTGTGCAATGTAACCAATGTCGACGGTATTTCCAAGCCAATGAAAATGGGCAGTATGACTGGAAAATAAAATCTGTCGTTGAAAAATACGGCCCCCAGGTACCATGTATAGTTTTCTTCTAATAGCCTCTGCTGAATATTTTTTGCATACTGATATGAACTGTTTTTCTTTTTGCCTTGATTTTTTTATTCTTTAGCAGTCGTCGTTTTTACTTCCTTGATTATTATTATTATTATTATTATTATTATTATTATTATTATTATTATACCCATACCTCTCTGGCTAAAAAAGAATATTTATTTTTCCCTCTGTTACTCTAAGTTAATATACGGTTTATTGGTGTGAGCGACCACTTGGCAAAACAATTACACGAAACTCATTACTTTACAAAAAAACTTTGCGCTGATTTGAATCTTTTCACGGAAACATACAGGATTTAGGAACAGCTCCTCTGTTCAAAAAAAACATAGCATCCTAAGAGCGGACCAGTTATATTATTTAAATCTTTTGCAAGAAATACACTAGAAAAAACTACGAAAGTAAGGGCTCCGAAAACACTCAATATCTTTTAAGGCACCACAAGCGTCGAACACCAAAAATAAGAACACACTATGGAGACCAAACAATGACCTATCAAATACCTGATATCCTAAACAAATTTGAAGGAATGCTGAACTTTGAATGTACATCACGTGTATTTAAACGCTATGATATGGAGACATTCTTGTCCTCCGGTATAAAGTACAATCTGATCTAAACATGTTTTTCTTTTCTTTTTCCCTAGTAATACAAATTGTATGTAACACAGAAAATGTACTGTATGTCTTGTTTTGTGTCCCAGTTATTGTGTATATAGAAACAATATTATCGATTGTGCAAGAAGTTTTCACAATCTACAAGCGCAATGAATCTGTTATAATAGGTGTAAACTTAGATACCGTCATGCAATGTGTGATCTGGGGCCCTATAACGTAAAACTATTCCAATATGTTTTTATTCCAATCTCCTGACGTCATATTTGCGTAACCGCCGACGCAAGCATCGGGCAGTCACCCGCAGGGTTGTCCGAACAAACCAATCAAACGCTCTCCTCGTTCATAGGAGGTCACTTTTGTTTGCTTGAAAAACAAATAACATTGCCTGCACTGAGCTGCTTGTTTTATCTAATTGGCTCACAAGAGGCGAGGAGCACGCTCAAGTGGTGAGGGATTCGGTGGGGCCGAGCCAGTGCACTGAAAATACTTAACCGGATGAAGAGGGAGGTGCTTAAGGAAGCTTAACGGAAGCTTAAGAATGACGCTAAAACGGATCCTCAGCAAAGAAGAGTTGGCAGAACGAGGTCGTAAACGTGCCGAAAGTTCTCCAAAACGTTACATGGCCACGCAAAAAGGTTTATTACACGCAATTAAACCCATGCTCTACGGCAGGTGCGAGTAGCCAGTGCCTCAGCGATCGGCGGCAGCCATCTTTTATTCCTTTTGGAACGCACAGCCTGCGGCTATTCAGGAAAAATTGCAGTTTTGTTCAGCATATTAATGCCTCTTTAACGCGTACACGTCACTTTGACGCGGTGAGTTTTTGCGGTTTTGTGACGTCGTGTGAGAGGCAGGTGAAGTGGGTGCAGCCCGAAAACTTTTGACCAATAGCCGAGGGCTAATGGCGAAAAGGCGTCGAATCCGAAATAACTATGTTTCTTTTGTTCAGTAAAATCATGCATAATCAGTGTGTACACGTCATATCAGATGGGGAGCTATCGCGGTTTTCGTGACGTCGCGTGACAGACAGTTGAAGTGGGGGTGGGCCAAAAAAGTTTTTCACCAATCGCGGAGATCTGACTGCAAAATTGGAATAGAAAAGTTTGGAATAGTTTTACGTTATAGCGCCCTGGGTAGACGTTGTAGTATTCCAGGTGCCAATTCAGGCATCCGAGGATCATCTTCTCCCTCACTTTGTCAACACAACTCGCCAATGCAATGGGCTGATACGATGAAAGCTCCAACAACGATTTGCCAGGCTGGAGTAGCGGAACTACGCGACTATTTTTCCAACCTGTGGGAAGTGTACCATCTAGCCAGGCATCATTATACATACTTAGTAGAGCGCTCCTCCCCTGCTCATCCAGATGACACTGGGATCTGTAAGACATCCCGTCAAATCCTGGTGATGACGCATGTCTGCAGAAATCTAGCACCACCTTGAGATTATGAAATGAACATGAGGAAGTGGGGGGGAGTTGTACATGTATGAGAACAACGAAGCTCGAAAATTGACTGCCCACTAATCACGCATATGCCAATATGCTGAATTTAGGAGAAGAGAGAGGGGGGAAGCTAACCAGATGGGGGTTTCAGCTTTGCTACCCTTCGGTGCGGTGGAGAAATCGGGGCCGGAAAGTTTATGGAGAGAGAGAGAAGAAGGAAAAAAAAGTTAACAGAAAGGGCATTTCAATTATAGGCGTTCACACAGGCCGGTGAATCTCAAGAAACGCAGTAGCGCTTGCACGGCTTTATAATACGGTGTTGAGTCCCATCGACGTTGTGAAATTTTTTCTCCCGACAGAGGCCTGTCCTAGAACTGGTTAAGCGCGACGAAAAGCGATTGTCTCGGCACACTGTGGGTTCGGCGAAATTGTGCTCGTGGGCCCATAAACCTACTCGCTTTCACCCACAGCTCTTAGCTGCAAGCCAGCTAGAACAGTGCACTTCACAATCGGATTGCGGCAACGTATACAACTGCGCAACAGTCCCTAGAATTGTTCTGTGCGCTTGATGACTCCATGCTTTTCGGTCTTTTTCGTTACAGGCTGCGTTCTCTTTCTGTACAGGAGAATACAATTTTTTTTAAAGAAATCACAACTATTAAGTGATAAGAGAAGCAAAACACCCGTCGTGCTTCTGTAGAAACCGCTATATTCTCTCCTTATGCACGCCCGGTGTGCGGCGGAGCGAGACTAGAAACAACGTACTTTAACGGTCCACTCCAGCAACAGCGTAATGGACAGTTCTTGGAACACAAAAACAATTGCAAACGAAGCTGTTGGATGGAGGTGAACGATACACGCTGCTGCAGCACACCCGCTCTTAGAACTGCCACCGCCAGCGCCCATGAAGCGGCGTAAGAACGGAGACCGTGAACGGTTCCCACAGGATTACGTTAAAAGAACAAAGTGCAATTGGACCTGGATTTTACTTTCACCCCACTTTTTAAGGCCACGCTAGTGGGCGTAGTGGGCGTATTTACTTCTGTGAGCCTCGTCTGCAGGCACGTGCGACTCGTCAGAGCCGCCGAGATTTGGCAATAAAACTTGTCGAAAGAGATGACGGGAATAATGCGGTAACTCCACCGCATGCACATGGGGAGCAGCGAGCTGTTACTGCGTCGCAGTATGTTTCATTATCTGGGTGGTTGCCAAATAATGAAAAAAAAAAAGATAACACAATTCAGCGCTGCTTAACTTCTGTTTTATTGCCCCATCAGATACTCGTGCATTTTCTTTTGCTTCTTTATTAATCTTCGAGCAGTCTTTGGAAGAGGCCCTGAGAAGACTTTGACAGTCAGGACGCTTCAAAGTAGTCGCACGACAGTCTTGCTCTGAATGGGGATCGGCGCATCGAGGACACATAGCAGAATTTGTGCAAATGCCCTTCACATGACCGATCCTCTGGCAGTTGTAGCATTGCAATCGTTTGGAACAAATGGTCGAACCTGATGGCAGAAGTAGCCAACCTTCACGTAGGAAGGAAGGCCGTCACCTTTTGTTGCTGCTCTCACGCGTGTCTTGCCAAGACGGCCGACGTGCCCAATGGCACTGTTCTCACTTGCTGGTTTTATCAGCACTGGAAGGTCTGCATCGGGAAGTTCAATGTCGGTATCATAAATCATGCCTGAAATGGTACTACCATCCTTTGAGACAACGGATCGAACGTTCATGTTGTCCTGTTACCTTATATGCTGCAGAGTGCACACCGCACTCGGGGTCATCACATCGATTGCCAAGATGTTTTTCGTCGTGTTTAGCCTCACATCCAAGATCTAGTTCGGTACGGTGTTCTCAAGGACAGTGCTTGCCTTTTTATAAGTACCGCCATCGCTGCCAGCAAGCTCTGCAAGCCCGTCGAGGTGCAGTTTTCCCCGTAGGCGAACTCGACATCAATGGTGCGTTGACGATCCTTCGCTTGGCTTTGCGGTAGAAGACAGGTTCAAAACCATTTTCCGATGACTTATCAGCTAATACGGAGTGCAGCTCAGTGTCCTCGCTGTCACTATATGTATTTCCTCGCATCCTTCAAGCAACTACTGTTGTTGAACAGGAACCGGACCGGACCTCGGGAGATCGCACATCTATCACCGCGAGATATCTATCACCGCGAGACCCACAGCAGTAGCGAAAAGTCCAGAAAAAGGGAGAGCCGAGCAGAATGTGTCTTACAAAAAAACACTTCGTCCTCTTCCAGCATAGAAGCTGTGAATTTTCTGTTCTTAAAGAAATGGTTAGGGATAATTCAACCCACAAAGAGGCCACTGAAACAGTACGACGTAGACGACGTCACCATCGACGGTCCTCACGTATATACGACTACGACAGCTTCGAAAAGTTCGTTACCTATTCAAGCAGCAACGTCACCTGCAGTTTCCAGCGTAGCAAACGCTGACGCTGGACGGCAGGAAACTGAAACCTCTCTGTACAAATGAATGGTATCCACTTCCAAGTAGATGACCTATAGAGGAGCAGCAGCAGGTGCCGCATCCAGTACAGCAAGCTGCTCCATCAGAAGTGGTGCGGCATAAATACCAAGAAGTCATATCTCCACTGCGATCCTTAATGAGTGCCGTTTATGTATTGTTGAACAACATGCGTACGACGTCAGTCAGAAGTGTACTGCAAGTGCTTGACACACTAAGTGCGGTGCTGGAAGCTCTTGATTAAACCATAGCTCACCAGCAACTATCTTTCCGGGAGCAGATCTGAAAAGTACCAATTTTTCAGGGGAATGCCCGAGGACGCAGATAGCGAATCGCCGATTTTCGATGGTTCCTGTAGTACACCAATGTTTTTCCCATCACCATTATCTGCGAGCCGAACTTGTCGAACTCAATCAGGCTATCAGGTTATGAATCATTTATGTCGTCACCTATCGGTAAAAGCACCAAGACCCTGGTGTTTATTCGCCGTGACTTCACACACATTATCCAGCCTGTGTCAACTCATGACGATAACCAATGCATATGCTTAACAGCAAAGAAGATACCCTCACTTTTGTGGGTGCCTACCTATCTCCATTAAGTCGATTTGATTACAAAGGATTACGAAGCATCCTGTCATTATCTTCTGAACTGTGGATTATTATGGAGGACTTCAATGCTTACCAGACTCTGGGAAAGTACAAATATCAGCGCGAAAGGCATAGACTTGGTATCATTCACCTTCGGCAACGAACTCTGTGTTTTAAATGATGGTAGGTCTACGCATTTGCGCGATTCTATATACTGCAGCTTTCTTGACTTGGCCTTTGTCTCCCAAAGTCTCGTCAGTCGTACTGGATGGTTTACGGACATTGAAACGCACCGGAGTGACCACATTCCCACGTATGTCAAGATCGTAGTACTCTCCTCTTCCAAGTCATACGACAGAATCTAAAGAGTGCACTGGACCAAATTCCAGCCTGTCATGAAAGACCTATGTAAAGGTAGCTTATCGCGTAATTCGGAAGACACAGTAAAGTGCCCAGTTCAAGGTGCTACGAGTACCTTCATGTGCTCTCCGAAGCTCACGGAATTCAATATAGAATTAGAGCAACGTCGAGCGATCCGGCGATGTGCCGAACGTCGATACCGACACACGAAGTCAATTGACGATCTGCGGACTGCTGGACGCATAGAAAGGAAGGTCCAGCGCCGGTTAGATAAGCTGCAGTCACAACGCTGGACTGCTTTCTGTGACTCCATAGAACCTCGTAAGCCCTTATCGCACTTATAGAGGACGATACGAGGTCTCGGGACAACCCCCGTACAGCAGTCCCCATTTAAGACTGGCACTCTTCCAACAGTGACCATATATTGATGTCGCTGAAGATTTCTGCGTCCGATTATCCGGTCAATTCACAGCTCCCAACAACTTAGCACCTTCCATGAGTTTCCCGCCGCCACGTGACCTCCGCCCCATATGGATCTATCATGTACATTTCATAATCTCAAGGTGGTGCTAGATTTCTGCAGACATGCGTCATCGCCAGGATTTGACGGGATGTCTTACTAATCCCTGTGTCATCTGGGTGAGCAGGGGAGGAGTGTTCTACTAGGTATGTATAAAGAATCCTGGCTAGATGGTACACTTCCCACAGGTTGGAACAATAGTCACGTAGTTCCGCTACTAAAGCCTGGCAAGTCGTTTTTGAAGCTTTCCTCGTATCACCGCATTGCATTGGCGAGTTGTGTTGACAAAATGATTGAGAAGATGATCCTCGGATGCCTGAATTGGCACCTGGAATACTACAACGTCTACCCAGGACGCTATAACGTAAAGCTATTCCAAACTTTTTTATTCCAATTCTGCAATCAGTCGTCCGCGATTGGTCAAGTACTTTTTTGGACCACCCTCACTTCGCCTGTCTGTCACGCGACGTCACGAAAACCGCGATAGCTTCCGATGTGATATGACATGTACACACTGAATATACATGACTGGACCGAACAAAAGAAAAATAGTTATTTCTGATTCGACGTCTTTTCGCCGTTAGACCTCGGCTATTGATCAAAAAGTTTAGGGCTGCACCCGCTTCACCTGCCTGTCATGCGATGTCACAAAATCTCGAGAACCCCACGTGAAAGTGATGTGTACGCGTTAAAGATGCATTAATATGTCGAATAAAACTGAATTTTTTTTCCTGAATAGCCGCAGGCTACCCCGTTCCGAAAGGAATAAAAGATGGCTGCCGCCGCTCGTTCAGGCACAGGCTAGTCACACTTGCTTGAGAGCATGGGTTTATTTGCGTACAATAAAGCTTTTTACGTGGCCGTGTAACGTTTTTGAGCACTTTTGGCACGTTTACGACCTCACTCTGCCAATTCTTCTTTGCTGAAGATCCGTTTTTGCAACGTTCTTAACTTTACCTTGCATGCCGACGCGATTTTCGATTAGCCACCGCAAGCTAAGTAAGGGAAAGCGGACCAATCGCAGACGACGGCACCACCCTCTTGATTCGGTTATCGATTTTCAGTGCAGTGACTCGGCCCCATCGAATCCCTCTCCACTTAAACGTGCTCCTCCCCTCTTGTCAGCAAATTAGATAAGAAAAGGCGCTCAGTGTAGGCAACGTTATTCGTTCTTAAAGTAAATAAAAGGGACCTTCTATAAATGAGGAGAGCGTTTGATTGGTCTCTTCAGACAACCTTGCGGGTCACCGCCTGGTGCTTGCGTCAGCGGTTACACAAATTGGACGTGAGGAGATTGGAATAAAAACATATTGTAATAGTTTTACGATATAGGGCCCCAGGTGCCATGGCAGGCTTCCGCTGTGGCCGCTCATCGATTGATAATGTAGCCTACCTGGTAACCTACGTTCCGAACCAAAAGGATGTAAAGGTATCAGCGCTTCTTTGTTCCTCAACGTCAAAGGGGCGTATACAACAATGTTAAAAATGAAGCCATCCTCGCCGCTGTCGAAGTGGTAGGCCTAGGTGGTCGGACGTTTCGATGAATATGCAGCTACCTCATTATGCTATATTTCTCTGGGAGCAACGAGGACGGCCACACTTCTTTGCATTGCACCTACTATGGCGTTCCCCATGGCGGCGTACTGAGCCCAGTGTTGTTCCGTCTCACGCTCATTGGTCTCCTTGATCACATTCCAAGCACAGTTAAATTAATAATGTAGGCGGGCGATATATGTATTTGGGCGTCTTGAGTAACACGCATACAGGTTGGTGCAAGGCTCTAAAAAGGTGCCACTCAGACTACACTTTACCTCCGCTATCAAGGCCTACAAGCTTCATCTGAAAAATGTGCACGCGGGGCGTTTGCGCGTACGCCCATGACGCACTACTGTGTATTAATCAATGGGCAAACGAAACCGAATGTCCGGTCATATAAATGTTATGTTATAGCTTTCCAGCATTAAAGGGAAGCTGAAAGGTCTGTCGAATTCAATAAGACGCTCATATACGGATGCAGGAACCTTATACACCATGCAGGTAAAGTTTTGGGGGGAATTTTTCACTTAGGAGAGACGTAATCTTTGGTTAAAATTGCGCTGTAGCTCCGCCCCTCGTCGAGCGCTGAGCGCTGCTGCTGACGCTGACGATGCGAGCGGAGACCGGAAACCGCGGCGTAGTGACGTCAGTACTGGCGTTCCGTTCCTTCGCAGTCTCCGCGACCGTGCCTGACCGGGCTTATTTCTGCGTGCGCGCCATCCTAATCTGATTCCCTCGACCCTACATTCCTTTATTTGTGTGTATATAGAGTGGTAGTTGACGCGCGCAGCATCAATTGAACTTGTAGGCAGGTCATGCCGGCGTTCTGTGCAGCCTACGCTTGCACGAAGACCAGCGGCCGCGACGAGGTTCCGATGTTCCGTTAGTTCCCGCAAGACAAGAAGCTTTCAGCTAAGTGGGAGGCTGCTGTGAAGCGAAACAACTTCAAGCGCTCAAGAACAACAGGGCTGTGCTCTAACCACTTCCGTGACGACGATTACTACCAGAGTTTGTCAATAATGCGTGCTTTGGGTTCTCCTTCGTGTTAGAACGCTGAACGGAAGGTGCATGTTTATCTCGCACCCTTGAAGCAGGTTTCATCGCCAAGCGCCGCGAATTTTCTATTCGCATGTGTGTTGTGAAACAGCCTGCATGCAGCTACCTTAACGCAGTGCAAGTTTAAAGTTTGCATGTGTTGGAAAGCCTGCTCACGCCAGGACGCTGCGCTCCCCCTTCTCTCGCACACATAGAGAAACCGACCATCTCACATAGCCGACGGAATTCGCCGGTGACGAGTAGCGTGCGGATGGTGCGCCGATGAAGGTTTTATACTACACGTGCTAGAACAGCCGGTAAACTTTTCCTGCGTTTAAACCGTCTGTGTAGATTACGGACAGCCTTGGTGCAGCGCACAAATGCCGAAAATCGCATCACCGCTTACGTTCTATACGAGGAGGCATGCAGGAACATAACACTACAGTTGTTTGCCCGGAAACGTACTCACTGGATCGCTGAATGCAGCTTAGCAAAAAACATACTCGCCAAAGATTTCCAACACAAGGAGATGCTAACACTTCGCCTTCGTTCGCGTGGAAAGCACTGCTTGCACCAGCATTTTTTGCTTCCTGGAGAGGCCGGCTCTTCGCAATCGGCTCGTACATTGTGGTGTCTTCAAGTCTCACAGGAGTACCGACCATCGCGGGTTCGAGCTTAGCGAGCCACACGGCCGCGTCAGCCTTCAGCCTCTAGCACCGCTGCGCGCGAGCTCAGGCCACAAGGGGCTACCGAGCGATGCACACAAGAACACAGTATTGCCCTAAGTTGACGGAAACCGTTTATTGTGTCCGACGGCACCCGACACTGCACAAACGCCCTGTCCCGGGACGGCTGGAAACCAAAGGGGTTCCGCACCAAGGGCGGAAAATACAGTTAGGGGCGCCTGTAGCACGTCGCTGCGAGAACACAGGCTCAAGCTGGGACACGCCGCTAGGAAAAGTCCCGGCGGCTATGCTACTTGCTCTCGCGATAACCGATGGGCCAACTCGCGAGAGCTCGGGCAATCTTCTTCGTCTTGGGCCTCCGATAAGTGCGGCTCGGCGTGGTACGACCTCGCGCGAGCACTAGGCACCCGTTCTTCGGCCTAGCGTCGGGATAGGATCAACACGAGGTGCGCGCTCACCGCACGGTCAAAGGCACCGTGCGTGAGCTCAGTCCTAGTCACAAAGGTGTCGGCGGATGACAGGAAGCATGTACGTACCGGACACCGTTCCAAGGAGCAAGAGAGCCGCTACCGTCACGGCAGTAGCCACCAGGGGCCGCTTCGTGACGTCACTAGCTCCACCCTCACCGCCAACCACCGCGAGTGGAGCGCCACCGCTGACAACTGGTTCGGAGCAAGGACGATGTGGCTTAAGGATTGCAGAACATGGGTTAAATGCGCCCGCGCAATGGCGCGTCGAATTCCCCAAATTCCCACAACATGTAGGGAGTAAAGTATAAACCCCATACAAGTGATCTTACACGCGACAGCGACAAGCGAGGCGATGGCTGTCGTGTTAACTTGTCGCCTACAAACCGAACTCCACGCGAGCGACGGCTTTGAGCGAAGACTTTCCGGTATGAGGGCAGCAACATACGCGCCAAAACTAGCGTTACGCATGCTTTATCAATTTAAGTTGAGGTATTTTACTGAAAAAGGAGCATAAAATATTTCTGATGGTCTTGCACGCGTAAAATTCTATAGTTTGCTCGTTCCGTGCTACAAACAGTAGTATTTGAGTTATGTAGTACATCCAGTTCCGGCTTCGCACTATTGGCTAGTCGCTCATAGCTTTTCCGGGCGACGAGCGACGAGTTCTGGGAACGAGCGATTGAGCGACAACACCGAGCGATATGTTCAAGCGACGGCTTGTTTTGACGCTCGAAGCAGTCGCCCGTCGCCGTCGGGCGCAAAATCGCTCTCGTGGGGTTTGGACTTAACGCCGAACTGCTCAGAGAAACGCGAGCTCTCAAAATTTTCCTTGATGGTCTCAGCAAAACAGCACCAAACTACCTTGCACCGTGCTTCATGTGTAGCGGCAGCAGTCGGTCCGGACGAACACCACTGTTGACGTCACGAGGCGCCCGGCCAATCACAGGCGGAAACGAGGCGCGCGAGCTGCTCCGAGTCGGCTGCTGCACTTTTCATCGAAATAAAATATGTTTGCGCTTTCTTTCGCTCAATTTCGATGCGATTTCCGAATTCAGAGGGTTGAAAACCATGTCGTACTGCTCTTCACTCATTTTTTCTGGAAAAGCTTTCAACTTCCCTTTAACCAATCCAAGTAAAACAAGCCTACGTAGTATACAAAGTATTCAGGCTCAGGCTTTCCGGTTTTATCTAGGTTACGTGAAGAGTGTCAGCGGCGGCAACTATTCCAATCACTAGATACCACCTCATCAAGACTAGTATGGCAGTTGGAGCGCTAAGTGTTCATGTAAGACACCTTTCCCGGACTGCTGACCACCATCTAAGATGCCTCTCTACCTGCGGAGTGACTACGTTCCTCGTTATGCCAAATGATAAGCGAACATCGTGAGTCTGTATATCTTGCTTCACACCTGCCGCGGAATCCTCGATTCCTCCTTGGCGCCTCATTCTGCCAAAGATCAACCTGACGATACCTGGAATCCAGAAAAAAAAAACGCAGATATGCCATCGTTGGCTATTAAACAGCTTACCTTATTCCTAATATTTAAGAGGTCCCGGAATTACACACACATATACACCGACGGCTCCGTCCTGCCCAACGGCTGTACCGCAGCTGTCGTCATTCCAGCAAAAGCCACCACTATAAAATTCAAAACATCTCATTTGACAACTTCGACAGCAGTAGGACTCGCAGCGCTTCGCGTCGCTTTACACTTTATTAATGACGAACCAATAGACAAATTGTCCACTTACTTCAACTCCAAGGCAGCGCTGCAGTGTTTACATTCTGCGCAGTCCTAATGAGCAGTTGATGTTCAATATTACAGAGGCCACACACAACCTGATTGAGAAAGAACAGGAAATAATTTTTCAGCGGCTACCAATTCACTTTGGTATTTTCAGCAATGAACGTGCCGATCAAGCTGATCATGTAGACCGCGTAGAATACCTACGCCTAGAAATCTCGCTGTTCAGGCCAAATGCTGCAAGGACAATCCACATAATTGAACGCCAATGCATCTTAGTGGAGTGGAATGAACCTCATTTCACGTCTGCCCCAATATACACCCCGGATCCAACCTTAAGCCTCCGACTTCCATCAAAATTTCCCTGAAGGGACTCGACAATTTATGTAAGCTATGGTTCGCTGTCACATTTACCACTGTCTACGCGTTTTGCTTAAGGATGGTCGACACCGCACCATGTGGGAAGTGCAACGAAGAGGAAAAAGTGTGCCCTGTATTGTGCCAGTTCCCGCAGTATGGTAGGCCGAGATAATCGCTTTCCGTCGTGCCCAACTAGTTGGACGACCAGTTTCTGTCAGAAGAAAGAATTTTACAACATCGATGGTACTAACATCGCATTATAGGCCATGCAGGCACTACTGCGCTTCTTGAGATCCACCCACCTGCGTGAATACCTATAATTGGAATGCCCTTCCTGTTATTTTTCCCCATTGTTCTTTCTCACTATCTTTCTCTTTTTTATTTCTAACCCCTCTCCAACCAAGTGCAGGGTAGCAAACCGGAAACTCGCCTCTGGTTAACCTCCCTCGTTTCCTCTCTCTCTTCTTTTGCTTCGAATCGTGTTGCGTCTGAGTGTGAGCTCTGTTTCGATCCCCTCGTGAGTCCTCCCAAGAGTCCTTGAAACGAGTGCCTTGGAGAGGTTCCATCTTCATCAATGCACGTTATCGAGCTCGTTCAATAACTAAAAAGAAATAATAAAGAAAGAAGAACCAGAAGAAGCGAAAGCAACACTGGAACTGCAACGAATCCGTGATTCGGAACGCTGCGAATTTGCCGTGTTGCGGATTTTGATTTTTTTTTAAATTCTGTTGGAATATATACGTTTAATTGACCCAGCTTGTTCATAGCCTGATGGGATTGTTTACCTGGATTCTGCTCCTTTCTACCCCTTCTTTTGGCAGGATGACGATGGTTAGCGACATAATTTTTAATTATTACCAATATTATTATCATTGGCTGGAGGCATTCTGCGCTAGCGCATATGAGTTTTCTTTTTCTGTTTCAGCACGTTACCCTTTCCTACTCTTTTTGTCCGTAAAAAGAGCAACCAATGGGTATTTACGTCTGTCCTTGTGCTCTGTTGTCCTTTATAACATATTGTGTCATCAGAAATCATACCTCATCTGTCAGTAAAGTCTGTGCGCGTTTTTACTGCCTTAATGTGATTGCTGGATTCCTATATTTAGGCGCACGTCAAAGAACCCCAGGTGGTCCAAATTTCCGGAATCCCCCACTACGACATACCTCATAATCACGAAGTGGTTTTGGCACGTAAAACCCCATAAGTTTGTTGTTGTTTTGATTGATAGATTCTTTGACTCCTTTGTAGAGCAGCTGCGCAAAACTCCACTTATCGCAAGTTGAGCGGTTTCACATCAAACACTACTACTTTGCCAGCCCGAAAGGTAGACATCGTCTTTTTGTGTTATTTTATTCGCTATCAATCGATTACCATAGATAGCCTGTATGCAGTGGCATTAACCTTGCTCAAACGCACAAGTCCAAAGGGCCCCTCCAGTCGCGTGCCTTATTTCCACACGCTGAACAACGCGGAAGTCCGCCTGGGCTTCCTTGAGGTCGGAAAGCAAGGGGCGCGATCTGCCGGTATTGATTCGGGCCAAGCCGGTGCTTCGTTGTTTTCTGCGCGTGAGGCCGCGACTTCGTATCGCACCGGCCGGGCTGACAGTCGCTCCCCTTGCGCTCAGTTGTCCCATCATCTCGCTTTCTTCTTGTCTTTCAGGTTTTCCCGTCTGTCTTGACGGCCTAATGAGAGGTCGCAGCACATAGGGTTGTGGGCAGCCGTACTGCGGGCTAAGCTCAATGATAGACGTCGCCACAATGGCGGACGTCGCTATATGAATCTAAAAAGAAGCGATTGCAGAGTGTCCCCTTTCGCTCTTGATCGCCGGTATCGGACGCAAGAAGAAACGGTGGTAACTGTCTGACATCAAACACAGACTGCTTCCTAGGCACTATTTCTGTGTGGCAAATGTAAGGGAGAGAGAGAAAGGGAACCACAGATCAAGTAGCGTGGCGCATCAGGTTCAATGAAGGTCTGAACGCCAAACCATTCCGTTCGCGTCTTTCTATACCTATCGCTCATTCTCGTATTTTATTTTTGCTAGTTACCATTATCTTCGACAAATAGGTAACAAGAGATGGGCAATTACACATTTGGTACGCAGGAAATATACGTGTCTCGGTTGACCAAACTTAATTCGGCGCCGTAAAACAAACAAACAAGCAAACAGACAGAAAACAAACAGACAGACAAAACTTCTTTCCCCATGCTTTATTTTTCTTTATTGCATTCACTTTCGCGAATGGAGGAAAGTTGGGACGCAGCCCACACATATATGTTATTCAGTGTTAAGTGAAGCTTTTTTTCATGTTTGCGCAAGCGTGATGCAAACGTAACGTGATGAGGCAAATGTAATACAATGACGCACATGTTGCGACGTCCGTTTTAGCGCTACACAGACTTACGTCAAATTTGTAAGAAGCAATGCATGTGTTTAATGAATTTTGCGCTGCGAATTAGTCACAGGGCTCAAAAGGCACAGTTTATTTACGTTACGCGTCGTCAGAAATGTCCCTGTTAGCAACCGCCGCTGCAATCTGAACTAGCACCATTCCACGTTGTTGCACGAGCGTCGTCTCATCAGCGGAGGCAATGCACCGACCGAGCTCGTGCCTCGCGTTTTCTCGAGTCTGTTCTTGCTCTCGGTGTAGCCTATATTGGTTGTTAACCTTGTACAACTGTGAGAATCGGTGCATGCGTCGAGAAGTACGAGACGTAGCGAGACACATTCAACGTCTCGAACCCCTCTGGAGATCACATTGTCAATCGTACCGCTAGTTCTCGGCATGGACAGTGATGACTGGCTAAGGTGAGAGCTGACGACATGCACACCGAAGAGGTCTTCCGGGAAGTTGGATAACTACTGGTTATCCGGTTTTCACAGGTTTACGCTAATGTCACTGGTTGGCGCCAACAGAGCCGTCTCGTCCTGGCTGTTGTCGGAGCCAGTGATCACGGTCTCGAGTGCGTACTGAACGAAGCACAGGCCGAGAAACGACACTCACTCAGTACTCATGGCGGCCAAGCGTCGTTGCGCCGCTTTTACGAGTCAGCGAATGCTCGCGTTGTGCACCATGTTCCGTGCGACACTCCTTTTGGGACTCGCGTTTCTTCCACACTCAATGCACGCCTTGATCTTGCTTCGCTCCCCCATTAATGGGGACAAGGAAAGTGTCGCTTTACAAGAGAAACGCATTCTTGTCGTGAGCAGATAATGGGCAGATATAATTATAAATAAAAGAACAAAATGAAGGGGAAAATCATTGGGGCAAAAACCTTGACCCGTATTCACGAAAAAGTTATTGCGCTAGAACTCTTCGTAAGAGCAGACGGCAGCCAGACGCGACATTGTTTCGTTCTTGTCCATGCCATTTTTACGCTGTGTCACTTAAGATTTAGCGAACGCCTCAGCCAGTTACACGCAGCTGCCACGAAAGCAAAGCCGTGTGAATGTGGCGTCTGTTTCTCTATGTCTCTGCTAACCGGAAAGTTCAGGTCGTCGTCATCCTCCAACCGAAACAGTGATAACCACGATAGCAGTCTTCCTTTTCATTCCTGTCCTGCCCCT
Organism: Dermacentor andersoni; assembly: GCF_023375885.2. NCBI lineage: Eukaryota > Metazoa > Arthropoda > Arachnida > Ixodida > Ixodidae > Dermacentor > Dermacentor andersoni. The sequence continues at coordinate 191,770,712 of NC_092814.1, read as the reverse complement.
ATCATTTCTTTTTCTCTATCTCCCTCGTGTTCCATTTATTTCGTGAGCGAACCTCTAAAAGACTAAACAATACGAGAACAATGTTCAACTCCAGACTCAGTCAATGTCTGAATCCGCCTAGAATCCGCGCCGTCCATAAACATTTCGCCCATGATGGTAGGAAAGCTGCAGTGACGCAGCCGTGGTCTCAACGGTGCTACATCTTGATAGGCCGCCTTCGATGGAAAAGACCGGAGATTTCTTCAAAGCTTTCTTACATTGTCGCAATTTTTTTTTCGAAAATTTTAAGTGCGCGTGCCCAAAGTAAATAAATAAAAACATGATAGAAAAAAGACAGACACCAGGAAAGGTCCGCGCACGTGTATGTTGTACATTACGGTCTCTGGTATGGCATGAGCATGGATGAATTTTTCGAACTCACAAAACTGAGGACTTCCGGAATTATATTGTCTTCCTTGCCGCATTCCCCCGTATCCCTTTAAGACTACTCTCCTATTTCTCAGAACCTAACTTTTCAAAACAAATTAGATGTGGAAGTTTTACTAGAACGGGGCTTTTTGAAGCCGTGAACAACCTGCAAAAGAGCAAATATGCTCTTACGGATCGCCGTATTGCATTTCGAGAAAACACTTCCTGCTTGGGGCTTAAAAGCTTAATGCGGATGAGCTCGGCACTGAAATGACAGGCAACGACGCGGAACAGCGATTTTATTTACAATAGAAACTGGAAACCACGCTGATAAGAAAGTATAAGTAAAAATAAAAAGTTAATACAGCGTTATCGAAGTTCATGAGCCTCCAATCTTGTTTCAACGTAATCTTTAATAATCACTCTTATCGACAAGTTATTATCTATTACATTTACTCTATGAAGTCTGGACGGATAAATGTATTAAGCCAGATCCTTTGTAGGTGATGTGTGCCTCACTCTGAACTAACACGAGATGGAAATATTTCAACAAAGATGACATACGGCACAAAAAGTTATTTTTATTGTTGGACTAATAAATATAAACTATTTTAATTCACTTTTAATTTTTCTCAAAATTTCGGAAATGTCCTTACCAAACAGTAAAAAAACTGGTTTTTCTTACCCCCGCCAATATTTCCGAAAATTTTGCATTCCTGGCTTACAGCTCATCAGTGACTATAAATTGCCTGTACGTTCTTGCCAAAAGAACCGAGGATATCGAGCATTATATGATCGAGCATTGTACAGAAATGTTTTTGTAACACCTAAATGATGATTCATGAAACCTCTCATTTCCCTTTCGGCCTGGCAGAAGAAGGTATAGATTAAAAGGAGCGCCGCGTAGAACACCCCTCGATTTTCAGCTGTGCGCCTCTTTTACGACGAGATATTGCTTCTTTGTAAGATTCTGTGTACCGAAAGGGGCATAGGCCGGTCACCAGAAAAAGACCCCCGAAGCCACGAAAGTTTGGCAGCAATAATAATATTTTGGCCCTCCATTGTTCATTTTCATTCCTATGAGAACACCCGAGTCAAGGCGAGAAAAAGTGCCTAGTTCTTCAGAGAGACACAGGACAGCCTTTTTTTTTTCTTCATATAAAGCAGACCTGTTTACCTTTAACTAGCGCCGGTAGTTCCTTGCTCAGTACCACGATTAAAGGACGTATCGAATTCAGAGCGCATTCATAGCGTGTGAGCGGTCGACGAGAGGCAGTCCGAATGTTACGGGTGGGCGCCGAGTCCCTGTGTAGCACCGACGTGCGTACAGAAATTTCTGCTCACACGCATGTTGAAGTGTGTTTTTTCATACGCGCAGTGATAAATACTACAAAGAACCTTTAATTAAATTCAGAAACTGTTATTGTATTGGTTTACCATAATCAATTTCCAGCTGTTAAGTGCATTTAATTTTCTACGGGAACACTTCAGTTCAACAATCCTCTGACTACAATGCGTCTGTACAACAACAGACTCATTTCGTCGACGAGGGATAGCAATTCAAAACTGCAAAGCTTCCATCGAAGTAGTATGGAAAGTAAGAGACGCTAGGGAAACAGCGCAGGAGCGGTCAGCGATGCGAAACTACCTTGCGCGAGGAACTGCCGCCGTTCAGTACCTTACGTGCTCGGGCGTCGTGCGTACAGCATATTAGATGCCACACATGACGGCGTGTGACATGCGGCGAAATTTCTATCCTCAAGGAATGTCGTTCGTATATTATTGCTCTTCGAGAATACAGAATTAGTATGAATTCACTGATACCATATTGCAGGAGAGAACATGTGAGAAAAGCAGAGAGGTCGGCCTCGGAGGAGTGGTAATTTGTCTCTCTGGCTTGCTACTCTAGGTAGAGGGAAGGGAGGAAGGGGAAAAAAGGGGAGAGTGGGAGTGCGGATGACGATTATAGTGCGCAGTGAACTATGGACACGTGTGATACTCATGCATTCTCTGCGCACAGGATGTCACAGTGCGCAGGCACCTGTCATATAGTTGCAGTGCCTAAAGGTGAGGCCGCTTTCCGTTAAAGGTCTCACGAGCACTCTTGTTGCTCGCAGTGCGCTTTGAGTATTTTTGCACGGCTCGAGAAGTTTCCGCTTCGAAAAAGGTCTGTCGTCCAAACAAGACAATGTGGCAATAAGTGGCCGACTTTCTGCACCCAAATCGGAGCATCCCTCGAGTATGTGCAAAATTTTTTTACATATTACACAAATAGGCTCTCCTAGCATCCTTGTGCGTTGTTGTTTTTTTATTCGCCAAATTCAGCACCGTGTTCAGCACACGAACTTGCACCAACTGAAGCATCTGAACCGCTGTAACCGTTGACGGCTTCTTACAGCCTAAGCTGTGAGTGACACCGAAATAATTTGAGCATCGAGGTTGTTTACAACGTGCATTTAAGCAATGCACACGAGGGCTTTCATTTTATTCTGCTTTGTTTGTTTCCCCGCGTTCGGAATGCAACTAGCACGACCCGAAATTCAACCGATGAATTCCTGCTCATTAACAGTCGACATTAGATTCTGAGTCACCGCTGCAGAGTGATACACCTCCGTGTACCTGATAGAGACACGAGGAATATAGCACCAGTAAGCCCCTTATACGTCATGATGGCACAGTGGCTATTGCATTCAAGCTGTTGCCGATTGCAAGCTCGGCGGATCGAATGCCGGTTGCGGTAGTTGCGTTGGAATACAGTTGAATCGTAAAACATCCATGTTCTTAAATTTAACTCCTCTCAGGCTTCATATGATGAGCCTTCCCAACTATTAAGAAGATGAATGTTTAAAGAAAAATACCATAAAAGGTAGGCATAACAACGACTGCCCTGTAAGTTGTGGCCGTTTTCTTAGGCCGCCAGTTTCATAAGACCTTTCAAGACGGTAGAAGGCTCCGACTTCAGCTACTTACACTGTCGTTCATCTTTCACTTCAACACCTACTTAGCAAGGAAGTTTGCGCAATGGGCCTCGTAGTCTTTTCCTCGCGTGACCGAGAAGACTAATGACATTCTTTTACTTGAATCGCTCAAGCACGCCCTGCAGGAAACGGCAGCGAAAGAACGATTACAAGACGATTAAGAAAAGTGCGAGAGAAACGAGAGACAGAAGAAGCTACAACAAAATATTGTGTTCGCAGAGGCAGTTCTTTCGTAGAACGCCAAGTCTGGGGAAAATTCGAGTATACTGGCTGCGTTCGATAATTCTTTTTCGGGTATGCAGAACCTTTGGCACTCAGTGACAGCCACACCCTCGAGCCCCGCATCCCAGAAGTCAGTTAGACATAGCTCAGCGAGTTAACTCACGCCGCCCGCGGGCTCAGCGCCTTTAGAGAAAAAGTTACATTTATGCTAATTACGAAGAACGGCGGTAAGAGACATTAGGGAACATCTTGGAAGTCAAACAGCTGAGGAAGTAGTTGCTGAATGTAAAGGGGGGACGGTAGATGTGGAAAGAACTCAACGAAAACAGCGATCCCGTGTGTAAAACAGGTTACAGCTGAGAGAAGATTAAGATGAAAAGAATAAAAAAAAAAGCGGGGGGACACACACACAAAAAAAAAACTCCATGTGCATGGCACTTTTTGCTGGTTCTCAAATAAAGGAAAGGCGAAGGTCCAACAGCAGTAGTTCTTTGCGCCGCCGACGCGGCTGCGTTGTCGCATCATGAACGCGGCCGCGTCCCGAATGACGCCACGGCGTGTAGCGTTTCTTGCAGACATCTCTCTTTCTACAGGCGCCAGCGCTTCGGGCTCGGTACCTTTATGTCATCGAGTGTATCATGGCCATTCAGGAAACAGCGAACAATGGCGCCTCGAAGAGGCGTTGAAGGGGTGTGGCAAAGACTACGAAGTCACCTTGCTGCTCGAGTGCGTTAATGATGTCCGTTGTAGCCTCACCAATTTCACTGACCTGTCGGGACTTGCTATACGTGTATATTGCTCGCACGCTGGTATGTCAAAAGGGTACGAAAGGTGTAGTGCGGGGTCGCTCGCACTTCTCCGTCTCAATGAGCAAGTTTAGTGCCTAGTCGACAGCTTCTACACGCAGAGCTGCAAACTCCACCCATGTCCTTTCTGTTACTTTGTCATGTTTTCTTCCGTGCTGCTGTCTTCCCCACACTGTATACATTCAGGAGTTGGTCACGCATTGGACAGTTATGGTGCGGTCAGCAGGCATTTTCTATTGCCTATCACCCAACCTATATCTCGCTCTCTCTTGTTAGTGCGCCATTGTGGTAGCATGTAAGAATACTGCGCCACCTTATAGTAAAGGCGTATAGAGACAGACAGATAAAGGAGATGCGAAAGGCCGGGAGGGTAAACGCAAAAGAAACATCCTTCTTACTGTATATACCCTACACTGGGGGAGCGATAAGGGGCGGCGGAAAGATGGAAGGTAAAGTGGAGACCAATGGAAAAAGGCGCATAAATCCGATAGAATGGTTACGAGGCCAAAAAGTGTGGTTGTCCCGAAATACCTGAAATAATACTCGGGTAGATTTTGATGTAATGCCTCAAGTTTTATTCGAACTAAACGCTAGCCATGTTTACATGAATGCTACAGTAGCGTATCGCATTTCTTAGCGCATCGCGGTGATAGTGCGCAACGGAATTTACATGTGGCGCTACACACTCCGTGCTAAATAAACCGGAATCTGGGCCAATATTCATAGAAAGCGCTACGACAAAACCGAAGGGCAAATGTGATCGAAGCCCTCTTCAAGTTGCCTAATGTCAACGAAGCTCACATCAAATGGAACAGGGTGCAAACCTAATGAACCCACATCTATACTGAAAGCCTGAGTTCGGCAGTTCCAACAAGTGACACAAGTGCTGCGTATTTTTGAGCAGATTCAGAGACCTAATTAACAAATTTGCACGTGTAGATGTTACTCTTGAGTGGGTACAGGCACATAGTCATGGCCACAACAAGGACCTTGCGGACTGCAATTCTTACCTTCACCACGTGTAACTCTTTCTTCTTCCCTTTTCTCTGACCCCCGCTCTATCCTCGTTGCTCGAAAATCTCGGTGGAACATATAGTGCACCCATCGGGCTGCAAATTCACCCATAAGGTGATCCTCCGCGCATTGCTTACCTTCGCTGACGACTCCGGCCTTGAAAAGCGTCTCTAGCCCCATCTACTTCCTGCGTCCATGACGTTTCTGCTGCTGGTGCCGCTCACTCCCCCCATTTTCTATCCTCACTTCCCAGTGCAGCGCGGTTGAAGGGTTCTCTACGAGAGACACACGCTTAAGCAAAATTACACCCTTTTGCCACACAACAATAATCGTCATCTGTCTTGTCCGCATTTCCTTTCTTTAACGCGGCGAGCCCGGTACTTCCCAGTAACGAACGGCACGCGTGTTATCAGGATGACATATATATAGCATTTCCGACAGGAAAGTAGCGGGCGCGGCGTTTTCAAGAAAGGAAACGCGAGCAAGGCAGATAACGATTATCGTTGTGTGGCAGAGATACACCCCAAAGGGTGTACCTTTGTCTAACAATGCACTCTTAAGCAAATGTACACCCTTTGGGGTATATATTTGCCACACAACAATAATCGTCATCTGTCTTGCTTGAGTTTCCTTCCTTGAAAACGCTGTTCTCGCTACTTTTCTGTGGAAAATTCTCTGTCATGCTGATAACAGGCATGCCGTTCGTGACTTGGAAGTACCGGGCTCACCGCGTTAAAGAAAGGAAATGCGGACAAGACAGATGACGATTATCGTTGTGTGGCAAAAGGGTGTAATTTTGCTTAAGAGTGTATGGACGAAAACTGAATACATATTTAAAAAAAAGATTATGGCATCAGTTTTCACCGCCGAGCACGAATCGGGATCAGTCATGAATCAGTGATCTGATAACCACCGCGCGTATAAGACGAGTGGCCGGCTGGTCCACTGTGAATGAGCTGTTTTGCTGCGATTGCTAAGCGTACAAGAGGCTCACTCGCGCTTCGACAAGGCGGTTGCGGAATCTCGAAAAATCGGCCTCCCCACTCCCCTCCATCGCATGCCTCGTCCAACTTTTTTTGTCCGATCGGATTGTCGTGCGGCTTCACCGGGTGTCTTATAGAAGTAAAATCGCCCTTTGGTGACTGGAGTTCTCGCAATCTGAAAAAACGGATTTTCACAAAATAATGCAAGCTTGCAAATAGGGGTCATGGGCGCATGTTTTATAATATGCAGACGCAGCTTTGACGTCCTTAATCTCGGTTAGAGTCAGTTTACAAGTCCATTTGCGCATTTGCGTGCAGGCGCCTGGGGGCGTTATGTTCACTGACATCAATTTCTTTTTCTTTTTATAGGTGACATCTGCAAGTCGAGTACCTTTTCTTGCATTCTTAAAACGGTTACACCCTTTAGGGTGTATATTTGTCCCACAACGGTTATAGTCAACTGCCTTGCTTGCGTTTCCATGTTGAAAACTCGGCGCTTGCTACTTTCGTGTCGAGAATGCTGTGTCACGCTGATAATGCGCAAGCCGTTCGTGACTAGGAAGTATCGGGCTCGCAGCGTTAAAGAAAGTAGATATGGGCAGGACAGATGACGATTATCGTTGTGTTGCAAGATACGACCCAAAGGGTGTAATTTTGCTTAAGAGTGTAAGCGATAAAAATGGTGGAACCGCATGGTGGAACCATGCAGGAAAGCATTCCCCAGAAGCTGGCCCTGTCCTCACCTCCAATTCCCCAAACCTATTACCCTTAATAGGCCGATGAGCCATTCCTCTTTTAATAAAGCTGTACCATACCATTCCGAGCAGAACGTCCTTCAAGAATGTTCGAATTCCGAGGCAAGCAAAATCTTGTGAAAATGTTAAAAGTTGAAACTATTCTTCAAAATAAAAAAGCAAGATGGAACAAGCTTTCCTCCCATGTTGGTAACGATCGACGTTTGGTAGGTTAGGTTTTCCTTCTTGCGTTTCTCTATTTTTTTTTTTTTGTGGGAGCGGCAAGGACAGGATATGTCAATTCGAGCAAACAATTCCGAGAAAATGTTCGCGTGAGCTTGTTAAGAGAGGGAACGACGCACGCAGGATGTTCTCGTGGCTCTCAACCGAAACATTTTGGAGTGATTCAATAATCGCTAGGCAGTGGTAGGCTTCAGTCCAAACCCGTACCCAGGATTTTTTATCGGGGGGGGGGGGGGGGGGGGGAGGGAGGGCAACCCAAGGCAACTTTTTTATGCAGATGAGGGGGGGGTACCTTTATAGTACAAATGTGAGTAATGCAGGTACGCCTGTGAGATACACCTCTCCTTTACTTGGCAAACAAAGAACAAGAACACTGCCAACAACAAGTAAACAAGCGAAAGTGTAAAATAAAGATTTCTAGTAGCATTTTTTGAATTAGCACTGGAATAATTATAGCGAAATATATATTTGCGGAACAATCACAGTTCTTTTGGATCCCTCGTTTACTGCTCTACCAAGTGCCAAAACCGACTCGTGTTGTTATTTGGGAAGTTGCGTGCCCGCCAGTCCCGTACAACCGTGTAGAGCGCAGGACACTGCGGTTCTAGACGCACTGCGCCCACCGCGGAATGTTAGAAAAACAGCCACATAAGCACAGCAGAGAAGTGGGTACGTCAGGCGGCTCGACTGATAACTGTAGAAGTGTCATTCAATATACACGGAATTATTCTCCACTTCCGGCGCCGTTTTCTCTACTTCCTTTTTAAATAAAAAGATGTTGATCCATAAATATTTATACAAACAACGGTTAAATTTGTTAATTTTTGCTTTTCATTCATGTTTGGCTGTCGCCTCTGCTCTCTCCCTTTGTACATCGCTTAATATCTCAACTCCTTGCGACTCTTGTTTCCAGCTGCCAATTTGGCACGAAAAGTGCGGTACAATTAGGGAAAAACCAGAAAAGGTAACGGATGACATTCATGTTGCTTATGGGTTTAACGGTTATTGCAGGGTTTGATGATGGACGCTGTTTCGCATTATATTATTTTCCACCTTATTAAACCCATATCGCGGGTACATGGTTCCGAGGATCTGCCAGCATCGCGGTGAGCCGTCACTCGAGGAAATAATGAAGTAAAAGGAAAAGTTAAACGCAACTGGCATTTTCTCCAGCCGCAACTCGTTCGACGAGCATACAGACCAGCTGACTACAAAGTGAATTTCTTTCCTGATCCTTGGATCATCTAAACAAACAAGGTTGAAGTAACGAAGCAACATCGACGCGCGCGACAGTTGAATACATGGTGATAACTGAACGCATCTCAAGTTTATCACGTGGGCACCGAATCGATGAGAAAACTGGCCTTCACGCCCCAGGAGATGCCGATAACTACGGCCATCCAAAACAAATGAAAAAGGCAGCAAAATATTGACCGCCGAATAAACTTGAGACTGACGCTGTCAAGTCTCAAGTTTATTTGGCGGCGCTTTAGGAATGTGTGTGAGGAATGGTGGCGTGGGCGGGGAGGGGGGCGATATGGCGATTAATTTCGGGGGGGGGGGGGGGAGGGGGGCCGGGTACGTGCTTGCTTCAGTCACTAGCGAACAGAAATACCTTTTTCTGCTGGGATATCGGTAGCCTCCAATCGAACACATTGTAGTGAAAACCAATCAGTAATCACGCTTTGAAATAATGATCAATTAACTAAGCAACTAGACCTCACAACTAATTAATATGACTATATTGATTAGCGATCACTAGTTACTTATATACTATGCGAATGTTTCCCTGTTTTACATAAGATTGTTTTTTTAAATTATCTTTTGAAAAGCCGCCAGATTTTCGACAGCTTTCAGTTAGCAACGCGGAGGGGGTTTACCCTTCTAACAACATGCATATTTACGGCACTGATTAGTAAATATGCTGCTGCGTTATAGCAGTGTTTCAATCCTCTTGCTGTGTTAAAGCAATGTTTTAATCCTGACCAAAACACTGCTATAAAGCAGCAAAGATTGCAACAGACCCAACAAGAAGACCCAGTGCGACAAGCAAAAAACATCATATGACGCTCCTTGGCCATATCTGGCCCTTGCGCAATTAAATGCCATACATCATCAACATCAAAAGACCCCATACCACAGCCACCACCGGAACGTTCAGATCTTTGCTCAAATTCTTGTTCTTTTATGGTCTCCCAATCACTGCGTTGGCCTGTCAGAGAAACTTTTTACGTGTTACATCGACCGATGCAAGATTTTACGAACGTTTAGCGACTTTAATTATGATATCGCCCCGTCGATGGTAATAAGTCGCCTTCGAAGCGCCGGGACGGTGCTTCCACCACCCAAACAGCCGTGTTACAGTGCCAGTTGAGCAAGACGCTTGTGCAGGGAAAAGCATAGAGTTCAAGTTTCTGTGCGCTGTTAGCGTACTGTCTTCCTTTATGCCAGTAAGGCTACACCGGATGTTTGCACGAGGACGTTTAGTAATATTTAAAAATAGCTGTTTTGAAACAAAATTACGGTTATTTCAGAGACATGGCGACCTAGGTGTTACAAGTGATACGAGGTAATTAGTCCGCATTTAATAATATATAAGAAGTAAATTCTAAACTTTTAATTTCAGCGGGCTCATTTAACTGGGTCACTGAAGCCAGCTATCCGTACAAGTGCAAGCCACTTCATGTTTCGGATCCGGAAAAATGCGATCTCTCGCGCAACTGTGGCACATTCAGCTATCAGGACTGCGGCATCGGCTATGAGGAGGCTGCAGCGCGCGCGTAGCCGCATTCTTCGAGGCGACGTTCCGCTGACGTCAGCCACAGGCAGGCAGCCAGCACGTTGCGGCTCCGTGCTCTTCGCACCATTTCCTGTTCTTGGTTTCTTGTTAGCCATTGATTGTCTTTTCATATCTATGAAGCTATGCTGTGTAAGAATCCGAGAATACTAGACTGCTCACAGTCATTATTGCTTACTAACTGCTCGGCCCTATTCGCAATATCTTTAGCTAATCATTAATTTATTGTCACTTCAATAGCTTTCGCTGGTGACACGGACGAATGACGCCTATAGCTGCTCACGTAACTGCTTGTTTATTGATGCTTTTATTCTACTGAACGACGTCGCGGAAAACAAAGAGAATCATAGTAAGAAAGAAGTCGCAGATTCGCCCTAAAGGCGAAGCATCGATTGCGATAGCAAATTAGTGGGCAGCTATACTAACTAAGGATAGTAGTTTTATCGGTCGTATAAGGTTGTAAACGTAGGCAAACTAACTAAATCAACAAGCATGGTGTCACGTGCGCACAAGCAAACATGAACACATCTGAATCGATGATCGCAGAAACTCGCTGTAAAAACTCTGGAGTAAGTAAGCGCGGCAGCAGCAGCGAGCGAATTGACCTTCGTGCTGCCGCTCGCATCAACGCGAACTATGCGAAAACACCGCGTGCGGCGGACTCTGTCCTGTTGCTCAGCAATCGATTAAAAAAAAATGCTTCCCATAGAGTTACGCACACCGAATTGCTCCAGGGTCGACTTCGCCGCAGTAGTTGATGTCCCGGATTCCTGGACCATAGAGTAATATAGTAAGCGTGAAGAGTAAACACTCCCCTAGGCCTCGGCGGCCGACTTTGGCTCTCAGTGCACCTTGCAGAATCGGCGAAACGCACCAGCCTCAAAGATGGTCGCTGCACACAGGCCATTCTCTGAAGCCATGATTTCATTTTCGCTTCTTTTAGTCTTTTTTTTTTTTTTGCGTGTGTGTGTGTGTGACCACTAACGTTGTTCGTTATGCTTCAAGTTGTAACTTAGCGCAACAACCATGTCAACTGTTAATGAGGAAGTAGAACATTATCTATCGTTTGGGATATTGTACTTCTAATAACTCACACCAAAAGGAGTATCGTAAATAAATGCGCCATGTTGTTTCAATATCAATCCCCATACTGGACGGCCAAGTACACGAAAATAGCAGACAATTTATTGCAACAAGATTGTCAGAAAAGCGGCAGACACATGAAAACGTGAAGAAACTGCGAAATGCAAGTAATGAAGAATTGTCTGAAATTAATTTAATGGCGTGATGGCAATATACTCTACACAAGCACAACAACACACACTAGACGTTTCGCAACTATCGAGAGAATGAAAAAAAAAAACTACATGGACAATCCAGCAAATAATTTACTCCAAATGGGATTGTTTCAGAAGGAATAAATATGAAGCTTTTTCTATACTTCTACGAAGGAGGCTGAATTAAGGTAGCAAACTTATGTGAATGATTGCATGCTAAAATAAAATGGCTACAAAAACAATTGGGCGCGCACGAACATCCTCATCTCGAATGTGTAATCCAGTGAGTCCCTCATTAAACAGCTACAAGATATTTGCATGTCAGTCAATTAAGCACTTCGACTTTGTGGGGGTCTTCACCTGCTGCCTTCGAAACCTTGAAATCGTCTTATTGTACTTTGAAATTTGCCCTTGAATATGTATGATGCCCTGTGGCTGTAGAGTGTATCTTGAGGAAGGAATAGTGGATATTCCTGGAATACGTAGAATGACATGTAGAAAGTAAGCAATACGGGAGGCTTTAAAGCTATTGAATGGAGATGCTACGTTGCTTCGTGTGATGCAAATATTTCTGATCTAAGGTCAAAGAAGCTCTATTAGAAATGCTTAGAACACGAAACTTTCTACGGTAAGAACTCCATACACAATTTAAACATGAAAACACGTATCTTCAGCCAATCCAAAACAGCTAACAAAGCTGGAGCGCACATAGCGTGCTACAGATGTTGAGAGAGCGTGCGTTATTGCCATACTGCAAATATTGAACGTGTACGGCTTTAGAAATAGCTCCATTATTTTTACGTGGAACTGGCGTACCATGTTTTTTCAGATGCGGCTGCGCGCAAGCTTCTTAAATAAATCAACATAAAGCCTCGTGTACTGAGCGGCCGCATTTCTTAACGAACTATTTTATTTTCGAACTTCGTAATTGTTTCGAGCGTGCCTCGCAGCTCAGACGCTGCCGCGTCGCTGTTTTCGCTGGCATCACCACTCATTGCAGCGCATGATAAAAAAAAAAAAAAGAAACAGTGCAAAATGAAGTTCAACGTTCCAAATGGCCAGCAGCTGTTTATGGCTTCAAGGCCGCCATGCGCCCCTCCGTCACTCGTTCATGCGGTTAGCAGTGGCATAAACGAAATACGAAGAGAATAAGTCTTTAACAACGTGCAAAATACCTTCCTGTGGCCTCACCATGAAACGGCGACGAAGCAGTAGTGTCAGACGCTGGCAAAGAACCCAGCAACGATCCTCGGGCGCATTTTGCAGAATAACAACGCCTTGAGCCTCGCGACGGAGTCTGACTGGGCTTCGTACGTGTTGGGTCGTGCCGCCTGCCAAGCTGCTAGGCCCGGCCGCAGCCGCAGCCACATTGTTCTTGATGTGCTCTGCCACCTAGCGGAATCAGCGAATCTCCATAGCTCGGCCGCTAAACAGCTCGAGTGTCCACTCTTGTCGTTTACTTGTTACTCTATGCCGGGACTTCGGCGGTTTGCGTTTGCCACGTATAACTGCCGCCTTTACAGGTGTGTTCCTTGCACGCTATGTGTTGTTTTATAGCATTTGGATGATCTAACCCAAACAAGGCAGGCTTCCGACTGCTTTTTACTTCCGAGAGTAAGAATCGAAGCGAAACCAAAGTCATGTCGACTGATCGCCAACCGCCACTACGTAAGTGTGGACTCTCCCGTAGTCTCCATCGCCAAGCTCCGCCTGGGCAGCGCTGGCCGACGCCGCACACCGCGCGCTCTTCTATTATTTTCGAAGTCTTGAGTATCATAAAAAAAGGTGAAGTTGTCTTTCCCTGCGTACAGATGTGGGCTTTTTGCGCTCCCTAGAGTGGTAGGTGCCTTTATGCAGGCGCCGCTTGGGACGAGCAATAGTGCGTATACGTTTTCGACGCGTCGCATGCGCCTGGTCGATCACGACATAAGTACATTCGCTACCACTATCGCTAGACAGTATTGAAGAGTTTCCATTTCATTTCATTTTATTGAACACTCCAAGCGCATTTTTGCCGTCGCCATGATGTTCCATATAAAGTCCCAGGGCACGTCGTAGGCTGTATGTGCGAGTGAGAGCACGCGAGGGAAGCCGACGATCGCGGCTGGCACGCGCCAACGAAGAAAGCGGAGAGCAACGCGCCGTTGCAGTTTATCTCGATGCACGTAAAGCTTTCGACACAGTTAATTATGTAATTCTACTCAATAAACTAGAGAATTCTGATTTTAGAGGAATGTGCAAGAGTTTTTTTAAGAGTCACCTAACCGGCCGAACACAGTGCGTAGTAATCACTGAAAATATCTCTGCTCCTAAAGAAGTGCTTATTGGTGTTCCACAGGGGTCGGTCCTTGGACCGATCTTCTTTCCTTTCTATGTAAACGACTTTCCTGAAATCTTAAATCATTCCGAGCCTTTAATATATACGATGACACCACCCTTGTAATAATAATATTTGGGGTTTTACGTGCCAAAACCACTTTCTGATTATGAGGCACGCCGTAGTGGAGGACTCCGGAAATTTTGACCACCTGGGGTTCTTTAACGTGCACCTAAATCTAAGCACACGGGTGTTTTCGCATTTCGCCCCCATCGAAATGCGGCCGCCGTGGCCGGGATTCGATCCCGCGACCTCGTGCTCAGCAGCCCAACACCATAGCCACTGAGCAACCACGGCGGGTCACACACCACCCTTGTCTTTATTGGGGATAAAATAGAAGAACTTAAACTGAAAATACCGGAGGAACTATCAAATGTATCGACATGGTCTACCATGTATAACCATCAGCAGCAGCAGCCTATTTTATTTTATTGCAGGGCGAAGGGCTCTCCCAGCGATCTCCAATTGCCCATATCCTGCGCGAACCGATTCCAACTAGCCCCTGCGAATTTCCTCATTTCATCACCCCACCTAGACTTCTGTCGTCCTCGATTGCCGCTTCCCTTCTCTTGGCACCCATTCTATATCTATAATGGTCCACTCGGTATCCGTCATACGCATTACATGGCCTGCCCAGCTCAATTTTTTTCTCCTAATGTCAATTAGAATATCGGCTATCCCCATTTGCTCGCCGATCCACACCGCTCTCTTCCTGTCTCTTAATGTTACGCCTAACATTTTTCATTCCATCACCCTTAGCACAGTCCATGACTTGTTCTCGAGCTTCTTCCCTAGCCTCCAAGTTGCTGCCCCATATGTTAGCACCGGTAGAATGCAATGATTGAACACTTTTCCTTCCACTGACAGTCGTAAACTGCCATTTAGGATTTGGTAATGTCTGCGTATGCACTCCAACTCGTTTTTATTGGTCTGTAAATTTACTTCTCAAGATCAGGGTCCCCTGTGAGAAATTGACCTAGGTAAATGTACTCCTTCAGAGACTCTAGAGCCTGACTGGCTATTCGGAGCTCTTGTTTCCTTGCCAGGCTATTTATCATTATCTTTGTCTTCTGCATATTAATCTTCAACCCCACTCTTACACTCTCTCTTTTAAGGTCCTCGATAATTTGTCGTAACACGTCCCCTGTGTTGCTGAACAGGACAGTGTCAACTGCAAACCGAAGGTTGCCGAGATATTCGCCGTTGATCCTAATTCCTAAGCCTTCTGAGTTTGATAACATGTATACTTCTTCCAAGCACGCAGTGAACAGCATCGATTGTGTTTCCTTTCCTGACCCCCTTCTTTATAAGTATCTTTCTACTTTTCTTGTGGAGAATTAAGGTAGCTGTGGAATCTTTGTAGAAGTTTTCCAAGATATTTACGTAAGCATCCTGTATTCCTTGATTACATAATGCCTCTATGACTGCTGGTATCTCTACTGATTCAAATGGATTTTCGTAATCCATGAAAGCCATATAGAGAGGCTGATTGTACTCTACATATTTCTCGATTACCTGATTGATGACATGGATGTGACTCATTGTACAGTATCCCTTCCTGAAGCGAGCCTGTTCTCTTGGTTGACTGAAGTCAAGTGTCACCCTTATTCTATTGGAAATTATCTTTGTGAATATTTTATACAATACTGGAAGTAAGCTAATGTGCCTATGATTTTTCAATTATTTAACGTCTCCCTTTTTGTGGATTAGTATAATGTTGGCGTACTTACCGTTCTCTGGGACACTTGAAGTCGTGAGACACTTCGCGTAAAGGGCCGCAAGCTTTTAGAGCATGACCTACTTTGAATAAATCGACTGTTATTCCATCTTCTCCTGCAGCTTTCCACCATTTCATGTCTTGCAAGACATTTCTAACTTCATCGCCCGTTACAGAAGAAGCCTCTGTATTTCATGCTGCGTCCATTTTTTACTGCTTACTCAGTCTTTCTGACATTACAATTTCGTATATCCTTTACCTTCTCCTTGTTGATCCGTTTTAACAGTCCTGCGAATTCTTTCTGATCTTCCGAGTTCGACGCTTTGATTCCTTGTCGTTTTTTTATTAGGTGCTTTGTTAGTTGTGAGAGCTTACCTACTGGTTGCCTTGGTGCGTTACCTCCCACTTCAACTGCTGCACCTGTAGCCAGCCTTGTTAAGGTTTCATTCATTACCTCTACGTCATCTTCATCTCAATGTTCTAGGCTGCGTATTTGTTTGCCAGTACCAGCCTGAATTTGTCTGCTTTTGCCCTTACTGCATCTAGGTTGGCCTGTTTCCTCTTGACTAATTTTACTCTTTCTCTCTTCACACTCAGGTGAATCCTAGACCTCAATAAGCTATGATCACTGCACTTTACCCTACCCAACACTTCTATATCTTGCACTATGCTGAAATAGGCAGAAAGTATGAAATCTCTTTTATTTCTTGTTTCACCATTAGGGCTTTTCCGGGTCCACTTTCTGTTGCTACGCTTCCTGAAGAAGCTGTTCATTATTCGCCGCTTATTCCTTCTCGCGAATTCTGCCAACATCTCTCTTCTAGTGCTCCCAGAATCGATGCCGTAGTGGTGAATCGCTTGCTTACGAGGCTGCCTTTTCCTCACTTTTGAATTGAAGTCGCCCATGACTACAGTATACGTAGTTTGCACTTTTCTCATCGCTAATTTAATCGAACCACAGACATCGTGCCACATATTCTGCTATATATGTGGTCGCTTCCTTCAAAATAAAACAATGGTGTTAGTCTGCGCTCGTGTGTCTTAGCCTCTCCTTCGTGCTCCTCTTGTGCGAAAAAAGCTCCATTCATGTCCTACCAACATGCCCAGACAGTCACCTTAGTGAACTAATTTAACATCTTCATGAAACTGTTTTATTTCATCACAATTGTGATTGGAGGTTGGAGCGTTTATTCTATACCTCCTATTTAGTTTTATTACGACTACTGCTACTCTCTCATTAATGCTGTAGAACTCGTCAATGTTGGCCGCTATGTCATGGATTCGGAATCCTACCCAGTATTGCTTCTTATCTGGGAGTTCTCTGTAGGAGAGGACGTGGCCGTTAGTCAGCACTGCATAAGCCTCACCAGTTCTTTTAACCTTGCTAAAGCGAATGATACTCCAAACAATGCCTGATAGTTCCTCAGAGTCCTGCTAGGCTAGCTTCACTTGAGAGGGTTCAGGTGATTCTTAGCAGCCTCTGCTGCGTTACAGGTCTGACCGCCAGCTTGGTCAGGTGCTCGGCAGCTGCCGGGGACTGAGGGCCATTAGTTGATTAAAGAAGTCATGAGAGAGGTACGGGCCGAATACTGCACCAAGGAGGCCAATACCTGTTCTGGTGAGGGAGTTTCCTTGTTGAAGCTTAGTGGGCCTTCCTAATTATGTTGTAGCTGCATTAGTATAGCCCCACTGGCTCTCGGAATTTTTTTACGGCGTCAGGCGCCACTTCAAGCCTGGAGATGTAGTGTATACTGTAGGTGAATTCGAGCTTCTAACCTTTAGCTAACCTGAAATATTAAAAAAAAAGGACAGCGTGTTTCCTTCTAGTCGAAAAAATAAATAAATTATGACCAGTTAATTATACATGTAGATAGTGTGAGACTGGAACAGGTGTCGTGCTTCAATTATCTCGGCGTCATCTTTGAAAGAGATATTAATTGGAAAAACAAAGAAAGTGTGTATGTTCAAAACTTGCTTATGCTTGTAACTTATTGCGAAAGGGTTGTGAGTGCTTTGGTCTCCATATCCTGCGCATTCTTTTTGTTTTTCTTCACAGCCAGCTTAGCTACTGTATAGTGTATAGGGTCTTGGGGAAGTACTTATAGGACGTATCTAGATCCAGTTGTCCGCATTCAAAAACGAGCAATTAGGATGGTTAGGATGCACTGACTCAACAGAGCCTTTAATTAAATCGCTGAGATTGATACCTTTGAACTCTGTACACATGCTAAAAACTGCAGCAATAGTACATAGTAATGTATGCTGTCTAATGATCAACTTCCTTTAGACCTCTTCAGACTACCCAGCAGAAGTTCGAGAGCTGCATCCCACCAGAATTTTAACCTTCCACCACGTCATAACACTTACGGTCGAATACTGATGGAATTTAATGGTGCCCAAATCTGGAATGGATTTCCTAATGACACAAAAATTGAACACATTTTTACCTTTCATTTAAGACATTGCTTCTTGGCCACAAACCTGTGTGAACCGGTGCTATTTCGTTCCTATCAGATATAGTCTTTCCTGTCATATATAATCTTGTAAGCTGTTGCTCTTTTGTTTGTTTACCTTTCTACTGTAGCCTTCATTGGACCCGACACTAGCCTTCTGGCTATGGGTCCAAACAATTATTGTGTATTTGCTTTTACGTTGCATGCATAAAAAATAAAAGGAGAAAAGTGATAATAATAATAATAATAATAATAATAATAATATTAATAATAATAATGAAAACATCAAGATTTCCCGTTGAGTCGGCAATAAATGACAAATAAAGAAACTCACAAGCTCGAGAGTGGGCGAGCGATAAAAGTGCAGACAATCTTCAATTAAAAGGCACCGTAAAAATATATCGGAGGTAAACTTGATGCGTTCGGTAGACTCCACTATGAGAAGCATTCTCCTTATAGTCGGCCGTATGGCGCCGGGTACTCTACAGCTACATGAAAGTACTGGCACGAAAACTTTGCGGGGATGTCGCCAGCGGCCCAGTCGCCCCCTCATTCCTTCATGCCGCTTCTTTCTCTACGCAGTATTTAGATATCTTACAGAGAGTCAATTGCATCCCAAAATCCTCCGCACACATCTCTAGACCAGCTAGATGGACAAGCTTTCATATTGAACAAGATCTTGGGAACCATGGCCTCGCATGCCGCAGCTACAAAAAACCACAAAAGCGCTGCTGCGATTTCTCGAGGCTACAGGACTGAGTGACCATCTGTGATGTGAAGCAGAGAACTGGCACTACGTCGGCGACATGAATAGCGGGTTTATTGGCTTCTCTTAATCTTTTGCTCCCCTTTCCTTTTCCCCCGGTGCATGGTAGCCAACTGGGCTCAGTTCTCTTTAACCTCCATGCCTTTCATTTACTCTTTTTCCTTTTGCCAAAATCCCCGCCTTGTGCGTCCAGTTTGTATTTTACAGCTCCGATGATGTTCGCCAAATGCAGACGCGTGTGCGAATGGGATAGCAGGTCCAAGTGGCCAAAGTCTGTTCATTTCGGTTAGAAGCGGAGAGAAAGAACAGGTAAAGTGCCGAAACGAAGTCGTCGGTTCAAAGAACTTTCGAATTACAAACGCCTTTACATTTTCGTGGAACATTTACGAGCCACTGGGTTGTCGACCTTACGCAAAAAGAAACAACATCAAATACAAAAAAGAAAAGAAAAAACTTGTAACACAGAACAACGCAAACGCAAAAGATTACGCTGACCGGTGAGACCACTGAGCTGCTGTGATCTCTTAGCGCAAGCCCCTCATTTATAAATCAATGGACGGCATTTCAAAAGCTCTCTGTAAAGGAGATTATGGTCGTTATAGGGCTATTAAAGGGTAGAAGGTTTTTCGTAAACGCCAGTCTATGCGTCTTTTCGTCAGCTTGGGCGGAATATGAACGTAGTTACGTAGATTATTAAAGGACCATCAAGATCCTAAGTTTCATTTTTAAAGAAAAATATTGCTACTTACTAAGGGCAAAACTTGCGAATGCTCGTATAGAAAAATTTTATGCATCTCGCCAACATCGATACGGCTTGAGTTTTGAAGCTTTAAAATGAGTGACAGTCACTAGCAGTGTTGCTACCGCTACGCACCACCGATATATGACATGACGAATGATGGCGTAGCCGGGACTATCAGAAGTAATGTAACGTAGTTACATCTTTGTCTAAGACTCCGTTATTCGGAAAAATAGATATCCACGCGTAGTTTGGGACACTGCGCAGGAAGTATCTCACCAACTCAGAATAAAGAATGTAAGTGAAATATCATTTTTACGCACTTCAATTGCGCGAGGTATTTCTGATTATCTTAATCACACGAAATGCTTTCGGAGGAAAAGGATCTGTATTCGTAGACGTCCACGGTGACAAACCACGCTGGTAAGGCGATAATTTCTACGTCCGTGAGGTAGGCATCCTCTTCGGCGAACTTCTAATATCGAATAGTAGAAACACCTAAATGAAAGCTAGGTTTATTAGCTTATATCCAAACATCCCACGTGCTACGTGAGAAGGACCCAGTTGACCTGCCTGCGTTCCTCCTCTTCTTTGCTCCATGAACCTGAAACATCAAAGGGAATAAAGAAATATGAAAGAAGTAAGAAAAACAAATTTGAAGAATTATATTAGGAATGACATTAAGAACTAAATTAAGTTAAATTAAGAATTAAAAAAATAGCAAGTAACGCTGACCTATCAAACACACACACGAACGTGCACACACAGGCACACACACACGCACAAAAAGGGCTATGTTCAGGTCAATTCAGAAGCAGCACTTATCCACGGTTCTAAAACAACGTGCGGTACAAGGTATGCATCACGACGGAGACTTAAAGCTATGTAAAGCGTTTTAAATTTAAATTCTTTCAATGTCTGCTTTTGAAGCTGTGAAACGTTTGCAAACCACGTAATAATTGAGCCAAGTCCGCGCCAAGATTGGGAGTGTCGCACATTAGAGCACCAGACTGTTGAATCTTAAAAGAGAAGCGGCTATCGTGAAAGCGACATCTAGCGGAACGTGATGCAACCAGGACCACACGTATACTGGGGCCACGCGGCACGCGAAAGTCACAGTTCTATTCAAGATTCTTAAAGGGCCCTCACTGTTGTTCATAATGACTTGGCGGGAAACGCTAGGTACGCCACGCAAGAGCCCCCATTATACATGATATGTCCATGCTTTACAGGAACGTGAACAGCTATAGTAACCTCTTCATCCAGTTCATCCGCGGTATGAGTGGTAAATATTTACTCGAAGCAGCGAATGTTACACCGGTGGAAATTGCGAAGCATTATCCTTAATATAGGGTCAGTATAATGTAATGACTTATTTTTCTTAATTGTGTTCTTTCGTTATCATCTTCTCTGTACAACAGGACAATTCGGGTGATAACATAGATGGGAGGCTGCTGGGGACACTCACGAAACGCAAAATGAAAAAAAAAAAATTTGAGGAGCCATTCCACTTTGTGAAGGGGGATGACCAGCGATGCTATAGCACATCATACATGGTTAAACAAGGGTACGTGTATTTATTTTCATCATTTGGTACTGGTAGTGACGATAGCTTTGTAAATACTCTGATATACACTGATTGGTTCGGTTACAGCCTTAGACAGGGTCTTGGCTAAAGTATAATATATACACGACCGTGTTGGATTAGTTGAGTGACTTGGATTGGTGCCACACTTCAAACTAAACTCTTTTAGCGCGAACTGGGTGAACCATTTCTTCTCTCGCTTTTGATTATGTATGTATGTATGTATGTATGTATGTATGTATGTATGTATGTATGTATGTATGTGTGTGTGTGTGTGTATGTATGTATGTATGTATGTGTGTGTGTATGTATGTATGTATGTATGTATGTATGTATGTATGTATGTATGTATGTATGTATGTATGTATGTATGTATGTATGTACGTATGTATGTTTCTATCTATGTTTGTATCAAACCGTTTTCTCACCTACCGTTAAGAGAATGAATGGCTCATACCCCCGTTAAGCAAGCAAAAATATTATCTACCTGAGAGTGTACCAATCTTGAAAATGCGGCCTATTCAGAACTAATCCACTGAAAATGCATTTCCAAGTGATGAGGCGTATACGCTTTTGCATATAATGAGGCGATTTTGCATCAAATTCAAGAGCTGAGTTTTTGCACACGCAGAGGTGGTGACGGACACGAAAAATCCACATAACCCTAGCCATAAACAGCTTCGCTGTAATAGCATCGTAAGAGCACAGTTACCTGATCCCGGCGCAACTTCACCCAATGCTTTCGGAAGGCTTTGTATTTCACGGGTTCCTATCTAAATACATGCGAAGGGAGAAGTCGTTTTTCTCGGCGACCACTCCATCTATTTTGATGAGGTATGTTGCATTAAAAAAATCGAAATATAGTTACTGAGCGAAGGGGAGTTTTTATTTAGGCCAGTAATATTTTTATTAAAGATCGTTGGAAATTGCAAGATATAATTTAACGAAACTATAAGATTTACAACTCTGTAACTCAACAAAAAGAAATGATATCACATTTCTGTAAAATGCACCTATTATAAATCTACAGAAGACAAAATTAATGCCTTATACATTCCTATGAAAAATACCACTAATACCTGAGCAGGACTTTTGAAAAATACCTCTAAAATATGTTGCAAATTCGTTTAAGCCGTTAACTAATATACTAAATTTGTCGGCTTTAGATTCTCAAACACATGCAGTCTTCGATATTTGTTTTCGGTGCCCAGTTACGGTTTTCTAAACTTCGTGCTTCTACTTTCTTCAAACTCACCAGATTTCCGTTAAATTCTGCAACACACTCCTGGCTTTAAATGATAATTCTGCTTTTACACTCACTAGATTTTAACTTTCTCTCTCAAACGCTACAACTTTCATTCAACATGGTCCAGGGGTTGTCTCGTAAAAGCATTTCTGTGTTCATGTGTTTGAATAAGCGGCACCAGAGTTGGCCCCGAGCTAGGAATTGTAATCTCAGACGTAGCACAGTGTTGCCGATTCTTACGGAGAGAGGGAAGGAGGCTCTTTAATGAAAACTGGCGAGGTTTGCCTGGCGGCGCGGCCTATAGCATGAAACTCCAAGGGAATCTGATGATAAATTAAGCGATACACACAAGCTTTCGGCACTTAACACACTACACACATGGCGCTCACATAACACAACATATAATACGGAAGTACCTTGTACAGAGGTGAGCGCTGTACACAATTGTCACTCAAAACAAGCCGAGAAATCCCCTCCTGGATGCAGCACCACGAGGCGCCTTCCTCTCCATGTTGTACGGAGGTCGTATGAAACCGCTGAACTGAAGAACCAATTGACCGAAAACGATTGTCAAAACAATGTTTGCCAAGGCCCTCCCTGGACCATTGATCATTGAATAAGCCTTCACACCAAGACAGCAAGGTTGTCAAATATTAGGTGGATTTCGCATCATAGATATTTGAAGGCACTCTCTACAACTTTGTTACGGCAGCGGTAAAATAGTTGCACGGTGAAACATAATACCTGAATGAATTGAATTTGCAAGTACGGTCACCTTTTCTGGCACTTCTGTTCATCCGCGCATTTCAGGACGTCTCTCTAGTACTGCATACCCCTTTCGATACTGGGGCCCAGCAGGGTGCAATCCCACTGAGATGAGAGGCAATTGATGTTTAAAAAAAAATGGGGGAAGGGGGGAGGGGGGAGTATGGATGGAAGCAAGGTAGGTGCAGGAACAGGGAGATGCAATGAAGGTTGTATTCAGAGGTCTGTGGAGTGGAACAGGACACGGGCATGACTGATTTTACCCGTACCCGAGCTTTGTTTTGGCGAATTCACGTGCGCAAAATCTATACAACGTGCAACAACACATTTGGAGATGCTTACAATTATTATTTTTACTTCTTAAAAATTACCGCTGTTGCCTTCGACAGTTCTTTTCTTAAAGTGCATGGCACTGGACTAAGATGTCCTTTTCACTTGTTTCCTAACATTTCCTTACCACGCAGTACGGTAACAACCTCCAAGTCGTTGTCACCGTGACACGCGTATCAGGAATTAATGCTGCTTTTTGTCTCGAAAAACTTTTTTCTATCGAAAAAATATTTTCGAACATTCACCGTTGCCGAGACGAAATGACATCGCGTACACTACCCTGTGCTACATAGAGCATGTAATGAGTGTCTAGCAACTACAGTCAGTCATGGCATAACACCGTCGTTCCTAAACGTTTCAAATCCAGCCGTCTGACACAATATTAAAAGCTAGGAAGTCCCTGCTCGACATAGCATTATATCGTCCGAGTGAACTTTACGAGTACATCGAGAAAGCGATGGAAAGTTTGACATCCGCTCCACCAAAATATTGTATGAGGAGTTTAAATAGCTATCCCGACCACATGGTGGTCTTCCGGCAAGATTACTCCTAAACTGACAACGTTATTGAACTTGCTGCGTCGTGTCCGGCGAAACAAAGTCTCCAGCAATTACAAATGACGATTTCTTCGAGCACACTGAATACTGTTGGCAATAGGGGTCGAATGGTTGAGTTGCGGAGGGTACAGCGGCGTGGGCACCGTGTTGATCCGCTCTTTGTTCGCCACGCAGTTCGCCGGCGCTGCCTTGCTGCCTCCATGTTCGAGAATGCTGCTGCGCGTGTCCCTACTGTCGTGCTGCACTTGCCGTTATCATAGTTCCCTCACCGTGTTATTGATGTGCCGGGCGGTCAACGCATAGTCGAGCCTATCTTCCTTGCGGATAACAGCGACAGCTTGCTCCTCGCTTCATCGGCCCGTATCCCGCATGCTCCGCTGGAGAAGATTAACGTCACACTCCACCGCCCAATGACCGACAGACAAAGTTCCACGACGACATGGTTTACGGCTATAAAAGCGTCCTAGCGGTTCCCTTATTCAGTGGGCGAGGCAACAGCTAGGCGGGCACAATGTTGATCCGCTGTCTGTTTATCACGCAGGTATGTTACCTTGACAATTCTCGGTGCATTCGTTCTGATGACCGATGTATGCTGCTGTTCCCTCGCCCTCATGACTGCTACCATGGTTTTGTCGGTATTTGTTCGTATTCTGCTCTGTGAAATGCTGCCAGCAGGCTTTTATTGAGCGGAGATGTGGAAGTTAATCCGGGTCCCAACACTCGTTCTCAACGCGATCCTGCCTCCGAAATCCGGTTGACAGATGTTGACAAACAACCCGAGGTTACGGAAATGCTCTCTGAACTCCTGCACAGCCAAAAGAAGCTGGCTCAGGACATGGCTGAAATAAAAAAAAAATTGGAGGACGCTTAAGCTTCGCCTTCAAGAGTGGAACGCGACAGTGTTATCGCACCCCGTTCGCACCGCCTACTCAAACGCGCTACGCCAGCCAAACGTCGCGATCGGCACATATAGCCGGGCCCCGACGCGCCATGAAGGCGGACGCGATCATGGGACGAGTGGCGCGCCGCGTGTCGGGGCAGCGCCGTACATTGCGAGGAGGGGGTCTTCTGTGTTTGCCGCAAGATGGCTCTGCGTGTGCGCAGAGCGCAGAAGAAATGTAGCGGAAACGTACTTCGCTACTCGTGAAACTGCGGCTTCTGCAAGTAACATGGTCATAATTACCGATATACACAGCAGTATAACTTTCTACGGCACGTTTCTAAGGCAACACCGCATTCGCTAGAGGCAATTTTGTCCCGTACTGAAGGAACGAACTCGTGGCTGAGTGGTAGCGTCTCTGTCTCACAGTCCGGAGACGCTGGTTCGATTCCCACCAGCCCATCTTGCAAGATGTTTTTTTATTTATAAAGTGCCTTCTGGGATTTATCGCTCACGGCCAACGCCGCTGACGCCGATACCGACGCCGACGACACCGGCTTTTCTGCGACACGAGCTCCTTAACGCTGTCGCGTTAAAATGTTTCAATCATCTGTCAACACGAGGTTTGAGACTCTGGAAGCTCGTGTATCTTCTCTGTAGTCACCATCAACGTCACGCGGTACGCAGGCTTCTAATGACAATCTACAAACTCAAATTCAGCAATTTAAACACGCTATCTCAACTCTCTCTTGCAGAAAGGACAATTTAGAAAACAAGTCGCGTAGAAACAACATTATTATACATGGTCTCAGCGAGGGCCCTAACGAGATTTATGAGGAACTTTCTTCCAGTTTTGCTAAGTGGTTCCAGGACGCTCTTAAGATCGTATGTCCGCATATAATTTTAGGCAATAATTTTCTCGGCAATAATTTTAGAGGCCGGTCACGTCCCGTTATCATGATGCTCCTTGATTTTCAGGATTAGGTGCTGGTGCTGACGAATTGCTATAAACTTAAAAACCTTAGCTTTTGTGTTTCATAAGACTTCTCGCCTCAGGTTCGCAATATTCGCAAGAAGCTCTGGGAAGCGTCCTGCTCTCATAGGGATAGAGGTTCATCCGTTCAACTTCGATTTGATCATGTATTTATTGACAAGGTACGATAGGTTCGGGATCGCACATCCAAAACTCTCATCAGATTATCTGCTGGCTCAACTAAAGCCGCCTATTTGGCGCATTATAGCCTACACGGCTGCTGTGCCATAAAAATCCTAAATCATCATCAACTAAACCCTCCGAAACACTTCCTAGGGCCAAATCTCCTTGACTTCACGGTACTGGCAGGAAACTTTCCATTTTAAACGTTAATGGAAGAAGCCCTGTCAGCAATTTCTCTAAATTTCTTTCCTTGGTCTCGTCTTACTTGCCACATATTATTGGTGTTACTGAGACCTAGTTACATGATGATGATGTGCATGATTCTGAAGCAACCCTCCCTGGCTTCTAAGTGGTTCAGGGAGACAGAAAATTCGGGAGGCGAGGTGGTGTTGCTCTATTTCTTCAAGCGCACCTCCACTTTTCTGTACTACCTGCCCCGACTGATACTGAGTCTTTGTGGTGTAAAGTCCAACTTGAATATAAGTATTTGATTATATGGGTCGCTTGCCGTCCGCCTGGTTCTCACATTGAGTATTTACACAATCTAAGTGAATTTTTCCATAGTTATAATACGTCTTCATCCAACGTTATCTGCATGGGCGATTTTAATGCTACTGGTGTTACTGGTTTTCGATGAAAGTGAGCGGACACGAAGTATATAGCTGTCGGGCGGGAGTTGGTCCACATTTCATTGTCATGTGGTCTGCACCAGATCGTTCAGGAATTCACTCGGCAAACTTCAGTCCTTGATCTTGTTTTTCTTACTGTACCTCTTTTTAATGCCGGTTATGAAGGTGATGTTATTGATGGAAGATATGACCACAATGCCGTGCTAATTTCAGTTCCAGGCATCGTACCTAAATCCCGCTATATCTACTGCACATTTCCTGACTTTAACCACGTTGACAATTTGGCAATAACAGATGCCCTATGCGATGTTTTTGATGGGTTTGAACTAATAAGTGCCACTAGTGATACTAATACCTTGACAAGTTTCTTCGAAAATCTTGTCAGTAAGCGTATCAACCTTTTCATTCTATTAAAAACAAAGAAAACAAACACTCAAATTCCTTGGCTGACGTTATGTGGCCAGATTACGTCAATCAAAACGCTCTGGCGACTCAACAAAACTCACGGCGTTCCACAGCGCTAAAAAGAAACTTTGTTCTAAAATGGTTGCGGCAAAAGAATTTTATTACAAGGTAACCTTGCCGAAAGTAATGAAGAGTAATCCCCGTAAATTTTGTAAAGCTATCCTACACGTTGTCATCCTCGGACACGTTGATAATTAACAATGTTGCAGTTTCTGATACGCCGACAGTAGCCTCTTCTTTTAACACCTACTTCTACTCTATATTCACGACTGATAACTCGGTAATACCTGCTTTGGTTCTGAACCATACCATTCAATCGACGATATATCACTGTCTCCTGAGGGTGTACTTAATGCTAAACTTAGACACCAAGAAGTCGTGTGGTCCTGATGGTATGCCGACCGTTTTTCACGTTCGATACTCTCTTTGGTGCAGCAGATATCTAACAAATATTTTAAGAAAATCTCTCGCAACCGCCCCTCTTCCTCCCTCGTGGAAACTTGCTTCGATTCTCCCCGTATTTAAATCAGCTAATGTTGAATTGTTATCTAAATATAGGGCCATCTCCTTAACAGCACATTCATGTAAATTATTCGAACACATTATCTTTAAACACATTATGGAATTTCTTGAAACTAACAACATTTTATGCACTTTCCAGCATGGTTTTAGACTGGGGCTCAGAACTAAACGCACTTGACAGAATTCGTTCACGACATCAGCGGCTCTTTAGACAAAGGTGACCAAATTGATGCTATGTTTATAGACTTTGCAAAGGCCTCCGGCACTGTCTCACCACGTAAACGTATGTACAAGCTGTTTGCTATAATAAAAAATGCATCCTTGGTTAGCTGGATATAGGACGTTCTTTCCCAACGCTCATAATATGTAAGTTTCAACTATACTAGCTCACCCATGATGCCTGTTTCATCAGGGGTTTCCCAAGGCTCAGTACTGGGTCCTCTTTTATTCCTGCTTTATATTAATGATCTCCCCCTACACACCTCAGTTAAAATACGCATTTTTGAAGACGATTGCGTTTTATATCATACAATTGAATCTCCAACTGATCATGTTGTCCTTAACAATTCTTTCGCTGAGTTCTGTAACTGGTCTAAAGCATGGCAAATGAATATCAACTTTTTCAAAACTGTCCCCGTGTCATTTACACGACGCTCATGCTCTTCCTCCTTTACCTATGCTTTCAATAATATTTTTTTAAATAAAATGTTCCAATCTAAATATTTAAGTATCCTACTAACACACGATTTGTCATAGTCGAAACACATCAATGTCACCTGTAAGAAGGCCCTTAAAAGACTAGGTTACTTACATCGTACGCTGCGTCTTGCTGCTCAAGAAACTAAACTTCTAACACATAAAACCCTCATTCGCCCCATCTTGGAATATGGCTGCGTTGTATCAAATCCATACAGACACTGTGACATCAAAAGACAAGGATCAGTGCAAAAAAGGGCAGTGCGTTTTGTTTGTAGGAGATAGCAGAAAGACTTTTCGCCCCCTAACTTTCTTCCCCTCCTTGGTCTCAATCCTCCTGCAGAGCGTCGCAAACTTGAATGCCTAAAATTTCTTCCCACGTTAATCAATTCTCCTCGTCTCTCCTCTTTAGATAACTATTTGACTCTTTCCAAACCCTCATCTACGAGGAGTCACCACGCTCTAAATATCTCAAGCTTTTTTTTTTCCCGCACAGATTACTTTAAATACAGCTTTTTCCATCAACAATTGAAGTCTGCAATTCATTACCGGGAAACATCTGTTCACTGCCACTGAAACAATTCATGCAAGCTTGATTATAAATGTTTGTGTGTTTGTTGTTCATCTCACTCCTGCAATAGCCTCATTGAGGCTGCAGTACGTATAAATAAATAATAAAATGCGTCAACGGGTGCATGCTTCAACCGGTGATAACATAAGGGGTAGAAACTTGGAGACTAGCAAAGAAGCTTGAGAACAAGTTAAGGACCGTGCAAAGAGCGATAGAACGAAGAATGTTAGAGAGAGAAAGAGAGAGAGAAAGAGATCGGTGTGGATCAGAGAGCAAACAGGTATAGCCGATACTCGAATTGACAATAAGAGAAAAAAATGGAGTTGGGCAGGTCATGTAATACGCAAGTTAGATAACCGGTGGACCATTACGGTTACAGAACGCATTGATGCCAAGAGAAGGGAAGCGCAGTCGAGGATGGCAGAAGACTAGGTGGGGCGATGAGATTAGGAAATTCGCAGGCGCTAGTTGGAACCGGTTGGCGCAGGACAGGGATAATTGGAGATCGCAGGGAGAGGTCTTCGTCCTGAAGTGGACATAAAATAGGCTGATGATGAGGATTTAAGCAAAAGGCATTTCTTCCTGCCAACCAAGGATGGTTCACTTTAAGAACGTGAACCTGCCATGCGCCCTGCAGCGCGGTTTCTTGAGCTTAAAATTGTTTAACCGCACCCTACAGTCGGACTAGCTGAATGCTTACTGTTGGTAGTTAATTTCATCATATACGGCGAATAGATTCGCCTTTGGGCTCCTGCAGTGAATCTTCCTCAGTTACCTGCAAACATTCAGAGGGCCGCAACACTCACGGCGTCCTATCTCCGAGCGCACCTCAGTATACGAGCGGGAAGAAGCGCTTTGGTTACCTTTACAAGCAAGCGTATGTCGTCGTTTCACAATTTCATCAACGGCCAGCATGTTTCTTATGTTGAGGCATGTCGCCTTCTGGGTATCGTCCTTGACTGCGTCCTCTCGTGGAGAGCCACCTGCCTATTTGAAGAAGAGGCATTTCACCAATGATTGGGTGTTCAAATTTCTGACGTGGGAGAGTGGTGGTTATATTTGGGCAGTCCACGCTGCACCTGTACGGAACACTGTCCCTAGGACAGCTGCGTTACAGCCTACCAGTACTATCAAATAGATGCGAGACAAACATTCGCGTTCTTGGAGTATACACGCGATTCCATTCATTTCAATTCAATTCAATTTTATTCCATTTTTCTTGAGATATACCGCAAAAAATGGAGGAGGCCCGAACAAAAAGTGAAACTCAGTTCACTTGAGGGGGATTCGGGCCCTCTTTACAAGGCATATAGCATGGCAGTTGATGTGAAACATCAAGGAAAGAAACACTCACTGTGCGTCATTACGGTAACAAAAAAGAAACTTAGTATGCATACACACAAAAGAAAAAAAAAGCACAAAACACCACATGTTACATTTCTGAAACAAGAGAAATACATTAAATATTCTTCATTACAGTTTCATTTCACTAGTTTCGTTACACTAGTACACAGTTTCATTACACTATAGAAACGTATATAAAATAGAAAGAGAAGAAACGTACATTTTTCCGCAGATGTGCACTACTCAACGGATACAAAAAAAATTCTTTGTGTTTTCTTACTTGTAGATTCCGTGAATATTTCATGTTCTATCAAGTAGTTTAAAAGTTTTGACAGTCTGTAACAAAGCATTTGCTCACTCATATTTAATCGAGTATATGGAATAATCCAGTTCTCAGTATTACGGAAAGGGTAAGGGTGAGTTTTTCTCTCAAGTTCAGCTAATGTACGTAATGTTCCATCAGAAAATTTAAGGGATTGTTTGTATCTGAGGGCTAAATTGTGTGCCTAGAAGTTGTGAGCAGGAACTACGCAAAACGGTGTAAATAGCGGTCCTGTGTGTGCTCTGTAGTGTTCTCCAGCTATATCACGGATGGCTTTCTTTTGCAGTACGTGCAATCTACTTATGTTTGTTAGTGACGTGGTGCCCCAAACAAGAAAAGAGTAGCTCGTTTGAGAGGAAAATAATGCATGATACAGCTGTAGTTTGACACCACTCGGAAGTAAAAATTGTGATTTTTGCGAAGACACCTACGGGTTTCGGAAATACGGGAAACGAGATGGTTGATATGTGCATCCCACGACAAATTTTTATGAAAGTAAACTCCAAGAGTTTTGACACTGACAACAATCTCTATAGCGGAATTATCCAGAACTAGGGTGTCTGTTGGTGAGAAGTTTATTTGGGGTAGTAAAAATATAACATTTGTTTTGTTTACATTTATTTGTAATGAATTCAAATTGCACCACGTGCTAAGACTTTTGAGAACATCGTTTATATCGCTAGTTGTATTATGTAAATTCTGCGAACGGAAGAATAGTGTCGCATCATCTGCATATAAGACATATTTAGGTGTTTCATTCATATTTCTGATGTCATTTATATAGAGATTAAGCAATAAGGGACCTAAAACACTCCCTTGTGGAACCCCTGTATTTACGGGTTTACATGAAGATGAGTAGCCATTGATTTCTACACATTTACATTTCGATGTATGCAGCTACCTCAATAAGACTCAATGCATGTAACTGCCGATTCCAACAGGGTGCAGATCTATTATGTTTCAAGGATCCCCGACCATCACTTAGCGTCTCTGCCGACATGGAGACTTCAGAAAAAATTTTCACTACTGATCACAGCTCATCGAGTCTGTGCACCGCAGGTAAAAAAGCCGAATTCACAACGCTTTTCGTTGTAATTACGCTTTGCCATTGGTCGGCCGCCTTCGCCAATCCAGCATCCAGCATCAGGATTCAGTAAAATTTTCTCAAGCGAGAAAGCCTAGCAGGATAGATTTTTATGAAAACAGGCTTATATCTCCCGTGGTGCCCTGAACACCCTCTAGTGTTCCTCGTTATTGCCGGGGATTTCGACGAAGGCCCATCATTGGTCACTACATAAGACGTACGGAGAACGCGTGTCTATTTATTCTGACGGTTCAACTTTCTTAGCAGCTGAGCATTTGCGTTTGTTATTCCAGAGAAACAGGTTATAGTTAACTTCAAGATGCCACAACTTTGTTTTATTTATTACTTCCCCGTGATGAATGGGCCCAGAAATGAATACTGTTTTACCCAAAATCTGATCTCCAGAGTCTCCAATCAGCTTTTCGACGAATAGTGAAATAAGGGAGAAGCTTTATCGGGGTCTCGAAAAGAAGACATGATAACGTTTCTGAGTAGATTTTGGGTTCTTACGCTTGCGTCGGTACCGAGTTTGCTGACAAGAACGTCCGGTCTGCCAACAAAACTGAAAGGCTTCAAGTTCCTCTGTCGAGAACGGAGGCTCAAAGTGCGTTTGTTTGCTCGCTTGCATAGACACAAGCTCTCGGAAGTTCCCCGGTCATTTCTCTTGTAGGCGTCTGCGCACTATTCCTTTGAAATGGCCGGTGCCAACGGGTCTCTCCCGCTGCGATGCGACATTGATGTACGTCCTATGGATAGTAGTGGTATTTGAAAACCCTTGTTTTTTCTGTGTTAGAATGGATAGATCAGCATGGGACTGCTGTGAGTATGAGGAGGCTGTCTGGTGTGAAGTCTGTCCTAGATACGACCACCAGCGCCTCGCGTTAAATCCGCTCGACCAGACCGTATTGAACAGGCTATGTACCCTGTAATGCATTCAGTGACGATGATTCCAGGACCGTAGACACATCTGTCGCTAGTGCAAAAAGCAATTCAGGAGCAACTGTGGCTTCTGAAGTTCACTGGCCTCAATGATTGTATATGCAATCCTGCTGTTCATTTCCTTGTGTGAACTCAGTGCTCACTTTCTCTATGTTATCTTATTTTTGTCCCCGTTTCCTTTATTACCGCGTAGATTAGCGAATCAGTTAGTTAATATCAAGAGAAACGAAAAGTATCACTTGACAAAGCGGCCAACAGAGATTACAAGATCCTAATACTAGGAGGAATGGGTGCCTTCTGTTGTCGTTAAACATTACAGCAATCTCTTGGGCGACTTATATTTAAACCGAATTCGTGTTACCAAAATAGAGTTAGGGCAGAGCACCTCTCAGAAAGCAGTTTTCGTGCTACCTTTTTTTTTTTACGATTTGCTAGCGGTTTCCGTGAGTATGGCAGTTCTCGCTCTCAGAGCTGTCGTACTCCGGACAACTAATTCTATCGGTGGATGCCCTTGTTCCACGCTTCACACTAGTACTCTCGCACCCTGCAAGTTTGCGATAATTGTTTCTTTTCCTCTTGTTTTTGTCACGTATTTTCAGAGCTTGCCTGTCGTCGACTGCGTCCCATTCCTGAACCATCTCGTCGCGTTAGCAGCACTCAATGCCGATTTGAACATAGCGGGTGTTCCAGCCAGCAGAGCACACCGATCGTTGATTGCATCCCATCTCACCTCGGCAGCGCTCGCCGGAGGCGATAGCAGCTACTGCAGTGCGGCAGTGCTCTTTTTACGGATACGAAATTTCATTCCCTGCCCGCAAATTTTGTTGAAGCGTAATTGAGCCGTACCGACGGTGCGGCTTCGCAGATTTTTAGCCTGGCGAGCAGATTGGCTGAGGGCTTTATCGTTCTCGCTGTTAGTGTGCTAACATTGTCATTTCCTTAGGTCGCAATCGTTCACTTTCACAGCGCACGCCTTCGGCGAACCCCCAGATTCTGTTACGGTACCAGTATTCAGTATTATACGAATATATAAGAGAAGCCGTCAAAGGAAACATAAAAAAAAAGCGTGAGTCTTCTCGCAATAACCAAAAACGGGGTTTTTTCGGCGATCTCTGCGAAACTCAGAGACCGCATTCGCCATCTGCCATTATTCCCTGTAGTGTATGTGTGTGTCTGCGTGACTGTATGTGCTATTTAGGCGTTTTTCTCAGTGCTGAAAGCAGCTATTCATCGCCAGTAGTCACGCAGTTCCTGCAGGGAAATCAACATGCTTACATAATCCCTGCCCAATAAAAAAAAAAGCGATTATCCGGTACGAAAATCATTTATTGTAACAGCGGCAGGCTTTCACAGTATACACCGCCATCTTTTCAAGAACTTCATTGCAATGTGCACAACGTCGCCTCCTTCAGCCTCTTTAGTACTGCATGCAGTGGTGTCAAAAACTAATTCACAGACGCGCTACTGCATTTTGAGTCAGTGGGGCGCGCAAAATCTCGCGCACAATTTGCCAAGCGCGAATGTTGCGAGACAGCCGAATATTTAGCGTATCCGGCTCCGAAATGCATATTGCAGCTTTCGCATCCCGTATATATAGTAGACTCCCGTTTAGATACCGTATACACTGTCTCCCAACTATCATTCCCCAAGATTTAAAAATATGCAAATTCCACGTAGCTGGAGAGAATCAAGGTATAATGTTGTTTGCCGTCGCTTCTTCACAGGCTTCTTTCATGCTGGAAAAATACTTTTATGTAGCACGCATTCAGCAAGAGAAAGCTATATATTGGGAGATTTTCATGTTGCTCTACAATTATAATGCTTGAGAAGTTGATTAATTGTTTAGGGCTAATTATGTAATGAGGCGGTATGCAAAAAATAGTATGATATCTTCAAGTGACGCCAACCAAGATTACCTTGGTTCTGTCCAGCTGCATGACATTTGCATATCTTAAAATCTTCGTGCATGATAGTTGGCACACCCTGTATGGTTACAGTGTGGGCAGAGACGGTCACTCGCATTTGGTCTCTCTGGTTTTGATTACAGACTACTTCTATCACAGAAAAACATTTCGGAATACCGCGATTATAAGTCATCGCGGCAGAGGGCGACGAACCCACTACTACAGTTGCTAATGACAACATCTGCAGAAGCGGCTGTAGCCTGAATTGGTGTTCGTTGTGCCTCACGTGATCCTGCGCTGTGATGGAATGCGGTGATCGTGACCGGCTGTGATCGTGCTTCTGCGCTCTCTCTCTATTTTCTACTTATCTACTTCCACCTCCTTAGTACTCCGGTGTAGTGTAGCAAACCGCAATTTCCATTCCGGTTAACATTCTTTTCTTTTTACTTTCTGCCCCCCCCCCCTCTCTCTCCCCAGTTAAGGCATACTCGAAAGGACCGTGAAAATCTGTTCGTCTTCTTAGATATTTGTCTCAACGGAAGTGATCCACTGAACTCAAAATCTACTATTCCTTTTACACCCGAGTATTCATGATCAGAAAAGAGTAACTGAAACAGCAATAAAACCTAAACTGAAATATAAGAAGAAAATTTATCGGACTTGCATGATATATGTATCCATTCATTTGCTCTTAAACAAGCAGTCCTTCCTTGTAGGCGCTGTGATAACCTGTGCGCTATTACAAAAAATGACATTGTACCTAGCTTGCTAAAACATTATTCAATGTTCATGCCGAAAAGAACGCTCCAAGGCATACATGGTATTTGAGCTGCATCATGTGTGAACACTACTGGTTCTTGTGGCTCCTGGGCAATGCCTTCACCGCAGTAATCAGCCTGTAGAGACACCTGAAAGTCCTGCTCAATTCTTTTTTTTCTTTATTTTGTCAACACTGATGGTATTCGCATCAATGTTGACGCTGGCGTATTGATTTATGTTTGCAACAATACCCTTTTCTTCTCGTGTAGCTAGCAGAGAAACCTTCTCAAAGTTTTCCGATCCGGACCTCTTGCTCAGCCGAACAGCAGGGGTCAGTGGCGGCTGCCGAAGTACTGCGTAATTAACCGAACTGGTGGTTCCTGTTAAACAAATATGTTCTCCATAGGTTTTATGGAAAACCAGGTGTTCACATATTGGTTCGCATATCAGAAATTTCCGCTTAACTCCAGGTTCACCTTAGCAAGAGTCTGGTGCAGTTAGATCCCCAGTGGGGCTCGTGGGCAAAGTTTTGTTTTTTTCTTCGCCATACGGTGAAGTTGCAGCTGAGGATGAGAAGCGGCCTGATGACAACGACGTAACAGAAAGGAAAAACGCAGCAAATAAAGTTTCAAGTTTTAACTGCCGTCTCAGGAGACTCCAAACCCCACATAGTAAATCCTTTCTATTATTATTCTGTTAAATGATGACCCCCCATTGTGCAAAGTGCATGACACACCTTCTGTAATGGATCAGCCGCTGGTTTTTTACAGCTCGCTCTCGCTGCTGTGAATAATAGTTATGTCTCTCGCATAATTTTAATGGGCTACAAACGTCTGTCAAGCGCAGTCTGTCAGTTCTCTATGCAGACAACATAAGTATTTTTTTACAGGTACACACTTATTTGATCTTGAAAAGGCAGCTAATACATGGTTAACTAATCTATCAAACTGGTTGCATTGTAATCAACTTCAACTATATGTACAAAAGAGTAAGTATATCGTTTTCAAAAGCCGTAATAAGCCTGATGACTATAGTACCTGTAGTGGATTTAAAAATTGTGCTATCGAACGTGTTTCTACATATAAGTTTCTAGGTGCCGTCTTTGAAGAAAACTTGAGCTGGACACCACATGTAAACAAGATGCCTGCAAATATGTGCAGGTCAATTTCTATATTGTATAATACCAGAACCTTGGTGCCAAAACGGTTAGAACTACAGCTATACTATGCCCTTGTTCATTCACATATGCACTATTGTCTACTAATCTGGGGTACAGCTACTAAGACAAATTTAGATGGGTTAATAATCCTACAAAAAGAGCTGTGCGTTCTATAGAAAACCTTCAACGTAGTGACCACACTGCACCATACTTTTCCAAGCTAAACATACAATAGATCATCTATTCCAACTAAGGCTTGCTATGCATACACATAGGGAAATTCTGCATCACCCAAATACCCTGTCCACATTTTTGTCATCCGGCAACTCGCAATATCACCTTAGGCATAACAGACTTAGAACACCTATGTTTAGAACCAAATATGGTACTCAGACACTCGCCTACCTAATACCTCACTTCCTCGATAATAATCCAGAAATCACTAGTATGATTCAGGAATGCAGATCTGCTTATAGTCTAAAGAAAACGGTTAGGAATTATCTTATGCTACGTTCCTAATGGTACTTAACTGTCCTTGCGGTCTCGATAACTTTTCTTTTTATTTTAGTCCTTTTTTCTCTTACATTCTTTCTCCTATTTGCTATATAATGTTTTGTAACACACATACGTATTATTTGCTTGTTTAAATATTTCCATGTTCTCGCGCATTGCTGATGATATATTGTGCATAAAGTGTAACAATCTTACTTCTTTGTATACTTGATTGCTCGCCGCATACATTTTTTTTTTGTTTCTCCATTGTTCCACTGTACTTTCATGATGTTCCACCCCCTGAGCAATGTACGGGTAGGGGGCCCTTTGTCAGGCAGTTGCATCTGCCGTTAGCCCCTACATCCCAGACAATGTATTGTCTAAATAAAGCATTCATTCATTCATTCAAACGGGCAGCGTATTTTGTGCCCATGTGATGTGACGCCCTACACAGCTACATTACACTATAGAAGAAGCATTTACCACACACCCCTCTACCTCAATTAATATACGTAATTGACAGTTATGCGTTAGAATAAAACAGTAGACAAAGTGAAAAGCTTTGGTAAATTACCCACCTTTTTGGCAGTTATCATACCATGGCTGCATTTCATCCTGTTTTTTTTTCCAGTGCAAAACTCTACGGCAGTGGTCAACATGAGGTCGGGGCTTGTAGGTGGATATGTTGATGTTTTAGATTGCAGGATGCGGAAACGCAGCTGGTAAGTTCCAAACGTAGTGTAATAATAGTTTGTAGTGTAATACAAACTCACAGAAAAATGATTATCTGTACATTCCCGAACAACGCATAAATGCAATAAACACGCGCGTACCTAGACACGGGCAAACAAAAATTGAAAAGTTTTGCTTTGGAGAGGCACATAACACTGTGTCGTTGTGACCGGATGTAGGTGAGGGTTCTAGAACAGACGTGGAAAAAGATTGGAGAAAGCGCTGGCTATTGAAGCTTGGTGAATTTTTTCCAGTTATCCGTACTGAAAAACGGACCATGCCAGAGATATTGGCATCGGGGGCATTACTTCAAAGGCAAGAGGAAGAGTGTACCCGACCAAGTTAGAATAAAAAGCAGTCTGCGCATAGGCATCCATGTAGAATACGGTGTAACAGAGCTTCCACGTTCTGTTAAAGACATTACAAACTTTAAGAAGCTCTGCAACACTTTTCGAACATGGTAAATAAATCATACTAGATACGACAGAATGCTTCCAAATATTACCCATTTCCATGCGGCGGGAAGCGCACAACGTTGCTGTAAAGATTGGGCTTGATCTCCTACGGTTTCGCCAAACACCCGCCGTTTAACGAGCATATGATGACGCCATGGCGCCCTATTACGACTATTGGCTAGAAGAGTGAAATGGCCAGGAGCAATTATTAACTTTATCAAAGGCCACAACAATTTCTGCAGTGGAAAAAATGTTCATGGTACCTTACGTATTTAAAACATACAAAATACCGCTGCGTTCAAAGCGTCGACATAAATATTCTCTTTTGTACTTCTAGTATTCGGCGGCCGTCAGCTGCTCAAGTTGTACCGCATCCTCCGAAGCGCGAGATTATGGCGTCGCTGAAGCTTTCCTTACTGGTTTCGATCGGCGGTATTGTAATGAGGATAACTCCAGTTCTACTAAACGCATTGAAATGCTGTTTGTTTCTAAATATTTCTACAGACGTGTCCATTCATGTGAAATGCTTCTCATGACTTCCATAAGATGTATGGCAGCCGGGCCCCTTCATGTTTGGTGTCGATGGTATAAAGTAATGACCGAACTACGTTGTTCACGAAGTTCATGCTGAAAAATTTTCCCGTGGGATTTCATAGCGAATAAGTGGGATCAAATGCCTGCCTTGCCCTCCCTTGCGTCGACTTGTTCATTTCCAAACAGAACCGGCACTATTCATTCCCAGAACTGGACTGAGACACGCGCA
Organism: Dermacentor andersoni; assembly: GCF_023375885.2. Lineage (NCBI taxonomy): Eukaryota > Metazoa > Arthropoda > Arachnida > Ixodida > Ixodidae > Dermacentor > Dermacentor andersoni. Next base: position 191,731,843 of record NC_092814.1, on the reverse strand, counting down.
ATGCTAAGACAAACAAAATACGAGGACACCTAAGCACTTATGAGTTGTGGATGCGAAAGCATTAATCTCCAATTGAACGCCGTTGAGTGGTTCATCGAATTATGAACTCCTCGCGGGCAAACGAGCGCGTTTAGGCGTGTGGCCAACACCTCCTATATAGCACAAGGCTGGTGCACTTCGATCCGTGACGTCATTCTTCCTTGCCCGACTGCCACAAAATCTAATGGGGACGCTCCCGAGTAAGCTGCGGTGATTTTAACGTCACGCTGGGCTTGGCAATGAAAATTTCGGTCCAAGTAGCATGACGTCATAAAGAAGAGTGCACAGGCCTGCTATCAAGGAGGTGCTGGTTCAGCCCAGTGAGCAATACAGTCAGCTTCTCAGCGTGGGGTCGTAGATTCTAAGCTCACTACCTCCAACGCTTTTCCTTTCGAATGTATGCTGTTTTTTATACATTAATGTCTTTATAGCGATTACCGAGACGGAGTTAGAACACACGCGAGAGGTTGCACGTACAAGAAACGCGTGGATAATGCAGGCGTCCGAGAGCGAGGGTGACGTGGCGTCGCGGTGAGGCCCTTTCCCCTCAGGCAACACCTGGCGCGCCAGAGAAACAGCAGGGGCTCCCTTTCGCCCGCTCTACTCCGTCGAGGCGCGCACGTGACGTGGCGTCGTAGCCAATGGGAATTGAGGTGCCGTTTGGCTGCTACAGATCGACGCCGGCTTTTTCGCTGAATTGCCCATTTGATGTTTTCTCATCATAACGAAGAGACAAAATGACAGGGCTTGTAAAGAACGCATTGGGCCGCATCCGAGGTACTGAAGCAGGCAGCGTTCGACTGGTGCATAAAAAAGTCCGAAGCTTGGGCTGCGTCACTGCAATGAAAAGGGCAAAGACACTTAAGTATTGCACAAAACGCTCTTATTATTATTCTGATCTGAAGTCGGTTACAACCAACCCCGGACCCTCTTTGCGTCAGAGGTAAACATAACCTCCTGCTTCACTGCATTTCTTGCTTCACGGCATTTCTTGAGTATCCACAATTAGCAGAAGGTAATTGCTTCCGTTGCCGAGGCCGCGTCGCCAGTGATACTATGGTAGAGGGGGCTGCGTGGTGATCTTTATATTTCTGCATGCGTCACCATAAACAACTTTTCGTATCTTTCAGCAGTGAATCCATAGGAAGCTTTGTTTTTGACAACTGTGTCGTTTAGCTATGGGGGATTCCGTTCGTGCGACAAAGCCTACAACGTTCTCAGTGCGGCACGCGCGCTTATACTGCGCGAGAGTGTTTTGAGAACTTTACCTGATTCACAAACGCCGATATATTTTGTAATTCATTGCGTCATCTAGAATGATAACGGCTTTCGTGAAAGGTGCCAAGTGCTTCTTGCTTTAGATGGTGCATAAATGACGAGTAAAAAGCTTCGTGAATAAATTCAGCGCTTCTTTTTCAGCACTTACGTTTCCTTCTCATCGAGCTCGTGAAAAATGTCTTTAGAATTCATTACTTACGATCATTTTGCATGAACGGTCAAAGGGAAAGATTCATGATGTCATTTTAACAGGAACCTTTGAAATCTACAGCAGAAGAAAAAAGAAGGCGATCATGTCTACTCGTGCGTGCTCGCATTCGCTCAAGATTGATGGCGTCGGTGTCATAGACTGGGGTCTTTGACACAGGTTAAACACTGGGTAGAACAAAAGCTGCGTATAACGACAGGATTTTACAGGTATTGAAGACGGATGGGCATAGCGAAGGCGTCTACGAAGTAGTGCAGAGGAGCTGCGAGGCGTTCGTGGGAAAGCACAGACAAAGCAACCAAATATGAAAAAAATTTCGCTACAAAATAGACTATCAAAGAAGCCTAGCAGTTTAAGGGCGGCCTATTTATTCAGCACAGCTCAACTCCTTTTGATATTTCTATGAAGACTTGTCATCGTAATATTTTATGCGTATTCTGTAATGCGCCGTGTATGAATTCAGCAAAGGCTGATCAGTGATCACATGCACGTAGCTGTTTTATGGTCCTGTGTTCTGGTTTCTATTCTATAAAACGAGTCAGATTTTGAAAACATCTTTTGGCGAGGATGCCAGTTGTCACCCCATTTATAGGAGGTGAGATTTATGCAAACTGTAATTTTGTCTTTCTCTCTCTTTAATTTCAGGTCACTCTTCTAAATCGGTGTCCATGAATTTGGTGTTAACAATGTTGAAAATTTTTCCTAAATTGTCGCACGGTGTATTTCGCCGAGTTCGACAAGGGTACATGTGCTAAAGCGTCTTTTGGTGCGAACAAAATGCTCGATATGTTCCCTCATTCACAGGCACGTACTTCCTTTATTTTATTTTTTTTCGTGTTTGTCACCTGAGATGTCTGCGTGGTGCTGTTAGCCACTGATCCAAGTGAGAACGAACCATAGGTTCTGACCATAGCGATGAGGTTCTTAGGTGCGTTCAAGCAAATGTAAGCTGCGCATCAGACACTTTTTCGGCATCACTCAAGCCAGAGCCACATTCCTCCTCATTCTCGGAAGAAGAAAGCGTTATCGCATACGCTGCTGTTTGAGGACTCAAACTATGTTGTACGTTCTTTTTCGTCATTTTCACTCATCTTCTGTTATTTTTTCAAGTTATTCAGTGCTTTTTTTTTTCTTTTCGAGGGGCACATTCTTCTACTAACCACTAACTGATCCTCCAGCTAGATCTATCTATCTATCTATCTATCTATCTATCTATCTATCTATCTATCTATCTATCTATCTATCTATCTATCTATCTATCTATCTATCTATCTATCTATCTATCTATCTATCTATCTATCTATCTATCTATCTATCTATCTATCTATCTATCTATCTATCTATCTATCTATCTATCTATCTATCTATCTATCTATCTATCTATCTATCTATCTATCTATCTATCTATCTATCTATCTATCTATCTATCTATCTATCTATCTATCTAATCCAATCTTATTCCTACACATTAAACAGGACTTGAAAAAGAAGCGCTATGTACGCACTTTCAGCAGACGCCTCAAAGGCGTTTCTCAACTCGACCAAGAAGACCACTTGATAACGTTGCATGATTATCCTTGCGCGCACTGCCTAAAATCGCAGATCGATACTGTAGCCAACGCAGTACGCCTGGATAAAACTCCGAGTGCATTCGGCCGGGTTCGTTGCTCGCTACTGCTGTGTTTTCGCGTTTTGACGGATGCGGCATTTTCGAGATAATAGAAACCCAGTTTGTATGCTAAGCTCAATCTTTATTTTATTCCCAGTGCGTGAAGAGAACGCCGATGTGAAGAGAACAAAAAAGGGCAGCTGCATAGCCTTTCTATGCTGCATGAGCTCGGAAGATGCAGATACTGTAGCCTGCTTTCACAAGCAAGAAATTTAGAAAAATAATTTAATATAATTTATTCATCCAATGCAACCGCATGGCTGCTCGGTCGCCTGACATATTAGTAATACGTTGGAACTCCGTGAGCTCCATTTGCCAATAGAACTGCGACTAAACTCACAAAGATTTTCGTTCGCGAGTTGTTTTTGCCATTTGCGCGGTGGCCGCCTTCGCTAATAATACCGGACGTTTATTTATTTTTTATTTTTCTTAAGACTATGGAAAAGTAAAAAAAATGGCCTGCGGCAGATAGCGCAGCTCTAGTCCTTGCGCTGAAGTATTAGAAGAGGCGGACATTACTTCGGCGAGAAATTCAAATGGATAATAAACTAATTAACAAACATTTGCTCGTTAACTTTTTAGCTATTTGCCTCACAGCACATATCGGAATTCACGGTTTGTAGGCGGTGAGTCTGCAAGGCATGTCCACTTGGTAACAATTTGCAAGATGACGTCAGTTTGGAGATACCCTTATCCAAAGTGTGCGGCGAAATGCATTAGTGGTCCAGTTACTTTTGTTACTGGCATAAAACGGCGTTTTGTTTGAGAAAGTAGGTGGAATAACCGTGCGTGTTTAGCTTAAGTATCATGGCGCATATATTGAAGCCGGTGTCATACTAAGAATCTGTTCCAAGGGTTACTCACTGGCTACGATTCGTAAAGTGCAATGTGTGTAATGAAGTAAATACTTAGAAAACGAATTTGTAATTTGTATTAATTAGCCAACTATGCATTTTAATTTATAGTGCAAGTAATGTCCGGCTTTTTTAGCAATACCGTTGAGACATCAAAATGGTGTTATCTTCCAAAGGCACCTTCTTTTTTTAATTCTGCATAGTCTAAAAGAAAAAGAACAGCTGGTATATGGAGTACCATGATTCCGCAGAACCGATTTGTCATATGCAGTGTCCCAGTGTTGTGAGCTGTCTATTTATTCGCCCTCTTTCTGTGTTCTGCAAGCCTCCTCGTCAGATCAGGCGGTAGAGTGATCCACGTATGGGTTTCTATTGTAGATTAGTACTACAGTCGGGTGGATGACAATTTTACCCTTTCATAAATTTCGTGATATTTATTTATTTATTTATTTATTTATTTATTTATTTATACAAGTACCTGCAGCACCACAAGGTCATTATTGCAGGGGGGACAAATGGAAGGAAAATGAACATGTGACAAAAACTTAACATAGCTAAGCACAGGTGGTAAAAGTCACAAAATACGTAACATCGACGAGTCATCTCGACGGCAAAATGGTCTTCAATGAACTGTGGTGCGATATTGCAACACAGAAAGGGAAAGGGTACACTATCGCATGAAGCGCAATGCCAGCCAAATGATATAAAGAAAGCATAATGATATAATACTACGGCAGACTGCGTGACAATAAAGAAAGAAACTCTCACCACGTTTTACATTCACCAATGCTCTGGGAAGTCTATTCCAGTGTGCGGAAGCATGCTGAAAAAATGAATTACGGTAGACATCAGTACGACAGCGCATTTCAAGGACTTTCAGCTCGTGATCACATCGTTTAGAGATGAAGTGGGGAGGGAAAACGTACAAGTTCTCATTTATTCCTGTGAGATCAGAGTGAATTCGGAAAAAAAAAATATTCTAATTTTGCAGTAAATCGGCGGTATGCTAGTGTTTTCGAACCAAGGTCCTCTTTCACTAATGTAATACTGCTACGGAAGTTATAATTACCAGAAATAAATCTTGCAGCGCGGTTTTGGACGCGTTCAAGCTTTTCCATAATTTTAGAGCTTTGAGGGTCCCATACCTGGTAAGCACATTCGAGTACCGGACGAACATTTGTTATGTAATGCAGTTCTTTTACTTTCTGGGGGGCTTTATAAAATTTACGTCTAACAAAGTTTAGCATACGAGATGATTTTAAGGTTAAGTATTCAATATGTCTGTTCCATGTTAAATTTTCTGAAAAATTGACCCCGAGGTATTTGTAGTGTTGGACCTTTTCAAGAAGTAGTCCGTCCAATTTATACACTGGTCTCACAGGAAAACGTTTACGGGTGAATCACACAAGTTGACATTTAGCACTGTTCAATGACATGCCCCACTTAATGCACCAAGCGTGAATTTTGTTTAGATCATTCTGCAAACTACTAAAATCACAATCATATTCTACATTCATGTATATGACACAATCATCAGCATATAACCTCACTTTGCATACTAGATTGTGGACAATGTCATTTATAAAGACTAAAAACAACAAAGGCCCCAAAACAGACCCTTGGGGCTCGCCAGAGGTTACGGTGACAGGTGTTGATTTAGTGCCGTTTATTAAAACATGCTGTGTTCGTCCAGACAAGTAATTTCCAATCCAATGTACTCTTGCAGGGTGTATACCGAGTCAAGATAATTTATGTAAAAGCAATGCATGAGAAACGGTGTCAAAAGCTTTCTGGAAATCCAAAAATATGCAGTCTACCTGAAATCCAAGGTCAAAAAAGTAAAAGAGATCATGGGAGAACTCTGCCAGTTGAGTCGCACATGACAAGCCAGGCCTGAATCCATGTTGAAAATTCGAAAAGAAATTATTGCTTTGAAGGTGTTTCTTCACAGCACTGTATATAATGTGTTCTGTTGTTTTGCAACATACACATGTTAGAAAAATAGGCCTGCAGTTTTCTAGTACACTTTTGGGACCGTTCTTATGAACAGGAACGACGTGGGCTACCTTCGACTCTGCAGGTAATGAAATGGCATTTTTTGATTTATTAAACAGAGCTACTAAAATATGCACAATTTCTTGTGAGTAGGATTTTAATACCTGCGACGGAATGCCATCAGGACCGCCAGCCGATTTGTTGTTCAGATTGGAAATAAGCTTGAGAACACCGCGATATGTGACAGTAACCATAGGCATATTCTCGTAGACTATTTCAATTGTATTTCAGGCAGTTCACCAGTGTACGTCTCAGAAAAAGCACTTTTAAAATAGGAATTCAGACAGCAAGCCTTCTCATAATCATCAAGCACTGTTTTCTCGCCAACTGATAAACTAGGGACAGTGGTACCCACTTTACCATTTATTTTAACAAATTTCCAAATTTCTTTAGGATTATTCCTCAACTTTGTGTCAAGCAATGAAATATAAGTTTGTTTATTTAACTTTATTTCTTGCTTAATTTTGTAGTTCACGTGACGCATTCCATGGAAAACAGACTGATTGCGAGTCTTTAAATACGAAGCATGCAGGCGGCGTATTTTGTTAATTAGCGAGCGAATTTTCTTATCTACCCAAGGTTTATCTTTCCGGCGCCTAGTTGTCAAAAGTTTGGAAGGTATGTATTTTTCAATTAAAGCCTTTACTTTATTTCTAAAAAGAATCCAAGCTTCATCTATGTCCACTGACTGGCTGACCTCATCAAAAATAGGGAAGAAGTCTGAAAGCTCTCGTGATAAAGACAAGTAATCCCCTCGGTCGTAGAAAAAAAACCTTTCTAGGATATTTATGGGCTGGTCTAACTGAAGCGGCACTAGTCGTGGCAACAACGCAATCGTGATCACTGATACCAGGGATGACAGCTACATTTTGGATCAGCGACTCAGAGCTAGCAAAAAACAAATCTAAAGTGCTGGCAGAAAAATGGTCTCGTCGCGTGCATTCGGAGACGAATTGGGTTAGGTCATTAGTTATAATAAACTCTGAAAAGGCAAGAGATAGGGCAGTCGAGTCTGTGAACACAGTTTTGCCATCTTCCCAGTCAACAGCAGACATGTTAAAGTCACCCCCAAGTATATACTCAGTATTTACGGTAGTTAAAAAGTTTGATAGCTCGGTAAATGATTCCGGATTACAAGAACTAGGAGACCGGTAAAAAGACCCAACAGCAACGTAATTGCCATTGCTCATTCTAACCCTGCACCATATGGATTCAGAATGATTTAAAGAAGTAGGGAGTTCAGTACTGTGAAGGCACTCATTAATGAGAAGAAAAACGCCGCCACCATGTGTGTTTCTGTCACACCGGTAAACATCATAACCACACGGAAATACCTCGTTATTGGCGATGGATTCATGAAGCCAGGATTTAGTTCCGATCACTATGCGCGGTTGGACAGCGGAAATCAAAGCTGCAAGCTCATCGAGGTTATTTTTCAAGCTTCGGCAGTTAACTAACAAAAGACTAAGTGTAAGGTAACAAGAAGTGTTATTTTTCGCGCCAGTACGCAAGGTTCTGCACAATGCTTGACCTTTAGCTATCTTATTATTTTGGTTTCCATCTTTTTTCCGCTATCATGGCCAAAGATATTGTTGCCCATGTGCACTTTATCGAAACGTAGCTTAAATGAGAGGTTTGTGGCTAAAGCATATTCAACCAGTTTTGATCCTGCATATCTGATAGCAGGACTGAAATCATCTCGAATTGCGTATTCCTTATCTTTCAGCTTGGATCCGCACGACAAAAGTTGTTCCTTAATCTTAAATCTACAGAAATCGACAATAATTGGCCGCTTTTTTTCCCTCGCGAAACTTTCCCAGCCTATGAGCACGTTCAATATCTTCTGTTGTGATAGTCTGTTCTAGCTTAGTTTGAAAAAAACGCCATGGCTTTTTTCTCAGAGTCTCTCCAACTTTCATTTTCGAAATCAGATAGGCCAAAAATTATCAAGTTATTTCTGCGCGACCTGCTGTTTGTATCCTCAAGGGACGTTCTCATTTCGACCATTTTTCGCAGATTTTCTGAGGACTCATCTTTGGCTGAAATTAAAAAATTAAATTATGGGGTTTTACGTGCCAAAACCACTTTCTGATTATGAGGCACGCTGTAGTGGACGACTACAGAAATTTCGACCACCTGGGGTTTTTTAACGTGCACCTAAATCTAAGCACACCGGTGTTTTCGCCCCCATCGAAATGCGGCCGCCGTGGCCGGGATTCGATCCCGCGACCTCGTGCTCAGCAGCCCAACACCATAGCCACTGAGCAACCACGGCGGGTTTGGCTGAAAGTAGGTCACTTTGAAGAACAGCGACTGTGTTCTGTCGTTCTTGTAGCGAAAGAGCGAGAGCAGACTGTTCTCTCTGGACATCTTCAAGCTCGGTGAAAAAACGAGTCTGCCCTTGCTCAAGCCTGCTGACAATAGCATAAATGCCATCAATACTAGCACTTCCTTCAGCCCTACCAGCATCTGGATCTGGGCTAGGGTTTACTTCGACATCCCCGGAGAGAAGTAAATGTAATCCAGAGAAAGCACGGCAGGCAAAAGCACGTAAACTGACACGTTTTCACACGTACTCCAATATACTGTCGGGGCACGATACCGCAATCACACATCCGTCAGAACACCGGTAACAAGATGCAGGGGTTCGGTAACTAACCTGTGCAAAAAGACCAGGTAATCTCATGTCGACGGCGATGTCGCGCCCCGGCAGCAGTCCGTCGAAGCACAGCCATGGTACAGCTTAAGTAGTGCCTCCGCCCCCCCTTGTATCAGTTGACATAGGCGGTTGGCAGACCAGATGAATAAATGTATCCAAAGTGGGCGGCTGCTCCTTGATATCCGGGAAAGGCGATGATTGTGCGGCGAAGCACGCGTCCGTTTGCCACGTAGAAACTGAAGGCGGTGGCAGGTTCCCAGCCACATCGAAGAAACCACCGCCGGGCCACGGAATCAGTAGGGCTCCGAAAAGCACCTGTGCAAAAAGACGAGGTAAGCTCATGTCGACAGCGATGTCGCTGTTCTTAGGAACAATTATAGCATAAACTGTTTTTGCGATACGGGCGCTCGTGAGAATAAATGCAGAGCAGTATCGAATTGGCTGTGCTGGGAACGCATATGTACTAAAGCTTCGCGTTTTTTCTTTTCTTTTCCATCAAGCACTTTAGAAAATGTATAAATGTTAATTAAAAGCACTGGTAAACCCGGACCCTGTATTACAAAAAGGACACTTACGCTTTAGTGGTCCGTAGCACTAGATGACAGCCAATAATGATGACGAACATATCATGGAAGGCGGCCTGCCGATAAAAGCTGGTATTACGCAAAAACAGATTTGTGAATTCCACCTCTGACACCTTAATTTCAGTCCATCATAGCGTAAAGTGATCGACGACCCTACTCTTATGTGTTCATAGCTCTACTCGATCCAGAAAAAACGAAAGCCTTAAAATATGCATAGCTTTCCTAATTGTGTATAGTGTACTATAGAGTGCGCTCTAAATACGCCACTTTTTATTGTTGTGGACATTTTCACCTTAGGTTGTTCGTGCTCTTTAACGGTTATTTCTCGTTATGTTTTAAGGTACCGCATCGACGCTATTAAAACGTACACGGGCAATTCCCACTTAACTTTAGCGCTAAGTTTCATGTTATTCATTATCTAAGTAAAATTGGTGCCTCAGTCAATTTATTTATTTATTTATTTATTTATTTATTCATTTGACATACCTTCAGGGCCTCAGTGCATTGCATACAGAAGTTGCAGGAAATCTGCCGTGGTAGCCCAGTGTCTACGGCGCTGGGTTGCTAAGCTCGAGGCCGCGGTTTCGACCTCGGCCGGGGAGGAATACAACGGGGGCGGAATGCGAAAAACGCTCGTGTACTGTGCGTGCACGTTAGTCAACCCCAGGAGGTCAACATTGATCCGGAGCCCCCCACTACGCCGTACTTCGTCATCAGATCGAGGTTTTGCACGTGAAACCCCAGATTTTTTTCGATATATTTAAGGGGGGGGGGGGGGGGGGGGTGTTGGATGTATGCAAGTCTTCGATTAACGATGGTCTGGTCATGAAAATTTTGCTCTGATTAATTCATACGTACGTTAGGTACAAGAAAACATGTATAAAAGACCCAAGTCTTGGCTGATATCAATATTACTGAAGGCAAAAATCGCCACTTGCCTGTGAAATGTGAAAATGTGCACCCGTTACTAAAGCTATTGTGTTTGAAGCGTCGAGGAGACGTCACATCAAGCGACCAATGATTTCGCTTTGTTTTTTTTTTTTTTTCATTACAGCGTTCAATTAAACTGAATAAATAAAGAAGTTACTCGGGAAATACCAGCTCCAGTAGAAGACATGGCAAACAAAGGGTATTTCGAATGAAAAACAAGCGTTAACGCTGCAATTTGCTTTCAAATATCTATGTCGGGTACAGGATTGCTCTGGGCCATTAGTTTTTCTTTTCTTCGGTAGCGACACTTGTTTTACAGCGAAGCTGTACATGCCTAGCCGATTCCTCTGTCTGTCCGTCTGTCGCCTGTACGCCGGAATGTCCTCCGGCGCAACCCATGCGCATGCGCGAAAGAAAAAAAAACGAAGAGAGGCACGCGACTCGCTGCGCCAATAGTGAGGTCGTAGCTCACTGTCACAGCCCAGCGCGCGCGCAGCTGTTTCTCTCCGGCTCCGGAATGGGTCGGCCAAGCATCATACGTACTCCTGAGGAGCAGGCAGCTTTCGATCAGCAACGCCGCGAGCAGAACCGAGAACGAGCTCGCCTACGCCATGCCGACGCTGCAGCGCAGGCAGAAGAACAGGCTCGCGCAGCCGAGCGCAAGCAGCAACTACGTACCGAGGATCCGGCAGCCTACCAAGACGTCGTTTAATTAACTGTCTGGATTAACCCAGTGATAAACACCGACGCCGCACGTTTCAGCTTGGCTGGTTAACTATCTGTACAGAGTGGTTGGGCGGCGATTTTTTTAAGCAGTTCGGGTGGTAATAAATTGTTTAGTTGGAAAAAACCTAAAGAAAATAACGAGGCAGCAGTGAACTGGTTCCCCACAGCAAGACACCAACGAGAAAAATGAGCAGGATGCCGCATACGGTGGTATGCGTAGAGACATAAGTGGGTAAAAAATCAGCAGACAGTTTTTAAAATTTCTTGTTTTCGCACCGTTACTTGCTTTAATAACCCTTTATAGGCATACTTTAGTAATCGAGCACTCATTAATAGAGCACGTGAAAAACCAGCTGCTCTTCCGCTCTTATATCAGTACACTCATTGTCTTTAAGGCAGCGAAATTACATTTGCAGTAATCGACACATATTCATTTTCAAATTTCTTCCTATGCGCCTTTGAACGAGAATTCGCTAACACACGCCTTCCGACGTCTTCTAGATGTTGCCCTTTCTGAGTGATCGCGTATGCCAAGCAGATGCGCGAGCGCTGATAGCACTACACGTCCGCCATCAATCATTCAGACCATAATATTCCCGTATCCTAGACACTAATTGCGGGAAGCCTCTTTGCGCCAACGGCTAATTGGGCCGTTTACAGTGTCAAATGAAAGCAGCCATAATGGCAGCTTTGTCTAAGGCGAAGCAGATATGGTCAATGCCCTGCCCCGTTTATTTCCTGGCAATATGCAGCGCACTTAGGCAAAACTTACAATATGCTACGGCTGAGTTACCTTACGACACCACAGTGTTCATTCCACCACGTCGTATCAAGCTGCGTAGTTTGAAGTTACCAGAGTTGTCTTGCTTCTTTTAGGCACTATACGTGAAACAGTAGGCTATATTGCCAATGTGGATTTCTTCTTAGCAGGGTTGTTATCACCCCGCTGCTCCAGCCCGCAGCCGGCAATGGTCAAGGCACTCCTTAATTAAACAAGGTCAAGAACCTCTATTTAATTAATGACGACGCGCGTAGAATTAATCCCTGTGACTGACATTTCTCTCATAACAAACCGTTTTCTCAATCGCTCTGGTTTCAGAACACCAAGAAAGCACAGTGCCGTTCGAGAAAGAACATCGGTATTTTCATGAAAGCAGCTGGAACAGCTCGGTTATTGACCCCGACTGCCCAGGGTATTATTTTGACATTCCAAGCCTCTGCCTTTTCGCTCTACGGTCAATTTACGGCTGCGCTGAGATGCCCGAATAGACGGAATTTATTCCTTGCCAATTTTCGGTTGCAAATGCAGAACTGTTACCACGGTAACAAAATGACCATAAAGGTGTAATATGACATTGATGACATCTTCCTGCATATGTAGAATGTGGCACCGACCAGGCGTCGTAGCTCAGTGGATATGGCGTTCAACCACTGAGCTCGAGGTCATGGGTTCTATCCCCGACCATAGCGACCACATTTTGATGAGGGCAAAACGCTTATGTTTAGGTGCACGTTACGGAATCTTAGATGGGCTAAGTTAAGCCGTAGTCCTCCACTACGGTGTCTGTCAAGGTCCCACTGTTGCTTTGGGGCGTTAAACCCCACGAATCAATGAGGTGCTTCCCTCTGAGAGATACATGGACTGCTGCAGCGTTACAGTGTCATTTTGTTAGGAATAAAGAAGCGCAATGTGCTTTCAATCGTGCCAACACCTTCTTGCTCAGTTACGATCAGAGTACCGTGAGCTCAGGCCCCCAGTGATTGAAAGTTCTGTGCAACGAAGCTCTTGTCAGTACTGTCGGCACATAATACGGATTATTATAACTGAAGTAAGCCATAATTGGCCTCCACGTAACTTGTTTGTTACTTCAACATGTGCATGCTGGGTTTACCCACTTATTTTTAATCACAATTATACATTTTTGCTGTGCGTACCATAAACAAAATTTCGGACTTGGTGCTGTCACCTGAGTGACGTTCGTTTTGTTAGCTAACGGGATTTAACGACGCTCTAGGCAAAACAGTAGATGACAGTAAATCCATCTAAATGACAGTAATCGATTTGCAGCATCAATTAAATGCCTGTGCAAGCTTTTCTACAGAGGGAGAACTTCCAAAAACGCAAAGAAATTAAAATGGAGTGCTTCAGGTCAACCTTGAATTGCACTCACAATCGGTAAGAACCACTAATGTATGCCAGAAGATGGTCGCTCAGAAACTTAAGGATCTCAGAAAGGAGCTCGTTTCACCAAGTGCCTTACGCCTCTGTCAGTGCCATTGTTACAACATCAAGGGTGCTACGATGTAAAGCTATTCCAAACTTTTCTATTCCAATTCTGCCATCAGCCCTCAATGATTTGCGAAAAAATTTTCGAGCCACCACCCACTGCGCCTGTCTGTCACTCGACGTTACGAAAACCGCAAGAACGCCCTATTTTATACGATATATGAACACTGATTATGCATGATTAGACCAAAGAAAAGAAAAATAATAATTTCTGATTCGACACCTTTTTTCGCCATTAGCAAAAAAGGGCGTCGTCTGATGAATTGCTGTCGGTCAAACGTTTTCGGGTTACGCCCACTTTACCTGCCTATCACGCGATGCCACAAAACCACGAAAGCTCGCCACGTCAAAGTGACGTCTACGCGTTACAGATGCATTATTATAGCGAACAAAACGGGAAGTTTTTCTGAATAGCCGGAGACTGCCCCCTTCCAAAAGGAATAGAAGATGCCTGCCCGCCGATCGCTGTGGCACTGGCAACTCGGGGCTGCCGGGGAGCATGCATTTATTTGCGTATAAGATTTTGCGGTTAAGTATGAGGTTATCAAAACCTTTCATCACCTATGGGACATCGCTCTGCCAACTTTGCTTTGATAAGGATCCATTTTCACAGCATTTTTAACCTTCCGTTGCACGCCGCCGCGATTTTCGACCAGCCATCGCAAGCTAAGTAAGGGAAAGCGGACCAATTGCAGACGCTTGCACCTCCTTCTTCATCCGGTTATCTATTATCAGTGCGCTGGCTCGGCCCTTTCAAAACCCTCTCCACTTAAACGTGCTCCTCGCCTCTCCTCAGCCAATTAAATAAGAAGAACTTCTCAACGTAGGCAATGCTATTCGTTTTGAAAGCAAAATAAAGTTACATCCTATAAACGAGAAGAGCGTTTGATTGGGCTTTTCAATCTAGCTGTGAGTTACCTCCCGATGCTTGCGTCAGTGGTTGCGTAAATTCGACGTCAGGAAATTAGAATAAAAACAGATTGGAATAGTTTTACGTTATAGGGCCCCGGTTCACTACACTGCACTCACAAATCGGGGCCTTCATGGCATCGTCATCGTAGTCACATCTCAACGATTGAGTCACGCCACGAGGCATCACCATTTCATATTCTACGAAAAGAACGGAAGAAACAACACGTACCCCCCGTGGTGACGTAGTGGCTAAGGCGTTATGCTACTAAGCCCGATGGCGCAGGATCGAATCCCGGCCACGGCGGCCGCATTTCGATGGGAGCGAAATGCAAAAACGTCCGTCTTGTCGTGTCTTCCAAGCACTGGCGCATACCCACTATGGGGGATCGGCCAAGGAGCAGGTGGTTTCCAGTATAGATAGATATAAAACAAAACTGAATTTGAATAGTAAAGCGGTGGGAGTAAGGTAATGTGGTCTAGAAGTTTAAATATATGTATATATGTATGTAAAGGATATGCTTGAGGCTGGGGATGCTAGCTAATGCAGGTGGTAGTCCGAGCAAGGCCACGTTAAACAGAAAAGGGGACAGAACCGATCCTTGCGGCGTGCCTTTGCTGCCGAAGGGAATAATTGGCGACTGCAACCCTCCGATGGTAATGGTGGCCGTGCGACCTGTAAGGAAATTCTTCACGTAGTGATATGTTCGGTGTCCAACCTGGAGTTGTGCCAATTGATTCAGTATGGCCTCATGCGTGACGTTATCGAAGGACTTGGCTAGGTCTAGCCCCAAGATGGCTCTGGTGTCCAGCCTGGAGCTTTTATCGCCATCATTAATTTGGTGCTTGAGCTGGATCATGATATCTTGAGCAGGAAGTTTCGGGTGAAAGCCAACCATGGTATTGGGGAAGAGGTCGTTGTCGTTCATATGTCTGTGTAAGCGTGTGAGAATGACGTCTTCGAGGACCTTTCCGACACATGCACGTTAAAGAATCCCAGACGGTCAGAATTAATTCGGAGGCACCACTACGGCATGCCTCATAACCATATTATGGTTTTGGCACGTAAAACCCCGGGCTTAATTAAAGTAATTAGGAACCTCACATTCCAGGACACCCTGTTATACTCGTACTATTTGCTATGTTACATGTAACAAATGCCCTCTAATCCGAACCATCCGCCTAGGCTATAAACGAGAAGAAAGGGGGTTAACCCATGGGCCTAGGCTATGTCAGATGAATCTGAATAACCTTAAAAAAAATGACTACAACTTCTTGCTGAATCGGACCATAAGCGTACCGTTTAGAGAAGCTAATAAAAGACGTAAAACACAAAGTGCACGTCTCTACAGAAGACCTTCTCTTTCAGACATTTTATAACCGTGTCAACTTCATCAGCTTTCAAGATGGTGATGTCGACTCCACAAAAATCGGATCACTGACCTGCTCGTCAGCGTCATCTGGATATTAGGCCAGAGTACCTCCCCTCACCCTTATTATAACTTCAGATTGCGAGCTATAGGAAAATGGGCATGGGCGCACATACCTTAAAGAAATACACAGAGATGGAGGGGAAGGCAGAGAGCTGAAATACAGGGCACCTTGTTTGCTACCATACGTTGTGGAAACCGGGCAAAGAAGAGGATGACGGAGAGACAGAGAGTGCGAAGTGTATTTTGGTAGCTTCAGGATTTGCATTGAGGCGCCCGCCATTGCTTGCAGCTTCCGCCATGTGCCACATACTCGGGCTGCATTTCTCAGAATACATGATGTCACAGAGGCGCTAGTAGGCATTCGCTGAAATGTTGCCGTTCGTGGACCACTCGCATACCTGCATTGTTTCGATCAAAGCGTATTCATTTTTTTTTTCGGAGGCAAGGGGGAAGGGCGGCTATCGTTTATTCGCTTGGAATCTACTTTCTTGCTTTTTTTCTTGCTTTTTTCTTGCTTTATGGCCAAAAGCGGTGACTTACTGAACGCCTTTTCGACTAATTTGACAGCTTCACCTGTTCGTTAAGAAGAAGCCTTAGCTCAGGCCCACCTTCGAGTTTCTTGTTTGAATAAATGTAAAACGCAGAAATGGTTTCATGAGGCCACTACTGGACAGATTTGAATGAGATTTGTTGTACTTGAGAGAGAAAGTCGGTATTCTAATAACTGTAGGAAGCAGAAAATTTATTTAGAATCCCTCATACTTTTTTACAAAAACTGCCGGAATTGGTAAATAAAGAAAGTGAAGCACGAAGCTTATAAATTTATAGCTCTGCATCAAAAAAAAATATATATATCAGAGCCTTTTTACTATATGAAGATGGGAGACCAGCGAAGCTGCGTTGCTCAATAAATATAAGTTCTATATGGTAGTTATGCTATAGTGGTTGAATAAAGGCACAAACACATAACTTCGTTGTTTGTTTTGTCTTTTTTTTTGTTTAATTTTGCTTGTATTTTTGCATTTCTCTTTCTTCTTTTTATTACTTGTTATTTTATTTTTTTTGCTTTATACATATACACTGACATGCTGTTGTCATTTTGTTGCCATTGTTACTTTAATTATTTTTTCTCATTTTTTTTCTTTCTTGCCTTTTTTTTTCACTTTATACAAGTACGCGGACGTTTCGACACGTATCGTCATAGGCTAGCGTTTAGGCAACAGCATACATGGCTCCGGCGCATTGTTTTTGTCAGCATCTTAGATGCATTATTTTTTTCCAGATCCTAGCCATAGACAGCTTCGCTGTAAAACAGATATCGCAGTTTTCTAAACGGCACCTGCTAAGGCATACAAAGTCGCCAAATTTCATTGATAAATTTGCACTTTACGTGAAATTATTATAATGTCTACAAAGGTTTTGCAAAAGTGCCGCTTACAATATACCGGTGTATTTTATAGAGGTGTATAATATATAGATTTTGTCCACCTTAGATTCTCGATAGATGTTTTTACAAAGTGTGATACCATTATTTACTAATGAGTTACAGAGAGAGCGATAAAGCGTGATAGAAAAGATACATAGAAATGCAGGAAGGTTAACCAGAGGTAGTTCCGGTTGGCTACCACGCACGAAGGGAACGGGTAAGGGCGGTAAAAAATGAAAAAGAGTGGAAGGCGAGCGGGACAGAAAGAGAGGCGACCACAAAGAAACCGCGTACACAATAGAGGGGTAGGGCGCGGCGTTCCTAAAGTGTATCGGCGGGGCCCGTAGACCGCAGAAATCTTAGTAGCGCGAATAATGCCTCCTGCCCGGAGTTTCTTTGGGAGCACAGTCCTAGTACTTTCAGTTATGATAGTGGACAATTGTCCAATTGGTCCAGCAATGCGCACATCCCTTGCCTCTCGGCACTATAGCGTGGGCACACAGTTGCGTCACCACAACAACTGAGGCTCATTGAAACAAATAAACAAAAATACAAGAAAGTAACCTTGAATACTTCGCCTGGAGCATACAAAAATGCAAATTGAAAGACGAAGGGCAAACGCCCGAGTGGCTCCGAGGCGGGCAGAAATGCGACCGGCCGCAATGAACGCACGAAGCGAGCGGTGAAACGGCCTGGAAAGCACACATCGGCCGTGCTAAATCGATAAGCCGACTCAGCGGCAGGAAACGCACGTTGGTCGCGGACTCGACCTGGCCGTATGTGCGCCTGTCTGTGTAACCCACGGGGCTGCCGAGAAGCTTGGCACGTCGCTGGAATGCGTCCCCCTTATTTGAACTCCCTCTCTTCTCTCGAACAGGAAGCGGAATTCGCATTGACGAGCTGGACCGGCGTCGCGATGTCACGCATAGGCTCCGCGGAACGAAGTGCTTGGAAGCTTGAGAGCGCGGGAGAAAAGAGCGCACGTCAAATAGAGCAAGGAATGAACAGGCCGAGGAGTTTTTTATGGTTCCCGGACACTAGAATTGTTCCTGCTGTCTCCTTCTCCTTTTTTCACTATATTCCTTCATGTTACAAGCTCGATCCACCACCAATACCTAACGGAAAGTGGACGAGGGTAGCCGGGGCTGGGAGGGAGAATTAGACCATAATGAATAGCACAATCCTAAAAAGAAAGACAGAATGAACGTCAGGGAGCTCAAGCAAGATCGCACTAGGTCTGATACCCTGGGATCCAGGAGGCGGTAGAGGGGATCAAAACTTAAGATGAAAAAGACAGAGAGCAGTAGAGACCTCCAGCATTTGCGGTAAGTAATAAAATGAGGATTCTGGAAGTATCGGTGTTGGCTATGAAAAACAAAATGAAACAAAGCTTTCCGAGCTGCATATTGCTTGTTGCCTATGAGGTGGAACAGAAGAGTCGTCGTCGTTGCAGTAAGCTTCTATCTGACATCACGATATAAATTACCATTACACACAAACAAAGTCGCAGTGTCCCCCGAAAGGTGAAAAAGCGACTGCCATTGATTTGGCAGCTATAGAAATTAAGAGGAAGCTTTAGCTCAGGCCCAACTCCTACGCGACCTATTCAAATACATGTAAAACGCAAAAACGTTTTTCTGAGATAACCCCTCGACCGATTTTAATGAAATGTGTTGCATATCAGAGAGAAAGTTAAATTCTAGTGACTGTTGGAAGCGGAATTCCAATTTAAGGCTTCAATTTTGTCAAAAATAGTTTCAAATATTTGACTGTTTGAAAAATATAGAAGCACGAAGTTTACAAATTCATAGCTCTGCATCTAGAACAGATATCGCGGTTCTGTAAACTGCATCCATAAGATCATTCAAAGCGGACAAATTCGATATGTCATTTGACATCTTACGTGAATTTGTTACGTTGGTTACAAGGGTTCTGCAAAAGCTGTATTTCCATATTGCAAATTTTTTTATATTTATGTGTAACATACGAATTTTGTCCGCTTTATAGACGTACTATCAGATGCAATTCACAGAATTGTATTATCATTTTTCGTTGTCGAGTTAGAGTTGTAAACTTGATAGTATCGTTTTTTGATAATTTTCTATTTTTGCCAGTTTTTAATAAAAAATTTACAACCTAACTCAAAAATTTGATACCAATAGTCACTAGATTTTAAGGTTTCCTTTTGAATGCAACAAACCTCGTCCAATTTGGTGCAGCAATTGCCGAGAAAAACGAATTCTCCTTTTACATGTATTTAGATAGGAGCACCCGAGCTAAAGCTTCCTCTTAAGGATAGTAGTTTTATTATCAGTGTAAATGCTGTAACCATTCGCTTAACAACTACATTAACAAGCATGGTTTTACGCGCGCACAGGCAAACATGACCACAACTCACTCGATGACCGCGAACACTCGCTATCAGGATGCGGATATGATGAAGAGCGGCTACATTGGTGAGCGAATTACCCTTCGCGCTGTCTTTCCATTCAACGCGCACACGAAGACATCAGCTACATCGGGTCGCCTAAGCTTTCCACCCACTTCAGATTACCTCCCCAAACACATAGTAGTGGGAAACATTACACGGACACGTTGCGCAATGCTAATAAAGGGATATAGCTAGCTACTCTCTAAAGTGGGGGGAAAGGGGGGGGGCAAGGATAAGTATGCTAGTATTAAAAATCCCAGCCATTTGTTTTCTAACTACTTGATAGCATGTTGAAATATGATAAGGATAAATGAATGATAAATGAAATGATCTTTCAACGATACCATTAGTGAATGTGTATACCCGCGTCCTGTCCCCTCTGAAGGCGGGATGGGAAGAGCGTGTATACAACGTACATGTACATCGCAAGCGCATGGCTCAAGATAGAGGTGGTTTAGCATGCATACAGCGTATCTATTTATTAAATCAGATAGACTGATGTCTCAGAAGCTGCACCATGTGGTGGCCATCTTTGTATCCGTGTAAAGATGGTAGGGGTGCGCGGGCATGAGGACAAAATCGCAGTTTTTTTTTTTTTTTTGTATTTCCGCCAGTTTCGGGCGTCGCGGGAGTCGCAGTGCATACAGTCAAAGGCGGAGTAATCGCTGAAGTCTGCTATCCACCCCTTTTTTGCTTATTTGTTTGTTTTTCTCACTTTCGCTTTGGACCACCAATTTCCTTTCATGTGTCAGGTGCATTTCCTTACAACTGAAATTATAGTATTTTTCGATGCTGCATCCAGCATAAAGCACGCTTTCTACTTCGCACATGTACGTTATACTTTCACCACAATCCGAGTGATGCGAAAAGAGAATTTCAGATACATGGCACTGAAATTGGTGTTCGATAGAGTTCTCATACAGCTTTATCTAACGCGACACCGCAGCTACTGATATTCCACCTTTCACTTCATGCAGTGAAATCAGTGCGCTATAAAGGCAGGTTTTGCTCGCAACACCATGCACCAGGCTGCAAGAAGATGTTTCGAACTTCGTGAATGCCTTTTTCTCTTATTAGATACGCGCTAGTGTTATACGAAAATTGAGGCAGCCCTGCTGCTCATAAACACTCTCTCTCTCTCTTTTTTTCCCCTATTGGTAACAATCGACAGAACTCTTCGCGCGCTCTGCGGCTACGTAGTGCAGATCACATCATTCGGGCGAAATTGTGCTACTTGCTTTTTGCAAACTTCTTTGTTTCCGCCAATACGTTTTCAAGGGTAATAATAATTACAGCTCATTTAATCGTTTACTTTGTCCCACATTACTGAATCGAATTCGCGCAATCGTTTCAACAACTTGGACGTTAAACACCCCGGAGGTGATGAGGTAATATATACCTCCTGCATATGACCTCTTTAAGTGCCTGCCTCATAGGGTGGGCGAGTTCACAGCAGCGGTAGCGTGATGCTGAACCACTTTCTGCTTTTTAAGCAGTTTTTGGCCTGCTTTGCCGATCCTGTCACCGGCCCGACCGGATTTGATCGTCTCGATACCAATGGCACCGGCAACCCTTCTTCAACTACGTTTCAGCACGTGGATACTTCAGCTAATGGGGACATGGACGGCCCTATCTACTTCGGGGAAGACAGCCCTAGCCTGTTCATCGCCTCGACAGCTGATAGTCTGCGTGCCATCATCCTCGGTGACGTCATCCTCGCTCCTCCAATCGTCGGCAAGTCTGGCATGGTGACTTTCCCAGCAGGACACATAGAAACGTCGTAGACAGCTGCCTTCTCCAGTGGGCGAGTTCACAGCAGCGCTAGCGGGATGCTGAACAGCTTTCTGCTTTTTACGCAAGTAGGTTATCTCAAAAATTCCAAGTGCATTGGTTAGTATAATCGCTTTCTGCTGCTGTTTTATCGCCCACACAATTCCACATGTGCTTATTGTTTTGTGTCCCTGTGCTCTGACCTTATTTACTGAGTGAGCAGTCTCCTCTTGAGCGGTGATGTGGCACTGAATCCAGAGCCTCCTAAGCCTAGCAAGTGTAAATATTGCCCGGTGGCTGATACTCGTTTGCGTCCACTTCCAATGAAACGGGTACCACGGATGACAAGGATGTTGATTGGTCTTCAGTGATTCAAATTCTTGCCGAAATAATTAAGGGTGAGAGACGTATATCACAAGAAATAGCAGACATCACGTATACTTCCATCAGGTTGTTAATTCAAGTTTTGTTTCCTTAGAGACGCGTGTCTCCACATTGGAATCTTCCCGAGACACACTTCCTTCTACCGCAAGCAATGGTAACATGAATAGCGAACTTCAGCAACAACAAATGGAAATCAACCAACTTGCTTTGCGTAATAAAACTGATCTCGCCGTAACAGCTTGCTGCTGCATGGCTTCACTGCGACACCTGATGAAACCCATGACCTTCTTCTGCCTACAATTTCCACGTGGTTCAAAGAAAAGATTCAAATCGATTGCCTGAGTATAGAAGGGTGCCACAGGATTGGTCGAAGGTATGCCGATCGCTCATGGTTCATTATTATGAAACCGCTCGCCTGTCGCGAAAAGATAAACTTCCTTAAAGACTGTGACAAACTTAAAGGTTCTGACTTCCGTATATTTGAGCATTATTTAATGCGCAAACGATCAATCAGATAAAAGATATGGGAAGCATCTAAGACCTTTTGGGATATTGGCTCCATCATTCACTTAAGCTTTTACCACGCATTTATTGATAAAGTTAGGTACAATTGGGACGATGATACTAACACCCTCATTAAGGTTCTTTCCTGCTCAACAAAACTTATTTCTAACATCTCCACCATTACCCCCTGACGCCTCAGTAACCAACCACAAGAACCCCTACGTGGATGAAGTGTTAATGCCAGAAGCTTAATTAGCAAGTTTACAAGTTTTCTTTCACTGATATCCACCCATTCGCTACATATTGCTGGTGTAACAGGAACATGGTTGCATGATAGCATATACGACTGCCAAATAACACCTCCAGGTTTTACAATTGTTTGAACTGATAGACGTCATGGAGGAGGAGGTGGCGTTGCAATATTTTTGTGCTCTGACATTAAATGTTCAATATTCCTCAGCTCACCTGATACCGAATAAGTTTGGTGTAAGGTCTTTTTCGGAAGTATTTCTAGTATTTGCTGTTATCTACCGGACACCGTCATCAAACATAGCTCAGCTGCTCGCTTTAACGACGTTTTTTCACGAGCGTATCTCGTCTTCTTCGAGATTGAACAGTCTTAGTGATCTTAACACCCCCGATATTTTATGGCCATCTTTACGCTCACCAGCTATTATGTGGAAATAAGCAAAGCGCTTTTAAATTTTTCATTATATCTTGGTTTAAAGCAAATTGTTCAATCGAACACAAGAGGGGCTGCAGTCTTAGACTTAGTTTTTGTTAGTTCCCGCCTTTTAGGTAATCTTTTCTAATGTGAAGTTGCAGATGATATTTCAGACCACAAGGCCGCTCTCGTATCTATTTCCGTTCCGGTTGGTAACAATCCTTTTGGTCATTCTACTTTCCCTGATTTTTCACACGCCGACGATGCATCTAATATTGCTCTTTTATGTGATTCTATTGATGTTTTCGAACGTCTCAGCGAATCCAATGACGTGAACTTCTTGGTGGCTTCTCTTGAAGAGATTGTGGCAAGCTACATCCAACGCTTCGTCCCTCGGAAAACAAAAAAAGGAAAAGCCTAATCTTCCCTGGGTTTCGCTTGAGATACTTCACCTGTCGCGTCGCGTTACTAGGTTAAGGCGTTTAAAACGAAAGGGTGACGCCCTTAAAATAGCCGAATTTAACGTAACCAAGGCGGAACGTCGCCTCAAAATTAATTCATCAATTCATTCAATTAATAAAAAATCCGCCTTTATGCTGACGACTGTATGCTGTACACCGTAATTAAAATACACCTTTCGATTAAGGATTCCTTTACGCAATTTTGCAGGTGATATGACAAATAGCAAATAACTATAAACTTTGTAGAAACAGTCACTTTATCTTCGAGTAAGCCTACTTCTGTGTCTTTGTTTGCCTATTCATTTAATGGCTCTTCCCTTGAATGGGTGTCTGAATACAAGTACCCTGGCCTCATCTTCACACCTAATATGTCATAGCCAAGGCATATCGAATACACATGCAATAAAGCACTGAAGAAAATAGGCTATCTAAATCGTACATTGCGAAAAGCCCTGCGTGAAACAAGAATGCTGTCATATAAATCGCTCGTCCGACCCATCTCGAATATGGTTGCCCCATCTGGAACCCTTATAAAGTATCTGACATTAACACCCTCGAATCAGTTCAAAAGAAAGCAATCCGTTTCATATACTGCCGCTATGACTGGGACTTCTCACCCTCATCTCACCTCGTTGCACTACGTCTACAACCTATGTCCGAGCGGCGGGATCGTGAAGGCCTTAAATTGTTGCACGATCTCATTAACACCCCACGCTACTCATTAAAGAACAACTATCTGTCTCCTGATAAATTGAAACTTACTAGGAATAACCGCACACTTAACTTTGCACCATTTCAACCGCGTACTAACCTATTTAAGTATAGCTTCTTTCCTCGTACAATTGAAAAATGGAACTTACTACCAGGTGAAACTAGGTCACTGCCTTTACAGGAATTTTTGTATAAGTTAACTTGATTCATGCTGCGTTTGTTATTACTCATTGTATCTTCTATTTTGAAATTATCATGCTTCCTACGGTGTTGAAGTTTATTTGTGCAGATAAATGTTTCGTTGTTATATGTAATGTACAAACCTGCTCCTGTGATAGCACAATTGGGCTGCAGTATGTATAAATAAATAAATAAATAAATAAATAAATAAATAAATAAATAAATAAATAAATATGCAGGGTGTCCCACGTAACTTGAGCCAAACTTTAAAAATACGCAAATACTGCGTAGCTCGACAGAACCAAGATAATGTTGCTTGCCGTCGTTTGGCGACCCTGGGATTATTTTTTACATTCCGCCTAACTATATAATCAGTCTTAATTACTTAACCAACTTCTCAATTGTTATGATTAAACGTAAAGTGTCAGTGAGAAAATTTTAGAGAAACATGAGAAACTCCCGGTACAGCTTTCTGTTCAATACGTGCTACATAAAACTGTTTTTCCGAGCGTGAGAAAGCCCGCAAATACACTGAAAGTCACACGGAAATTTGCGTGTATTTGCGCGCGTCTTTCACTCGGAGAAACACTGATAAGTAGTTCGTATCGAGCAAGAGAAAGCTGTACCGGGAGTTTTTTCTCTTCTAGAATTTTCTCATTGACACCTTTAATCTAATCGTAATATTTTAAAGATTGATTAATTAATAATACTAATTATCTAATTAGGCGGAATCCAAAAATAATCCGAGTATCTCCAAGCAACGGCAAACAACAGTACCTTGGTTCTGTCAAGCTGTCGTAAGGGTAACACAAAAGGAAAGTTCTTCACAATTTCTCGAATATTTGTGGGGAATCGAGCCAGTGACGTCATTCTTGAGAAGGGAGTATTTTTTAAAGGCGTCAATTACGACCTATTGTTCTCAGAAGAATGTTTCGAGTAACACACGCTGTATTGCGTCAATGCTGCCCCCCCCCCCATTGTCTGATATTCGCCCCCGACAAGCACTCGTGGCCAGCGACGGACTCCTGCATAGAAGACATGATCGAATTGAGAGGCACGAAAAGCCGAGGAAGAAAAATATAAAAAAAATGCTTATTTCTTGCGACCATATTAGGCGGGTTAGACCACACACATTAACCGGGTTTTTCTCACTGACCCAAACAACACAACAATGGTAAGAATTCATTGCGAATTTTCTTTCCTTTCCCTCCAATTTGTCAGACACTAGTGACTGTTGTTCGGTCGGTGTTTGAAAGCAGGAATGAATTGACAATGAGCCGCAACTCAAAGAAGTACTGACATTAGAAATGTGTCTATCCGTTTTCTTTTCTTGCTTTTTTTTCTCTTTTGCTTGATGATCTAGCTGCCGCCTTCATTATCATGGTATGGTGGCCTGATTTCTCGAAAGCTGAACAAATGAACTGCATCGTCTTTTAATGCGACTGGTTCAGTACGCACCCCGTGTCGCTCAAGTTAGTGCCGTACGGTGCGTTGAACAATACCATCCATTATGTTACGAAAATCGGAGCTGGTGATCACGTGGTATCTGAAAACGCCGACGCGCTTGTTAGTCAGTCTAAGTCACAAGGCGCGGCACGAACACGTCACTTAAACTTGTGCGCTCACCGCCATGTCGGTTATTCTACCCTACTTTTCACATTCCACTTCACCGCATCCGGCACGATAATTGTGGTTCTCTGCCGTCGCTTCCCTTGGAACGTGGAGCATCCTTTTTACCTTGTCTACGCTATTATCCCATGGAGTGCCTAGCATACTCAGCGCTCGGCGAGGTGGTCATTGTGCATCCCTGCGACCACTACGCTTTGCTGACCGATTTACGCATCAGTGGTCAACATATGATACCACGTGACGACCACGTGACGACCACCTGGTCGCATTAAAACATGATAAAGCTAAGAATTCCTCGTCTATTAGAGGAACTGAGGTCTCATTCATTGATTATGTACTTGGCAGCGAACTAATCAAGCAAAGGAAGCAAGGTGGGAATTTTGTCAGTATATAAACTAAAATAGGCACATTTTGTCTTAATCAGGTAAGCCTTGTACAGTTATAATAGCAGGGTGGTAAGCCTGTATACATGAATTAGAACCAAGAAACAAGTGTTACTGACTTCCAAATGCATTGCCCACAATCACAAGAGCGAACGAAACCATGTAAGTATTTCAGGCACGAAATTATGATGGAAATTTCGCAACTGCCGTATGCTTAAGGAAGCAAAGTTCGTGCGTGAAACTACAAGCTCCGTATAGAAAGGAGGAATGATAATAAGAACAAAAAATACAGTTTTCCTCGAAAGTAATCAACTCCCTTCAACCAGCGCGATGTTCAGTTCAGTTCAGTTTTATTCCTTAAAGCCCCCCCCCCCCTTTTTTTTTTGGAGAGAAGGTATCATTACATAAGGGGTGGTATTTCATTTAGAGTAACAACAAGCAGTGAAATGTGTTGAGTATTGAAGGTGATCACTAACACGGTCTTGAAAAGCACATGATGAAGCGATGGTGACGATGTACCAAGGCAGGCCGTTCAAGTCTGTAGCTGCTCGAAAGAAGATTGAGGCAGCAAAAGTAGTAGTGAGCGATGATGGGCGGGTAACCTGAAGTGGACGACTGGTGCGGTGCGATATGCTTGCTGCGGCTTTTATATAAAGTGGCTGATTGAGAGAAGAATGAAAAAATTTATGATAAAGGACGTGACTTGCAATGCGACGACGAAAAGGCAGGGACGGTAGGCCGGATTTTGCTTTGAGAGATGAAATGCTGACGTCGTACGAGTAGGAAGTGAATGAACCTAGCGGCACGGTTTTGGACTGATTCTAGTGCATTGATTAAATCCGCTCGGTGCGGGCTCTATATGGCAGATGCATATTCTAATTTTGGTGTAATAAGAGATTTATACGCGAGTAACTTTACATGGGGGGGGGGGGGGAGGGGGGCAAGACGGAGATGGCGCTTGAGAAAACCGAGTGTTTTATTCGATGCTCAAATGATGTTACCAATATGAGTACGCCACGATAAATGGCAAGACAAGGTTATGCCTAGATATTACAGTGGAGGTGTTAGAACCCCGCTGGGTTTCTCTTGACGTTCGCAGCGGAGAGAGAGTGAAAGCACAGTATAAAAATAGCATCGCGCAGCATAGCGACGCGGCGAGGGTGGGTGGAGCCTAGCGGTGGAGAAAGAGCGGCACGGCGGGGACCCAGGTGGTGTGACGTCATTGCTCTCTGATAAAAACCAGCGTGCCCGCTTCAGCATCGGAGGTAGCATGCATCAGAGCTGAAGCACAGCGGTTGCCGCCGCGTCGCGTCGGTGCAGCGTCTGGCACACGACCCCTACGCATATGGCGTCTCAAAAATCGCTTCTGTTGCGGCAGTCGCCTTAAATGGCGCGCCGTCCCAACTGAAACCCCACACAGAGGAAGACGGCATGGATTTTTCTGAAGCCTTAACTGCCCCCAGCTCCGCTTGTCTCTGGTGTTTGCGATAGCAGAGCAGCGCATAAGTATTGTAAGAAGGTACTAATTCAGTTAGGGTGTTAACGATTGAATATTGTAAACGATGTGGACTGTGGCGATGAGGGAAGGACACATGTCTTTTCGATACGGGCACTCCCAAGTCGGTTAGACTTTCGCCTCAGCACGCAAGTACATGCTTGACGCGCGAAGCCTTCGGAACCAAGGGTGCTGTGCAGGATGCCCCGAGTTTCTCGCTCGCCTGAGTTTGCTCGATGGCAGTCAGTGAACAAAGATAGGGCGGAATGCGCGAAAGCCGCAGAAAATAAGATGTCGAGATAAAGCCAGGTATGTCAACACGAGCGCTCTCTGCGCTCGCTGCCTCCTCGTTTCAAACGCAGAAGACTGGACAATATTACGCGCCAGCGTCGCTTATTGTTATCAACGCAAAACTGCAACATCGCAAGGCCCTGAGTGCCCCGCTATCTATCCACACACACGGCGCAAGCCGCTTGCCAAGGCTTTCTGGGGAGCGTGATGGGCGCTTCTCCTTTGTGTCATTGTCTATCCACGCAGCGTCGAGTACGCAAGGCGCACACGTGGAGCATTCTCACGCCAACCCGTTCCTTTCTTTCGAATGCGTCGCAAGATACAATTTTTTCCATATCTTATTTGCGCAAGTAATAAGCTGAGCGGAACAATAAACAAATGAAAGCAGGCACTGACGGGTTTGACAACGTGACTTTTTATTTTTCGGCCGCCCATGAAGTAAAGCTCAAGTGATAATAATCCAAGAGTGAACCTAGGTAAGTCAATGAAACTGGAGGCATGCCGAGAGTGGAATTTTGTGTCTTGACACCATTAGCACATTCATCTGAGGTCGTCTCCAGAGCTCGCGGAGATCCCGAGCTTTGCCAAACTCGGGCCTTCCTGCATAGCACGCCAGTGCTGTCGACGTGTGATGGAAGCTCGCCCTCGCTGTCGATGCACGCAGTGCAGCGGCAGTGTTGTCAAGGGGATGGGCACAAAGCCAGGCACGTTGGCTGTTTCTTTGCAAGACTATGATACGCTGATTCTTACGCAATAGTTCGTAGTTTGATTGCGATTTGTTTGTGTTCTTAATATGTGTATATTTCTTTTTTCTTTTGTTTTGCACTTTTACTTCTCTTGCCTGGGCACAAATGCGTGCCTGCAGTGTCATGCAAATAAATAAATAAATAAATAAATAAATAAATAAATAAAAGCGAACTTTGGCCTGATGCTCCCTAACTCTTGTCTGTCGAAATGACCACACCAAGTTGACGCCTCTGCAGCTTTCAATCGTTTGTTGGCATAACAAGAGGAAGCCTCATTTCCTATAGGCGCAAAGGGCAAGCTGGTGCGCCACCACCGCCTACGTTCATTTACGCTCGCCTTTAGCGGAGCGAGGCTAGAGTGAACGGCGCCGGGCCCCTCCTGCAGTATTGATGACGGGACGCTGACGCCTCTAGCGCGCGCTAGTCGGAGCAGTCTGCTGCGAGCGCTGTACGTCATGCGTTGATGAATCCTGAGAGAGGCGGCCAGCAGTTAGCCTGAGCTTCGCGGCATTTTTCTTCCGCGAGTGACCCGCCCACTGTGCGAAATTCTCTCCACTCGCAACTCGTCTGCTGCTGTAAGTGTGTACTGCGCCAAATGTTCAGTTTTGCCTCAGTGTCATAACGTAGCTATATTAAGGGGCACTAATACGAAGAATAAGTCAAGCTACGCGAGTAAATTACCCTTCTACATAGAAAACAAAAGAAGCAAAAAGGAAAACAGAAGGCACTTTACCGTGAAACAAGGCTTGCTAAGCCAGGAAAGCCGCAAAAATGAAAGTCGATGGGCAACACCACAGCGCCCCATGACGTCATAGATTATGACGCTGTCTGCATAGCTGTAGTGAAGTTTTTATCCGTAGAAATGCGCTAAATTGTATCTTAAATAATTCAGACGGAACTAGCAAATTTAAAGAACTTTTACTATGGCACAATGGCCCAAACACAAAAAAAAAGATGCATTCCAATCCATCCCGACATACTGAAAACGAATAAAACGAAATAAAACGGTTCTTATCTAAAAGAAATATTGACAAAACTAATGGACCTGCCGGTATACGATGACGTCTGGTGAAAAGCAGGGGCAAGAAATCGCGACTTTTAAAGAGAGATGTAGTTTATAAGTATTTCTAACTTCTATTTCTTTTTTCGCGCGAGAAACTACGTCGCAGCAAAAGCAACGGCACCAAAGTGTAAAGCAGGCCAACTTGTTCCTTTTGTTATGTGGTTAGAGAGCGATTTCTTTCACACACACACGCAAGCACGAAACAAACTAGGAGGCGGGTCTTTGAGCAATAAAGCAGTAGTTGCAGTCCAGCGCCTGCTGTGTATAGCCTTTTTCATGTATGCGTGAACGTGTCTTAACTGCGCTGCATCATCAATATTATGGCTCACCAACTAGCCCATAAGTATCTATTAAAAAACAATGCTTAACCCATGTAATATAAAGGTTACTTTTATCTTCAGTCTCTCCTCCTTGGAAAGTCGCAGTCATATTAAGGTATACGTGCCGAAGTGGTATGTATTATAGTGCAGCTTTGCTGCTGTTGCCAACTAGATGAAGAGAAAACGCTGTAATATACAGCGTCCTTGAAGTATTTAAGCTCACTTGAGAATATTCACTCAGTGTAAACAGCTTTCAAGCCTACAGCGTGGGGCAGATGACGCAAAACGTAGTTCGCAAGACATTCGTTTAGGTTACTACAATGATTGCGTGAGTGATGATTATAGTGATTGCCTGAGGGGTCCTCAATTGCTCCTCCCTCCCTGCGTGTGGTTCTTCTTCGCAGATATCGCCTCGAAGCGCTTTTATCCGCTTTGCTGCGACGAAATGTGTGCAGTTATCAGTATTCATCAATCTCAATACACTTGCAAACTAGAGAAAACTGGTGTGATCATACGCGTATTTTTGCTCTTTTAGTGGGCGATTCGCTTAATTAGAGAAGTCATCCTTACTATTTATTTTGAAATTCCGTTTCGCTTGCTTTTGTTGCTGCCTATACCCATAGTAAAGATCAGCTTCTCGACGATGTATCTTACATTTAATATTGGCGGATGATTAGTGTCGTGCAGATTCCTGTAGTACAGCCCTGTGTAAACTTACCCGCGCCTAATCTCGAGTTTACTTGTATTTCTAGGCCGCTGCGTCGCAGAAGTTTCACGGCTCCATTGCTCTCTTCTGTCTGCTTCCGCAATCGGGGAAACCTCGAGCGAAAACATGCACCTCGGACGATAATAGACTTGACGGCAACTTTCTCGCAAGCCCAGACAATTCCTTTGCCCGGAGCTCTTGGAAATGCGAGCTGGTCGGCGCCGCAAGCAGTCGTATAGCTTTCAGGGATGTCTGTTCCGTAATGCGGCATCCGTTGATCAGTATACGGACGCTAAGACAGGGCAATACGCTCGTGGCTTTCGTTTTGATTATTGGAGCCTCCGGACACCGAAGTTCCTGTGAACGTTGGTCGGTGCTGCCTAACTCGTGGCTTGTTTCGCCACTCGATGCGCTTTTCATTTGCAGCTCGGCCTAATCCGCTGTTCTTGTCGACCGTCGGAGTATTTTAAGAGAAGGCGTATGAGCCAATGGTACTTACCATAGGCGGACAGTTTTCATTGTTCCCTTGGGGGCTGGGGCCTGACCAGCTTTCCGTACCGTATATATATATATATATATATATATATATATATATATATATATATATATATATATATATATATAGACGACCTTTATTAACAGTTGCACCTAAAATTTCGTGTGACCTCGAAGGAGATTGTTCACGGAAGTGACGGCCTTATACAATTGCTTACAAGACGTCATAACAGGAAGCAGTTTAATTTCACAGCCTGAGTCCCCTCACACCACCAAGATAATAACCTCCCTTCCTATAATTGTCTTATCAGTAATACTGATTCGCCTTTCCGGCAATATTGCGACCTCTTTTTGTTGTTCTTTTTCCTTTTTTTCCTTTTTTTAAATTATGAATTCCGGTATAAGCGCTGCTGCGCATTACTCCTATTGATTCTGATTTCGAGTGAATCTGACTTGACCTCATTTAGATTACTGAGTGATTTATATATATTTATGACACCTGCTTGCAAGTGGCAATGTTTCCATCCCGAATAAATATTGTAAATCATTAGAACTTTCTTTTTTCATAAGTCGTTAGCATTGTCAACTGGAAAGAGAAGTAGTGCTGAGACATATATCATTCTCGTGAATTTCGGAGGCCGTTGATAAAAGACTCTGCCGAAGGTGTCACTGAAGTCTACAGCTTTTTTTCATGGTCAAAGTAGCACGCAAGAGAATTTGAAGCGAGGTGAACATAGAGCAATATATTCATTCTCTAGGTATAGGCTATCATACCACTCAAAATATTTGTTAATTCGCTCCCTCCTAACTAAAGAAAAACTATGATAAACATTGTCCTGCATATATATTTAAATATATTGTGTCTATGCATGGTGTTCACAGTGGAAGTATAAAAAAAAGCGTTGAAATGAAAAAATATGGATGAGGTAGCCGCTGCTGGTGTTTCTAATGCGCCTGTACTTCTATTGTCAGGAGTTTCAGAAATAAAGTGAAAGTATGAATTAAAAGCCGTGCACGTCCGCACCAACAATGATGCACTAAGCCTTTAGCCACGATATAATTTTTAGTGAAGGGGCAGAGGCAACACAAAATAAACCTCAAATGACGTGGGTAACAGAACTCTGGTAATGAAACTGTAGGGGGGAGGTGGGTAGTCTTCGACATCGCCGGGGGTGGGGGAGTGCTCTGCCCCCCCCCCCCCCCCGGGTAAACTTCGGAGGGGGCTCAGGCCCCGGAGCCTACACCCCCCCCCCCCCCCCTAGTCGGCGCCTATGGTACTTACGATAGAAGGTCTATCTGTAGAGGCTATCCATCGACACTCCGCAAATTTACATGAAAAGCTCAAATAACTTCTTCCAGCGGATTGCACTTGATGATAACGAAACCACGCTATGTTATCGCTTTTCGATACCACCCATTTATCCCAGTTCATGAAGTAAAAAAAGTACAGTACTCCATTAATGCAATGAATATCTTTACTGCAGTACTTGTATCATGAGAAGTCAACAAACATATTTGTTGGCTTCTCAGATAACCTATTTCTTAACCCCGTTTCTTTTTATTGCAGTACTGTAACTAAAATCAAATTATAGTGAACTGCTTTACAACGAGAAAAATAAAAAGAAAACCACTCCCAAACGTAGTGACACGTCGCACACAGTGGCACAATAAATATGATTTCACATCATTCATTCTTTGCTGCTTTTCTTAGTTGCGGGCGTCCACATTCATTACGTCTACGTCCACGTTCATTGGCAAACGCCACAGCACTTTCTTCCACTACGCTGTCTTCTGTTGTCACCGCTTGTACCCTTACGGAGACAAAGTATATAGTATCGCGGAGCCGACGTGCCAGTGGTGGGATCAACACCAGCGGGCAGCGCACAGGTGGAACAGGAGGCATAAGGCCGCAACTGCGTTCCAGCAGCGCCACCAACAATAGGGGCAGGACGGTTGCCGATATCGCCATCCTGCCGCACATGGACAGCGGGCGCACCCGAGTCAGTGGCGTTGATGCCATGGTGATGGTGCACTGCACTATCGTCGCTGGCGCCACGTTAGAAACCGGGTGCATGGACGATGACTTGGCCAGCACAGTATCCACGAGGAACAGCTGCTGCGGGCGGAGGTTGGCCGTGCCACGCACAATTCGACGTGCTGCGAAGGACACAGCGGTGTCAGTTGCTGCGCCGAGCAAAAGGTTGTTGACACGCGAACGTGCCAAATGCACGGGAGCAATTGGGGAGAGGCAGGGGTGTCCACTGCTCTAGCAGCCAGAGAATGACGTTTGCAGTGGCTTCTGTGATAGCCCGTGACTCTGCTCTAGCATGCATAGGACTAGGGCCGGCTGACGCTGGACAGTGGCCTCACGTGACACTCATCATATTCTATTTGGCCTCTCAATATGACGCGAGTCGAAGATTACCAATCGCGTGTGCATATCTCCAAAATTTTTCCCAATGGCCAATTGTAAGAAACTGTCAGTTTTATGTTTTTATTTGTTTATTACGTACTGCGGGCTCGAGGTACGTGCAGGGAGGGCAGAATAATTAAGAAAACAGTGCAAAAAACTTGCGCACACAAAAAAGCTCAGAAGTGCGAATATAATTGTCACGTTGTTATCTCATGAAGTGCTTGACTTAAGCGATTCCAGTTAGCAATGGCGTGTGGAAGAAAAGAGAATTTAAATATGTTCGTTGAGGTAAAATATGGGGCTAAGGCATTTTGAATGATTCTGGCGAGTTGGTCTCGTCATTAGTGGATTTATATACACTGAGGGGTTCAGCGCTAGTTCGTTAAAGAGTAGTTAGGAAAGATATTTCAGCAATAATAAATGTTCTGCGCAATTCAAGCAACGGAATGCCATTCGATTCACGCATTCAGTTGGAGATCCGAAGGTGGAAAATTTGTTGTACCAAACCAGCCCGCCGGTCTTTGGACTTGTTCAAGATTGTTTATGCTGCACTGAGTGGAAGGGACCCCGGCAATACAGGCATGCCAAAGTTCGGTCTAAATAAGCAATAATAAGATAGGAGTTTAACGTATGGTGGAGATTTTTCAAGTTTGCATACAGAAAAAGAAAAGACTGTTTGCAAAACACGGTGTTATATAGGTTGTTAACATGAATGTACCATGATAGGTTGTTTGTGAGGGTGACACCTACCGTCTTTATGTCGGGAAGAACCTAGCGTGTATGCATAAGAGAGCGGTGCTTTCTTACAATATATGAGAAGGGAAACACTTTTTTTTCTACATTTAGAATCATTCCATAGTGTTTGCACTAATGCAGAATGTTATTCAGGCTGTCGTTCAGGTAATTTTCGTTGCTTGTACAGGTGATATTGTTAAACAAAGCGCATTTGTCCATGGGATCATTGACGCGACGCACCGGATAGCTGATTCAGTCGGTGGGCGAGCATGAGGTGACTCAGCGCTACCGCATCACGCTGAACAGATGGGCGCTGCAGAGGGGCAGCTAGCGGCAAGCGGTTCTCTGCAATTCAGCTATGTCACCTTTGTCTGCGGACTAAATCATGAATTTGTCCTACGGTGTAAAGCCACCTTAAGGTGACACATGCACTGAGGTTTCCTTTATTGTGGGGGTTTACTTGCCAAAACCACTATCTGATTAAGAGGCCCGCCGTAGTGGTGGACTCCGGAAATTTGGACCACCTGGGGTTATTTAACGTTCACCTAAATTCAAGTACAAGGGTATTTTCGCATTTCACCGCCATCGAAATGCGGCCGCCGTGGCCGGGATTCGATCCCGCGAACTCGTGCTTAGCATTAAAGTGGAAATTTGGGCGAGTTGGTATACATTCCTAAAGGTAACAGCGCTCGTCTTGTGTCCCTTCACTCCGTCGTCGTCTTGTTCACGCTGTTACCATTATAATTGTGCTTAGCAGCCCAACACCATAGCCACTAAGCAACCACGGCAGGTGTGCATTAAGCTATGTGTTGAATGCTTCTTGAACCAGGACTTCAAAGTGGCGCCCAATATAGGCGAATCAGAGCATAGGGCGTGTTTTTCGTAGGCGTTTTGAGTTACTAAGGCTATTGTTGTGTGTGATTACTGGGAAATTTGATTGCTCAGCTAATTTGTTAGTTAAAGCGGGCAATTCCCTAACTGTTACTTTTAGGGCAAAACTTGTACTTGGGAAAGTTATAAAGCGTATACTCAGAAACACGTAATGAAGTTGTTTCCATAGCGTTATCTTTTACGTTGTTGGTTTTTTGAGGCTGGGAAGAAACCCGTGAAACATAAAAAAATAACGTCACAATGCACTTGCATGTACGGATTTCAACACTGTCAATCTCGCTTCCGAAAACGAAGCCCTGCATGTCCATGGCCAAGCCTGCACCATTTTTGTGAAGATGCAAATCCGCCACGGTCACAGATGATTAGAGATACAATGGAGCTAGCAGGCGTATCGAAACACACTAGTGGTCTTTTCTAGGGCGGGTATGCGGGTTTTGTTCTGTGGCAGCACAACTGCGAGCGTTGGAATGGAAACGCGTAGGCGCGCAGGGACGGGGTCTTTCTTTTGTTATTACTTGTCTAGCTTTTTTTCATATTTCACGGGTGCTCTCGAAACCTGGAAGAACCACCGAAAAGATGACTCCGGTCCGCGAACTTCATTGGTTGTTTCCGATCGCACTGCACAACTGTTATAATCAATTTATGCCTTCAACATGTATTTAAGAGTTTGGATAATTATCTTATTGTCTAATTTAGTTCGTATCAGAATATAGGCTGAGTAACGCAAGGTGACTACGGAATTTGGTTTGCTGTGTCCGTCCGTTCGTTCTTCCCGTTACGCCGCGACGACAGCGGCTGAATTCATCATTGTCAAGTTGTTGCCGTCCGACCATGTCGTTATGCTCAGCTAAATCCTTGCAATTGAGCGAAGAAAAACAATGTTGCAGTTTCGCCCGAAAGTCGAGCGTTGGCATCGATAGCAAACTATTAGACCACTACGCGAACTAATGTTGGTAATTTTATCGGCCATATAAATTCCAGGACACCATTAAAATTAAATTGTGGTGGTTTCACGCTTCAAAACCACGATCTGATTATGAGTGTGGGGTACTGCGGAACAATTTGCACCACCTGGGATTCCTTAACGTGCATCTAACTATACATGCACGGGTGTTTTCGCATTGCGCCCCCATCGAAATCCAGGACACAATCGCTTACCAATTAAATTAACAAACATTCTGACACGAGCGCACAGGAAAGCATGAAGGGATCTCACTCGATGAGCACGAAGGCGCGCTCTCGTTGTGTTGTGCTGGCGTGATGAAGAGCAAACTCTTCTGCTTCCTCTTGCTGCAACACGACTCCGAAACATGAGATCCCGTGACCTCCAGTACTAGGTGCACGGGTGTTCTTCTTCTGTCCTGGTCTATTGCGCCTTGATCTCTACTCATTCAAGCACATAAAGCCACCATCCATATCGGCTCGCGCCAACCGATGCACTCGCCGCGGATTGCCTCCAAGGTACGGCGCGTAGGTTCAGCCACGTTGACAGCCATGCCCATCCACAACTGGGCTACGGGTGGAGACGCGTGTGACTTCTTACATTCAACGCGCGTGAAGACGGCGCTTCAAGGCAGCCATCATTCTCAGCTCACCCTTTCACGCTTTCCCTAGTATACCCAAAACATACGTGGTGTGCTATTTCATCGCATTTGGACTTCATGCGGAACATCACGGCGACGGCAGTGACGACTGCGATGACGGTGGCGAAAATTGGCCTGAAGTCTCCATATAGTTATTATCGCAATAAAAAAAAAATCCCATCACCACCACGTTTCGCGATGCAAACAATCCACGCCAAGGCCGCGAGTTCACTGGGTAGCACTTCCAGGCCTAAATTTTAAATGCACACAGGCAAACAGTGAAAAAATTGGACGGAGCTTAAGCCGTCACCGTAAGTGAATTGGTTGAACAGTGTTAGGAGGCTGTGCGCTAGGCAGTTACCATGGCAAAGTTGTATTTTCTTTCATTTTTATTATCTGAGAAAGTGAGGTTTATAGAAAAAATAACCCGAATCTTTATTGAATTGTACATTTCAGCAAAACAAGCAGGTAATTTTCCCTATGCTTTCCGGTTGGAGCTTACGAATTTACATTGCATATAAATACTATATATAACGAGAAAAGGTTTCTCTTGATCATCAGGTGGAAATACAGCACAAAAGGAAGACGGCACATATCAAGATTTCTTACTAACCTTTCAACCGAGTGCCGGTCTAAACGTTAGCATATTTTTTCATCCGCCGGGGACCAGCCTTCCTCAAACTAAAGGACGTCGAAAATGAATTTGTATTCTTCAACTTGGGTTTCTTTAAACAATGGTACAGTTGCCAGAAACTCTTTTTTTTTAACTATAATGTCACGTGGTAGTGACGGTGAAGAAAGCGGCACAACTGTGAATGGCGAAACTTCCGTTTTATTGGCGAACCTGGGCACTGAAATGCAGGCTGCACTCAAAGCACAGCGATAGCGGCGGCCACAGTCGGCGGTCGTCGAAAATCTGATCTGCCGGTCAAGCGCGTCGGCTTTCATACGCGAGTCATCGAAGATTCCAGAGTAATGCGTGATACCCGCGTGTCTTCCAGAAAGTTCAACACAATTCGCGTCGCACATGCAATCAGATTACACAAGCTTCGGTCACAACAGAACCATCGATAACATTTGTTAGACCGTGAAAAGCGCTCAACCGAAAAAAAGAAGTACACGTGTCAATATATATATATATATATATATATATATATATATATATATATATATATATATATATATATATATATATATATATATACTAGTAATACTCGATATGTAGGCCTGCGCATATAAAATTTTTGCAATAGGACTCGACAAGTCTGGCGAAGTATGAAAACCAATATTCCTGTTCTTTCCAATCAATCGTAGTTGTCCACTACGGGGAATTGGCGAAGTGGCAGGATCACAGTGTTAGGAGGGAGCGTGCACGTACCATTCGAGGCAGTATTTAATTCGTTCTGCCTAAGCTTTGTAAATTGAGCAAACTTAAGAGTGCACTACTGTGCGAAAAAAACCATATAACCTACATGTAGTGGCCTTATGCATATAAAGTAGAAATGATAGTAAAATCGTTGGTTTGCGAGACAGACAGACGGACAGACAGACAGACACAGACACAGACACAGGGACACAGACAGACACCGACAGACAGACACAGACAGACACAGGCACAGACAGACAGACACAGACAGACATAGACAGACAGCAATAGGTGACAAATCAGAGTAAGATGTAGGCGTGTTGGTGATTTCTGATCTTGGGAAGTTACCACCATCAAAACAGGAGACTTGAAGACGAAAAGACGAAAGCGTCGTCCCTTTCTTCAAGTCTCGTGTTTTGCTTGCGGTAACTTCCCAAAATCAAGTTGACAAACAACTGGTAGCCTTTTTAATCGATCATGTGACTGTGCAGCGTGCGTTAGGAACTACTTATAGAATGCAGACAAGTAGGACAGGAGCCTGCTCGTGAGGCTAGCGCCAGCATCATTTGATGATCCTTTGAACAACAAAGACGTCTATTTTTGTGCGGCAAACAGAGATGCAATAATCGTTCGGCTTTTCTTGAAACAATCACACTAGGCGCAAAAAGGAATTTCGTAAAGGCCGCACTTAAAGTGCGCGAGAACCGCCGCCGTGGCCCGGCGGCTATGGCATTGTGCTGCTGCGCTCGAGGTCACGGGTTCGGTCCTCTGTTGCCGCATATTGGTGAGGCTGAAATACAAAAAAAAAAAAATCGCATATTGTGCTTTCGGTGCACGCTCAAGGACGTCTAGTGGAGAAAAATATTCCAGAGACCCCATAATTCCAGAAACCACATAAATTAAAGGTGCGCAAAAATATAACATGCTCAATTCTAAGACGACATAAATGACACGTGTCTCAATTACGAGTTCCAAGGTTAAAGGTGCCTTCCCCTCTGGGGGGCGAGATCAACGGCTCGGCTGTCTGTCGCAACATCGCCGCTTTCTCATTTAAGATCATCTCTGCTGGACAGCAGTTGACGGCTCGGACAAAGAAACGAGGTAACTGATTAGGGCTCGGTACACAACGTTGACGCACAATCTCCTTATCGTTCTTAGTATTTCTATAATGTCGCTGTCTCCTGGAATGTTATTATTTTGAGGAAGTGAGGAAGGGGGGGGGGGGAGGGACTCCCCGTGCTTTGACACGACAAGAATCTCCCGCCGGTCCGTCATGCCAGCAACTGGGTGAAAAGGTCGTTTCATAATAAAGGTCCGTAAGAAGCGAGCGAATGTCTGCTAATGTCCACGGCGACTTAGATTTGCCGTTGTTCCGACAGGAGCAGCCCCTCCCCCTCCTTTCTCCACTCCACGCCCTCCCTAGTGCCTAGCAGTAATGACCCACACCAGGGAGTCGATGACCGAGACAACGCCGGGCGTGCTTCAAGGCACTGCTTGCTGTGTCGTAACGATACATGAGTTATAGCAACGAGCTGGACCATCGCAAAGGAGACAGCACCTATATTGACACACAGACTTTGTCGGCAGCAAGTGCCAAGAAAGGGTGATAGGTGCCTGTTTGTTTTCGGGTGTTGACTGTCTCAACATCCGGTCGCAACGTGTTCGCTGAAGTTGGCAGCATAAGTGTTTAGTCGCCTGTAACAGCATCGTTGTTCTTTAGATAGTTTAGGCATATTGCGTTCAACCACACACTTGATTACATCATTAAGTTTAATGTAGGACCGAACATCGTAAACTAAATGAAAGCAGAATATAGACCTACAGCTGTGTCGCTTACATTTTATCGAAACACCCATGACGTTTTCCACCGTTGCAGTAAAAAAAATAACTAAAGGCAATAAATTTGGGTGCGTATTTACAAAAAACTTCATAGGCTATAGAACGGCTCGTAAGAGGATATGCGAGCGAATTGGGACGTGTGACATATTAGGATGACCTGCCAATGGGAAACAAACCCTTAAGAATAAAAATAATGGCGTTTGACTAGTTATACACGCCCCTAACATCATGCGAGGTAATGCAACCAACGCGATAAACATTATACACCAATCGGTTTTTTTTTTTTATAACACACAAAGTTAGGCTGATAACGAAAGAATTAGGTCGTCACTCAAGACCACAGCCAACTAAAAAATTTCCCACATTCTTGACGTCTCCGTGAAGCTATAGCAGATGCTACTATAGCGTGATTTCTTCCATGCTTTTGCTGAGACAGGGCCCGCATTCACAAAAAGCATTTGCGCTATAATTGTGCGGAAGAGATAATTTTGAACCAATCCTGATGCTGGACATATCAATGGCAAAGCAATGGTAAAGAGATGTGGCAAAGAGCAGTTACGAAAGAAAAGCTTTGTGAATTTTGCCCAATGTGCCCGCGTTCACAAGAAAGTGCTTACTCTAGAACTGTTCATGAGAGTATAGATTCCAACCCATTGTGATGACAGACATGTTGGCATAGGAGACCTGCCAAGGGGAAACAGGCGTTGTGAACGCAAGGGTTTGTGAATTCGGCCACAGAAGATAAAAAACATTTGAACAGCAGTAATCATAAGCATTGCTTTTTTAAGAAGCGTTAATATTCTACCATTTACGCTTAATTATGCCGGCAAATGCCTGCACGCCTAGAAGTGTTGTTTTTAAAAGGAGTACTTCTAACAAACATTGTACAAAGGCTAAAAAAAAATCTTTATGGCTTTCGTAGGCATGCCTGTATGAGATATTATTATGCACGCACATAGATATATTATCATTACTATTTGTAAGGAAAGGTTCGTTGGCGGATATGAATTTGAGCTCGTGGTGTATGTCCGTTGGACGGAATAGAAAAGGTGCGAATTGGCGTTCCTTCACCAATTCGCGGCGAAATTCAAAAATAAAATAAATCCCGCGTGGGCTCACGACATATAACTTCTTTACTGAAAACCGCAGCGATGCTCACAATGACTTTGAATTATGAGAAAACGCTAATCTTGGCCTGGTACAGTCAATTTCTTTATTGTATCCGAGAGTCGCGAATCGCTGTGAATAGGCGTAAACTGTGACGGCTATTCGTACGGGGTAACGCAAACTCCCGTAGAGGTAGCTTCACTAATTGCTAAACTTCTAGAAAACAATACCATCTATATGTCTCTAAGTCTGCTGGACAGCTTCAAGAGTTACTGAGGTTACTAAATCATGAGTTCAAATAGAGCGGGCTTTTTTTATCTTGTCATTCCAGTGAAATGTTTTTTTCATGTAGGCACTACAAGTCTTACTGCCCTCTTATGTGTTGCTTTAGTACCGTAATGTAGACGGCTGAAAGCTGAATAAACGGTGCGCAAAAATATTTTCTAAAAAACTGCGAGACCTATTGCTCTTTGCACTTTTGTTTGAGTCTAATTATTTTGCTTTACACGGGTCTTTACATTTTCACCTCGTTCGAACATTTCATAAGTCTCACGTTAAGCCTGAAGCAAGTGAACAAAATATTATCAAGGATTGAGTTGCATGAGATCTAAAATCATTTATTTATAGCGGCAAAATAAAAAACAGAAAACAGAAAAAGAAACGACAGTGTAATTGTCAGAAGCTTAACATCAGGTATAATGCATTCGATCGTCAAAAAGTTTAATTCGCTTTTTCTTCAAAATCCATTCGTTTGGTAATGAAGCTGATTATTTACTGACTGGAACACTCGAAACAATTCTGTTGAGATTCGTGCATGCATGCATGCACTACATACAAACACGTACACAATCAGACGCGCGCAGCAACACGCATACGATCTCTTGCGGCAAGTGAATATACCAAACGCTGCTAAAGAGCAAAATGAACGGGGAAAACAAAGGAGCGCAGTTGGTGGCGTTAGACCTTCAGCCAGATTAAGCAAGGAGTCGGTTGCGCTAGTGAACTTTGTTACAGCACTGAGCTCGAATGTCGAGTGATCCAAGTTAAGCCCTGCATGCTGATCTGCACTCGAGACACGCCCGGGTAAGCTTGTTGGTGTCGTGAGATTAGTGTCTGAGCTATCTGCAACACGTAAAACAAAACGTTTCTTGATCCTGAAGGTCTGTGCTCTTACTTTTCTTGCCTGATAAGTGTATTTGTTCTCCCCATTTGGCGAACGCGCCCTAAGGATGTAATGTACGCTTTGGCGTCTATTGTATAGATAACCTGTTTCAGAAGACCCATATGAGCACGAATCACCTCTTACATCGCGGGCACCATCTCTAGAGGCCAAGGCATTTCGAAAACGTCCCGCAGCCGTCAGACGCTCGGGAATTTCTCTCCTGGTTAAGAACAGTTATTTACCGGCCGTGTAGCAAGGTTTTGCCATGTGCGTGACCCCGATGGTGCAATCGATGCGAACTAATATATATGAATTGCCAAAGAAGTCCATGGTTGCGTAACGAATAAAGATACTCATCTTTCTTGTCCCTGCACCTGCAGTGTTTCCATAGGATCTTCTAAGGAATTTCAACATTAAAAAAAGTGCATTTATAGGGGACACAAGCAATAGGAGAAAAGAAGCTTTTCTACATATCCACATACGGATCATTGCGCGGCTTTCATTTAATTGTACCTTATAGGTAATTCCTTTACTGATAAATAAACCTTTTCACGCAGTCATCATTTTCATCATCATTATCCTAATTTATGAACTCCTAAAGACCCCTTTCGACGTACAACATAAGGGGGCGGGGGGTATAAAAACAGAAATACAGAGCAGTCATTATAACAAAAGGGATATGAACGTTAAAGGCAAAAAAAAAAGTAAGATGTGGCACAGATGGGAGAAAGATGATTAGGTTTGAAAATGGGCTGTCAGTAACTGCTTAAACTTTGGGCCATAGCGCTCATTAACTATTATTGACTGTGGCAGCTCGCTTTAGCGCTCTACTTTGATGAGCAGGAAAAGGAAAGCCTCATGAAGTGCGGTGGTGGTTCCATTGAAACGTCGACGGGAAGGGTGGTGAGGAGGGAGAAGAACTGTATTGTGCAGCTGGGGAGCCACAATATGATGTATTGCCTGAATAAGCGAATAACTTTCAAGTTTAAAATAAAGAAACTTTTTTCGCACTTTTATTGCCGTTACCCAAAGCGATGTAGATATTTCTTGTTGCTTATCTACTGACCAACACAGTAAAAATTTTATCAGGTGCCGGTTTATGCTTTGGCTAACATCCTTAAATTTAAGACAGTAAAACGTTTTTACTGCACATGACAGCGAGCTCAACTACACCTGCGATGAGAGAAGTCGTAATTGGAAACCACGTTCTAGTTCTAATCACCTGGTTTGAAGCCAAATATCTGACAACGCGAGAGTTTTAAAGTGGTACCTATAAAACATATTTCATGCAATTTCCCTGCCGACATGTGTGCTTGCGATACAAAGTCGCGAGAAAAAAAGAAACTGAAGGAAAATATTTGTCCGCATAAACAGTTCGGAGTTGCTTCTTTAGGTGTTCGCAGTCCAGAAATCATGCGCTTGTGGGATGGCGGGAAGAATCGCATTTTGTCGTCATGGTGCAGAGTATATTCTAGAACGTGGTTGCTATTATTAGTAATATAGGGGCCCTGACAGCTGGACCGGGTGGGGGGGAGGGGGGGAGAAGGGGGGGTAGACAGACAGACAGACAGACAGACAGACAGACAGACAGACAGACAGACAGACAGACAGACAGACAAACAACTTTATTAATGGTCCTGAGGAACCGGTGTTAGGGTACCTCCCTTTTCAGGGAGTCCCCGTAGCCGTCGCAGGCCGCACCCACGTCGGGGTCGGAAGATCGTGGTCCTCCGCCCGGTCGCAGGCCCTCTGGACAGCCCGTAGTTGCTCTGAGAGGTCGCCGCTCTTAAGGGCTGCCTCCCAGTCGGTTAGAGTGGTTAGCGATGAGCTGCGTAACGCAGGGCATTGCCAGAGCATATGGGATAAGGAGCAGTACGCCTCACCACAGTCTGGACAGTGGGGTTCTACATTAGGCGCGAAGTGACTGAATCGGCCCCTGGAGGGGAATGACCCCGTTTGAAGCATGCGAAACGCCGACGATTGTGGTCTATTAAGTTTAGGGTATGGTAGCGGAAAGGCCCACCGAGCGAGTTGATAATGTGCCAAGATTTCATGGAAGGTGAGAAGCGAATCCCTGTACAGTCCTAAGTCGCCGCCCGTGAGTCCATCTGAACCACCGCGGTGTGTAAGACCTCTCGTACAGTCATCGGCCAACTCATTGGCGTTAACAACCTCAGAGTGCACATTGATTCCCATATGGGCCGGGAACCATTTGATGCTATGAAAACCAGCAGCCCTCTCGCTGCCGAGGATGGCCGCCGCCTCCTTTGAGATCGAGCCGGAGGCGAAAGCTCGGGCTGCAGATCTGGAGTCTGTAAAGATATTGGGACGCAGAGGGTCCTTCAGTGCTATAGTTATAGCAACCTGCTCGGCTACTGTTGCAGAAACCTTCCGCACGGATGCTGAGTTAATGAGAGTGCCCTTGGAGTCAACCGAAACTACGGCATAGTGATCAGAGCGCTCGTACTGGGCGGCGTCAACGAAACATGCCAGATTCGGAGTGGCCGCAGCCGCTTTTAACAGGGAACGAGCCC
Organism: Dermacentor andersoni; assembly: GCF_023375885.2. Classification (NCBI taxonomy): domain Eukaryota; kingdom Metazoa; phylum Arthropoda; class Arachnida; order Ixodida; family Ixodidae; genus Dermacentor; species Dermacentor andersoni. The sequence continues at coordinate 191,686,923 of NC_092814.1, read as the reverse complement.
TGGCTACCCGGCGCCCTACATTGTATTTAGGGTGGACGTTACGTGGCATGGGATCTACCTTGAACGTATCTCGGACCATGGGTGAGGTAAGTTAAAAATATCTACCTGCAGTGACATTAGTATTGCCTCGAGATCCTTTGGCATAAAGAACTATGAACACTTTGTTATACAGTGGATATCTCAGCCAGCTGGTAACAAGCCCACACACACGCGCACACACTCACACGCACACACGCACACGCACGCGCACGCGCACGCACACGCACGCACACACACACACACACGCACACGCACACACACACACACGCATACACACGCAGAGACACACGACACAAGTACACGCGCACGCATACACACACGCACGCATACCCACACACACAACACGTTGACATACACAACACACACGCACACGCGCACACACAACACGCGCACCCACACGCGCACACACATATATACACACGCACACGTGCACATACACACGCGCACGGGCACACATACACTACACTACACACGCGCGCACACGCGGACACACACAACATGTGCACCCACACGCACACACAGACACACAAAACACGCATGCGCACATACACACACACACACACATGACACATGCACTCGCGCATGCACACACGCACAAACACAACACACCCACACACGCACAAATAACAACACGCACGCACACACCCACACACACGTCTACACACACATGCAACACACGCACCCACACGCGCACACGCACACATACATTATTGACATGCACTCGCTCACGCATACGCACGCACACAACACACACGTGCACACACACAGACACAAACAACACATGCACACGCGCACGCGTACACAGGCACACACACACCTACACACGTGCAACACACGCACCCACACGCGCACACGTACTCACGCACATACACACATGACACATGCACTCGCGCACGGATACACACACAAACACAACACAAAGGTGCGCACACACACATACACACACAACACATGCACACGCGCACGCTTACACACACACGCCTACACACACAGAGCACACGCATTCCACACGCGCACACGCACACATACACATGCGACACATGCACACGCACACGCGTACACACACTCGCGCACATACAAAATACAACACGCACGCACAAACGCACCCACACACACGCCTACACAAACATACAAGACGCACCAATACGCGCGCACGCACTCGCACACATACACACATGACATTCACTTGCAAACGCATACACACACACGCGCACACACACAACACACACGCGCACGCCCACACACATACACACATAAACACACACACAATACATGCACACACTCACACACTGCACAACACGCACACACACAACATGTGCACACGCGCATGCGTGCACACAGACACTCGCGCACGCACACACACACACACAAAAAAAAACACAACACGTACACACGCCCCTCCCACACACATAGAACACACACACACACAGGTACACACGCGCAGAACAAGAGAGGTAATCAGAGACGCATCTACGCTAGGTGCCCTAGAAATTATTTCTCACGCGAGTAAGAACTCGCTGATTTACAGTTACAAGATTAATTACTGAGCGCACCTAATGAGCTCGTAAACTTCAGGAAGGCTTACATCCAATTTAAACCGCGCCTTGTATGAAATGAAGCGTTGTAAGACGTAGTTCATTTAAAAAGGCAGTTTCGCTCAGTTCTTTAACCACCCGCACATATGAAAATGTAAAAAAAAAAAAAAAGCTCCAGTCTTCTGCAATGTTAGCGCGCAAAACCCGTTATCTAGCAACATCTTAATGTTGTCGATCTGCAACCTTCCATGGTATGCATCGTGTTCATTGACATTGGCTGATTTTTTTCCCGAATGCTCCATGAGCTATAAATATTATGCCCTTCGTATAGAGGTGCTTTCAGGTGCTGTTATTACGAACAATCGACAGTGGCGTCTACCATAGCTTCAATGTTTCTGCGACCATTGTTTAGCGGCTGATAGAGATTATAACTACATGCCTATTAGTTTCGCTCTCATATAGTTATTCACATTCCCATTTACGTGTCCGATGTTGTAGCTCACTTGGGTCCGTATTTACATATAGCTCTTACGCTAGGATTGTTAGTAAGAGCAAATTCCGGCCAATCCTAAAGCTGGTCATATAGTTTCTTGTTGGTGAAGGCGACCCCCCCCCCCCCCCCCCTTTAGCAAAGAGCACTTACGAACAAAAAACTTTGGTAATTCAGCCCCTGTTTATTATGGGCGCAACCAACAAGTTTCTCTTTTTTTTTATGTTTACCTTCTTAGCACGTATAGAAGCGTTGCATTACTGTAGTCACAAATGGAGAGGGGCTATAATCAGTCTACCAACTTTCAGTCATCGATATCACCAAGCGGTACGTTAATTTTGATTTTAACAAAATGAACAGTCTCAGAGCAAATACAATCACGCCAATCTGATTCTATTTACCGCCTTCTTTTTTCTGGCGTGCCATCCCTGACCAGAGGAAACAGAACAAATAGCGCAGTTTGACAGAATACGCTTGTGTCATTGAGGACAAACACCCGGTCATACTTATCGACACAAGCACCGTATACCAGAAATGCGGCATTTCTGACTTACAGCTAAAATATTGCTTGTTCGATGGAACAATACTGTTCCAATACGAAGGCAATTCTATATTTCCTCTCTAACTCGATCCTTAGACCCCATGGATTGTTATCTCCTCTCTTAATAAAGAGTATTATATTAAATATTCGTGTAAAGGGGTAATGCGTAGGCCGGATTTGTGTCTCGCTCATTCACTCGAATGGATGTGCCGGACGTAAATCATATTTCTTGAAGTACGCGCGCTTTCTGTCTTGAACATTTTTGAAGTGAAAATATATGACGGTCATTTGGTGCTAAAGATGGGCTTCGTATCTATTGCGCAAATTTTACTTGCCTCTCCATCGTCTTAAGTGAGACGGAACGATGCCGAAAAGCTTTTCACTCAGCAGTTTCATTTGTACGCAATATACCGTATAGCGCATCCTAGCCTACTTTCTTGAAGAGCTAGATTATTAAGTTGCGTCAGTTTATATGCAAGTAAGTTTACGCAGTGCCATATGAAAGAAAAAGAAATAGAGATAAAAAGAAAAGAACTCAGGCGCACGAAATATGGTCTGCCGCTTTTTTTCCTTCAGCTTTGAGCTCAGTGGTGGTGTGGAGCGGACCTTGCACTGCTATTTCGCCATCTCGGCTTTCGCAGCATCTTCTCCCGGGTGAAACGTATTTTCCAGAACTGAAGCAGAAAATATACACCAAGAACCAGATTACCACCCGCATCTTCTTCGCCTTGGGTAACGAAATGGTCTCTGCAGATATGCGGCCATTCCCCTTCCAGTGCAGGTGCACACCAAGATTTCAGTCTCCGTTTTTTTTTCCTTCTTTAGCTCTCTTTTCGTAGGATACCTTCATCAACATACCTCTTTTTGGCAGTATGTTAAAACGGCTCTTCACTTTAAAAGGTTAAGTTTTCTTTATGGGCACGATAATAACACACTTACGCAAGTAGCTTGCATAGGTAAACGTGTTTGTTGCAGGGAATCTACACACAACGGCAACAGAACGATAACAGTCGACTCCTCCTTTGCTCTAACAACATTAATCAAATGACTCTCAAACGAACTGCGTGACCAACAACTTCGATCCAAGTCACAAGGACACTGCAAGTGAACATACGAATCCGCAGTACAAATGAGGAACATTCACTTGGACAGCATACGGGGTGGTGGTGGTGGTGGTGGTAGAGGGAGGTGGAATGGGTACAGGTGGAGTTACATTACTGGTCTTGGCCGGCAATCGCTCCGCCTGTGCCAAATTAAGCAGCTATCACTGTAAAATCGATGTTGTAGGGCATGGTATGTTCACAGACATGTAATTTCGCAACGAGGTCTATAAAAATGAAATGTAAAGTCCTTGTATTTACAGGGCGCTTCGCCAGCAATTGTTTAAGGCGTTTATGGTTAGCTAGTTATGCTCAATAAGAATGATTCTGCAATCACTAAATATAGAGTGCCATCATTATTTACTGTAAATAGCAGGGCATCTAAATTTTAGTTCAATAATTCAGCTTCCTTAAGGATGGTATGATTTCGGAGTAACTCACGCATTTGTCTTGTGAAAGCTAAATCCAAGGATGCGGTTTCCCTGATTTTTGATTATCTGCTACCAATTAATGCGACTTAAAAACGTGGTACTCCAACAACTTATACAGTAGTTGATTTGAAAATACATGGAAAACCAGTAGATCGAAGTTAGCGCGGTCTGCCTAAAATACGCACATGCTCTGATAAGGGTTGGTATTCCGTAAACCACTCTTCTTTCGCATGTGTAGTGTAACAATAAAATTCAAGGCTGGAGTTGCGCCTGGCTCCAATCTATGTGGCACATTCGTTTTCCGCAAATTAATGCTGGCCGATTGATTGGTAGAGATGTTCAAATACGAGCGTATAATTGAGTTGTTGATGCAAGCTCAACATCAGAAACCTTTTCGGACGGTCTTATCAGTACGCCATTATTACGAGACCATCTTAATATGCCTTCACTTTTGAAGGGCAGCTTCACCTTTTAATCATGTAATACACGGGAAGTTCCATACAGAAAGGGCCGGCTGTCCCCAAATCAAAAGGCAAGAAAACGCGAACTAAAATGATAATCACAATATCAAACGTCCTCAAAAGTCTACGATGAAGTAACAAAACTCTAACAGACCGAGTTCGTTGATCACAGAGAAAATAGGGAATGCGAAAAAGAAGTTAAAAGACTACAAGAACAACAGAAGTATGGCCACTTTATGGGAACGTATACAAAAAAGAAAAAAAAAGAACTCAGCGCCCTTCCACTCTGTGAAAAAGGATGACCAGCGAAGATGTGTATGTGGGCCCCTTAATGGCGAACTGCACCTCCGCTGCGGGTCGACCCGATATTGTACTATCCTCGGGATTGGTCCACGTATGGGAAGTGCTTAACGCTTGCGTCACTTCCGCCGCGGGTAACATCTGCATTGCACTATCTTCGGGATTTTTTTCTGCACGCGAACACGATAGTGCGGAAAATAGCCCTAAATAGTTTCACTGTAAAAAAACATCACATTAAGTACGGTTCACAAGAAACTTATCAAGTCACTGTCCTCGGAAATGTCCCGTAGAGCTTTGAGAGCTAATCTTTGGTTGTCGGGGCACGACCAAGGTCCAAATACTTTGTGCACAGAGAAAGGGCGCCTGTCGAAAGGCTCTGACGATTGCGAAATATATCTTGCTGCTGGTAATGCAGCAGGCAGTCACCGAGACAATGCTCAACAGAAGTATGGCCTAGTAAAACATTTTCTTGAGCGAGTTGGTTCACAACTGAGAAGGAAAAACAGTAGTGCGAAGAAAAAAAAAAAAGGACGAGATGACTACACAGGACTGGCACTTTTCTTTGTACTCGTCTCGCCCTTGTTTGTTTCGCGCTGCTGTTTTCCCTTCTCAACAGAAGCTACCGTTGTGCTACAGGGCGATCGCTCAGGTGATGCCCCTTGCCTTATGGGATGCAAAAAGCGGGTCTCGTAGGCTACCTCCAGGCATCAGCTCGGCAACAGCACGTGTAGCGTACGACCTATTTTGAGGTTTGCACAGAAGCGAATGTGAGGGCCAATGCTATGCATGAAGACGGATTTGCACAATCATCAGGCCGCGTAACTTGGATAATAGGATACCGTTAAATATTTTTCGACATTTATCATTGTGGTTCCGTCTGTATGTTTGTTCGTTTTCCACATATATATATATATATGAAAGGAGACGAAGAAAAAGTAGCATGACTATCTTGACCAAATCCTGATCACTGCATGTACATTGTTGATACGGCTACATGCTGTGCGTGACGAAAAAAAAACACGAATTGCGGTGAAAAGCCACCAAATATGCTAAAGTAAAAAATATTTTAATATCAACAGACGCGCACCATATAAATAGACATTAGACAACGATCTTTTTGGGGGTACTGTCAACCCCGCTCTCAGAATCATTACAGAGACGCTAAAGTTAAAAAGAAAGGAAATAACACAACTTATACTTAATACACTATTATACACAAATTCATTGATACACAATAATACACAATCAACAAAAACTATCAACAAAGGACAACAAAGGAAAGATATACGATGAAATCAACAAAGAAAAGTGCTCATATAAGAACTCAGAATACAAGATTTCCGAAGTACGTATTCAATGACCGTTCAATATCAGTAGCATGTTCGTTGGTTACATTAGCGTGAGGCAAATTATTCTACATTTCTATTATATCAGAAAGAAATAGAAACTAATAGCGTCAGTACGTGTTTAAAATGTTTAAAAGGCTTAATAGCTATGCCGTGGTTTAATTATACGGGCACATCTCTTTCCTCGAGGTTGGTATACAATTGCTAATATATGCTACAAACCGAATACATAGATACGAAAGCTAAGCATGAAAATATAAATTTGTCTCAGCAAAGCCAACAAGTAATTCAAAACGCTTTCATACATTACAGAAATACATGGAGGACGCTTAAACTTCGCCTGTGAAAGTGCAACGCGGTAGCATTCAAAGATCCATGACTGCTTCTCACGCTTTCCGGCAACTGCAGCTTATGTAACCGTAATGCTAGCCGAGAAACGCTAACGGCAAATGCTATGCACGAAAGCATGCTTTCTGGTATAAACGCAGCCTTTTGTGTGGGCCGATCCCGGAGGTAATGCCCAGCCACGCCAAACCAATTTTCAGGTTTCCGTTATTGTTTCGAACTTTTAATATTTAAGTCTGAAAAGATTTAACATAAAAGGCATGCGCTGTCGGTGTTTTGTTTAATGACATCTGTTTAATGGCTCTCATTCTCACAATTCCGAGGGGTAACTTTGTCAAGAATGTAAGACAAGGCATGAGCAACTTTAGTGATAGAATGGTGTGGCAATGTAAACGGCATATACCACATGTCATATAGAAAAGCGTGGCATATACATATACCTAAATTATCAGGTAGCAGTTGAAGCAGGCATATCAGACCATCATATTGTATTTGTACATATCAAAGCCAAGGTTCCGGCAATAAATCCTAAAGAATGCATTACGCACGTTCGCAATTTTCAAAGAGCTGACGACACGAGCATCAATGATTACTTGTCGTTTCATCTAGGCAGTATGAGCTCTGACGATGACGTCAATGTGTTGTGGGCACGATTCAAAACCATTATCTTGCACTGCGTAAACTCATTCGTACCAATAAGAAAAAAGAGAAGAAATAAAGGAAACCCCTAAATAACGCGAGAGATTGTTCGCCTGAAGCGAAAAATAGGAAGACAAAGGAAAGTAAAAAATCGTGAAAAGATATCTAACCTATCAACACAGCTGCGAATAAAGCTTAGGCAAGCAAAAAAGAAATACTACGAGGGAACACTTCCTAACTTCATGGTATATCTTCTCCGCAAAAGCTTTGGCGTCACTTGTCGCAAACCACTCAAAGCCAATACAGCATTGTTGTTAACAACGAAATCATAACTGACTGTTCAAAAATTGCGTCTTACCATAACGAGTTCTTCCAGTCTGTGTTTTCAAATGTTTCTAATTATACTGCTCCAACTACAGTAACATCATTTTCACACGTGTCAGATATGCCAGAATTACGAATTAGCTATGAAGGATTACTATCGCTGCTGCTAAACATCAGAGAACATAAATATGTTGGTCCGGATGGAATTCCAAATGCCTTTTTGCGAAGATACACTGAATGGGTTGCTAGACACCTAGAAGTTATCTTTAATGCATCCTTGCAACAAAAACGGGTCCCAGACGACTGGCTTGTTGCAAAAGCTATCCCGATACACAAAACCGGTGACAAGCTGAAAATTGAAAATTATGGATCAATTTCTTTAATCTGCGTCTGCTGCAAACTCCTCGAACATATAATATCGAAAGCAATATATAAGTACCTAGAAGATAAGAAAGCACTACATTCGAACCAACATGGTTTCCGGCAAGAACTGTCAACTGTCACACAGCTGGTTGAAACCATCCACGACTTTTCAAAAACCATAGATAACGGAAAACAGGTCGATGAAATATGCCTTGATTTCTCAAAAGCTTTTGATAGAGTCCCTCATAATGAATTAATTATCAAATTGAAACAGCTTGGAATAAATAACAGTATAGTGGAATGGGTCAGGTCATATCTATCAGGTAGGACGCAGTACGTGGACGTAAACGGCTACCCGTCCGATCGTTTATTTGTAACTTCAGGCGTTCCTAAAGGGTCTGTCCTTGGACCGGTATTATTTCTCGCTTATATTAACGATATTTATTCAGATATTAATGAAAACGTAACTGTGCGACTGTTCGCCGACAACTGTTTAATTTATCGAGAAATATGTAACCACAAGGATAAAAAAATGCACAGCGAGGCACTGGCGTCTGTTGAAGAATGGTGTGAAACTCGGAAAATGCAAGTAAATAAAGAAAAAAACTGTTGTTTTACGTGTTACAATCAAGGTTAAGCACGTCCTAAATTTTGATTATAAACTAAGTTCCACTGTGCTAACTACCGTTAACAAATGTAAATACTTAGGAGTAACAATATCTGAAGACCTCAACTGGACTCAACATATCACTAATATTTGCTTTACCGCTGAAAGTTATGGTTCTTACGTCGCAAATTAAAGCTCGCTCCTGCCCCCGTAAAGTTAACGGCGTATTTAACAATAGTAAGGCCTACATTGGAATATGCAAGCATCATATGGGACCCCTACCAAAAAGGATTAATTCATAAAATTGAGCAAGTGCAAAGACGGGCGGCTAGATTTATTCTTTCAAGGTACTCCCGTACTGATTCTGTAACAGAGATGTTGCAAGAACTAAATTTACTCCCCCTCTTGGAACTCGTCGCATAGCCAGACTAAAATTCTTGTTTTTGCTTTCTCAAAATTTATTTAACTTTGATGAAGCGCAGTATCTAATTCCGCGACAAGTCCGGAGCCTACGAAGTTACCACCACAGCAACTTTCTAGTATGTCAATCTCGTGTGAACGCATACGCATACTCTTTTTTCCCTAGAACCATAAGAGGCTGGAATGATTTATCGAACGCCATATGTGATTCTTAAACTGTAGAACATTTTGAAACCGAAGTTACAAAATATTTTCTAAATGAATCCTAATGATCTAACATTTCTCGTGTAAGTTGTAGAATGTAGTATTGTTATGTATAATGTTGCGATGTATGTGATGTAATACGTGTCATGTAAGTTGTAGTATGTAGTAACGTGATGCATTTTTCGGCTACACATTGCTGCTTTATGTTTGACATAACGGTTGTTAAGTCAGATTTTGTATTATATTTATGTATAATGGCAGGCTGTGATTATGTATTAGCTATACAGTGCTGCTTTATGTAATCCATGATGCGTTTTGTGCCATATTTGTACCCCACCCCTGTAACGGCCCAATCGGCCAACAGTACCTGCAAAAATAAAAAAAAAATATGTACGGAAATTTTCGCTCACGGACAAATCCGCCTACGGCAACGCCGGATTTTCTGCGACACGGGGCTCTTAAGGCTGTAGCGTTAAAGAATTGTGCATGTTATGGAAGGAACAGATTTCGGCATACCATTTACATAAATTAAACGTAGAAGAGGACCCAAAAAGAATTCCTGTGGCACTGTAGCAGATTTTATTGGTTTTCGGATTTAAGTGACAGAGCCAGAAATACTATTTGAATTCTACACTGCAAATAATTATTAAGCAGAAGTAGAGAATGAGGAGACGGGGCGGCCAACCTTGATAATTCAAGCTTCCTAAAGCGCAGGAGAGTGGATAACCGGGCCAGTTGGCATAGATTCATGGTTGTTTGGAAACGCAAACACGTTGTGTCTCGTTCTTCTTCGATGTGTGTATTTGCGCTTCCAAACGGCCATGAGAGAGAGAGCAAATGATAAAGGAAAGGTAGGGAGGTTAATGGGGACTGAGCCCGGTTGGCTACCCTACACTGGGGAAAGGGAAAAGGGGACGGAAAGATTAAAAGGAGAAGAGAAAGTCTACTGAGTATATCGTTCAGTCACTCAGTCCAGATCACAGATTCACAGATTCACAGTTCACAGCTTTGTGGTGTTTAGAACAGCCTCAAGTGCGTCTTACGGTTCCAGGGATAAGAAAGAAGACCGACCTGCCTACCTTGGCCCTGAAGCAAGCAGCTCTGGATTGTTTGAACACTTTCTACTTTGACCGAGTCCACATTTATACGGATGGCTCTTCCACTCAGACCAGCTCCAGCGGCGCAGTGGTTATACCATCACGATCAATTAGCATCCGATACAAGATTTCTCACATGACAACATCGACCGGATCGGAGCTTGTTGCCCTCCGAGGTGCTGTTGATTACATTAACAACCAACCCGCTAATCGGTGGGCAATATTCTGCGATTCGAAGGCGGCCTTACAATGTCTTCTGTCATCTCTTCGTCGCGGGTCGTGTGAACAACTAGTGTCGGAGATACGAGAAATGCACCATTGTATGATAGCGAAAGGACACGACGTCGTGTTTCGCTGGCTGCCTGGCCATTGCGGTATCTTCGGCAATGACCTCGCTGACGAAGCTGCTAGGAAAGCACACGAAGGAGCAACCCTTGTTTCTGTACCTTTATCGCAGACCGACGCAGCCCAACACCTAAACAAGGTAGCACACCGTATGACATTAGAGAAGTGGCCCACACCTGAATTCACCCAAGAACGATTGCATTCCCTCGACCCCTCTATGCAACTGCGGCTGTTACCAGGGCTTCTGAGAAATGAGGAAACAATTCTGTGCTGCTTACGCTTGAGCGTCGCATTCACCAATGCATATACGTTTTTGATTGGAATGACTGACAGCGCCGACTGTAATGCCTGCGGTGTCGAGGAAACTATAGAACATCTACTGTGCTACTGCCCATCTTTTCAAAACGAAAGACATGACCTCTGCACAGCTCTCAATCAGATAGATAGAACACCGTTCACCTTGAACAAGATCTTGGGACCATGGGACCATATCTTTGGACCATATCGCAGCTACAAAAGGCCACAAAAGCTCTGCTGCGATATTTGAACGCTATTGGATTGAGTCAGCGTCCAAACGGCCATGAATTCTTAAAGCGCATATGATGGTAAATGGTGTCAAAGGCTTAAGATAAATCAATAAAACATCAAGGAAGACTTGCACAATTTATAGCACTCACACATTGCTGACAGTGAACTGTCGTGTTGCCGACTGAAGGAACGACACATTGTTACATATGTCGACATTGAGATGTTGACGAGATACCCTGTAGCAACCATTATGCCATACCCTCCGGAGAGAGAGGGGGGCGTTGGTTAGGTTAGGCTTAGTTAGGTTAGATCAGCACTTTTCAAGCAATTTTCACAGCCTGGTTAGCAGAAGCGTTGATAGGTAACTTAAAGCAAATTACATTGTGGAGTTCAATGTCTCTAAACTACATGGTGGGCTCTAAGGAATGCCTTAGTGGAACATACCGAACTAATTTTGACCAGGTCATGTCAAGTGCATTTAAATATAAATACACGAACGTTTTTTCATACCTCCCCCCCCCCCTCACCCCCGCCACCGAATTGAGACCACCCCGATTGAGAAATGAACCCGCGACTCCGTGCTCAGAAGTAGAACGCCATATTCACTAGTCACCATGGCGGATAACTAATTGCAAATAAGTAGGTAAGTTATTTTCCATCGCACTGTATAACCAGTATTGAACGTCCAATTATTACCTAAAAGTCTACACACCTGTAATTGGATGATTAGGCGCATTAAAAATATCGCAAGTTTCTCAGTATGTTACACTCTAAGACTAAGGACAATATCTGACCATCTGACAATACCTTATATCTGACACCAATATCTGACAATCAACGGTATATATCTGAGAATACGGACGGTCAGATATATTCTGTTAGCTTTACATTTGTACGGCGAATGAATTTCTTTAACAATTGGCTCAAGCTACATAATATGACATGTTCTGTCGTCAGAAATTGAACGTGCTCTATTTTCCAGACTTCGTTCGGAAAGAGTTCTTCGTTAGGCTGTCACGCCTGTTGTACAATGCGCACCTTTAAACTCACAAATATGCAGTAGCATATTGCAAGCTATCAATGCCCAAAATTAAGCAGCGCGTGTCATTCCTAAGTAATGTAACGGCCAGCTTCATAACTTATCAACAAGTCTTTATACGCAGGCCCCAATAACTCGAGCACCAGCGATCAGACGCCTTTCTCACTGCATTATATATCCACGGTATATTGCGACAGCCTGCGGAGTTACGATCGGCAGCTTACAGCTAGCCTAAAAAGGAAAATCCAACAATTATTGCATTCAACCACCGCTAACATCGAGGTAAGAAATTTAGAGGTAAACAAACAACCACGAGAAGATGTTAAGGGCTACTCAACGAGCGATGGAACGGAAAATGATAGGGGTAACGTTATGAAACAGGAAGAGAATGGTATGGGTTGGAGAGTAAAGAGGCCTAGCCAATATTCTAGTGTACATTGAGTGGAATAGATGGTGTTGGGCAGGCCATGTAATGCATAGGGCAGATAACCAGTGGTCTGCCAGAGCTACAGAATAGGTACCGAGTAGAACAAAAGAACTTTCGAGGACGGCAGCGAATGAAGTGGTGGGATGAATTGAGCAAACATGCAGGCATAACACAGGAGTTTCAGCCTTTGACGGGCTTTACACTTTAAATGTGTTTAGCCCGCAAAGTGTGCGATAGCGCCTGTGGATTCTATAGTTTCACAAAACTTTGAAAACCTTATTCTGAAGACAATGCTTACAACGAGCCATTGTTCAGAGTGAAGCTCACACACTGACAATGCGGGCGGCCATGTGAGCCATGCTGTAAGCGCGATCACTGAAGGTGTCCTCATTAAAAAAGTCTTAATAAGTGCGTCATGTATGCCTAGGGTCTAAAAAAGGGAGGTGGGGGGGCGAAGCACGTGGTTTCGAGACATTTAGCCTCCGGGCGATACTCTTACACACGTCGCTGTAGGTGTTTCCGAAGACTGCGCGAAGGGTCAAACTGTAGTGAAATGTAACGCGGCACCTGGTTGGTGACAGCTCGGCTCTAGTTGCAACACTACACTTGTTACACCTCCGCGCACGCCTGCACGCTATCACCGCCTTATGGACGAGCATGTGACGCGCATTCCTGGTTTTCGAAAAGTGATGCCAGAAGGGCCAATTTCCTGACCGTTGGGATAACAGGGTTCAAGCGAACAGGACGCGACTTCTGTTGCTTAAGGTGACAACCACGTGGAGTAAATGTATAAACATATATATTCAGATATCAAACAAATAATTTTATTGTGAAAGAAAGCGAGGTAAATTGAGTGATATGCCATCCGGAAAAGGGATGCAATAAAGACATGCTATATACATATAGAATGGATGCGGAACCGCAAAAAGAAAAGATAGGATGGGAGAACATTCGCCAAGTTCGCCGCTAAACTCAACATGTGGAAAGAATTTTTTTCTCGGGAGTTTTGTAAGCTCAAGAAGAACTAAATGTTGGTCTAGCGGGTCTTAGATAACTGTGGAGGAGAATTAGCGCCAAAAAAAAAAAGAAAAGTCGAGCACACAGGAAGTGTTTGTTCCCTCAACCTGTGATGTGCCATTTTGTCTCAGCCGCTTCATAAACTCGGTTACTTAAAACGGTCCGCCGTGGTAGCTTAGTGGCTATGGCGTTGAGCTGCTAAGCACGAGGTCGCTGATTCCATTCCCAGCCGTCGCGGCCACATTTAGGTGAGGTGAAACGCAAGAACGGCCCTTGTAGTGTCTTGTTTGCACGTTCAAGAACCCCAGGTGGTCAAATTAATCCGCAGTCCCACACTATACGGCGTGCCCAATAAGTTTGTCATTTGGCGTGCCTATGGGTTTGACCCGTCAAAAATATAGTATTGTATTAAGTTTATAAAATGTTCATCAGATAGCACGCGCGTGCGCACACGCTATGTGAGCTATACAATTTATGAATAGCAATTGCACAGGTAATTAATTTATAGGACCGGCAGCGTGCACACACACACACGCACATTACCTATGCAATTTATATTCTTGTTGAAATTCTATTTTGTAACCACCCGTTCTATGTCTAAGTTTCGTAAACAGCAAAATAAATTGATAATGCAGTAAATATTTCGGTAGGAACTCGCGAACATTATAAATATACCAATAAAGCTTATACATCGGCCTTTCTTTTAGATCATCAAGGAGAAATCCTGAATTATGAATATTTCTTGTGAAAATCTACGAAAGCAGTCATCTTTCTGTATTTTATTGTGTTTACGTAGTCGCCATCTTTTGCTATTTTTTTCTCTTCTTCTTGTGTCTCTGTCCTTTTAAACTGCATTGCGTTCTGCATCTCTGTCGCCGCTCGGTTTTAGCCCGGTTGTGTGCTCCCTGGACTACTGTACTTCTTGTGGTACACACTTCGTCACCTTCCTTGCAGTCTGCGTGGCGGAACTTTGCGAGCCGGTGAAAGAGGAGAACAGTTGCTTCAACCAGAGGCCCACTCTGCTGTATAGTAAAACATTTCAAGCTCATCACGCCTGTTCGCTGCTGTAAGTTTGCGCATCAAATCGCTGTACCCATCGCGTTCCACACATTTACTACTACATTACGACACTTGTGGCCGGGTGTCGCACGGGTGAAACCTATCTACCAGCCTTTAAATTCTTTCTCTTGTGAAGGTGCGCCAAACAAACAATTCAAAAAGTGCCAAAAACATTCAACACATGAACGGTCTCCGTGATGGCTTGCATCCATCGATGGTGCAACTGCTAATAGTGCCTCAAATGTAGCTCGATTGTTACAACCCAAGCGCCTCCTCGAAAAAGTAGTACGCGACTTCAAATTAAATTACGTGGTTTTACGTGCCAAAACCACGATCTGCTTACAAGGCACGCCGTAGCGGGGTACTCCGGAAATGTGGACCACCTGGTGTTCTTTAACGTGCAGTAACTGACTTAATCTGGCCATAAGGAAATATTGGTAACCACTCGCTAAAAAAAAAGAAAGAGAGACATTGATAAATAGTGAGATCAAAAATATCGTAGCGATGAACACCAAAAGAGGAGGACGGTTAAGCACTGGCACCGCGTGCAGTTTCTACAGCACCACGAGGGACTGTGGCGAATCAGTGGAAATAAAGCTGTGTGTTATGAGGAATATATTGGAGAAGTTTTATAAAGTAGTAGGAGTATTGTGGGCGCCAGCTACCGGGTGGTCAGTGCCGCGTCATTAGTGATAAACTAGTCACAGTTATCTAAGTTATGAACTTTTCGCAAAGAGACTGTACTATAGCTCTATTATGCATCTCATTTTCACTGTTGATTGTTTGTTTCTCCATTTTGGAAAGCTTGCTCTGCCTATAGGTGCAAGATAAACGGGGCGGCGGTAATGCCTTTGAGTATCACTACTGCGTTACCTCAGCGGCAGTTTCTGCGTGAGCGGTGTTTATCTTAGAGAGAACTGTTACAGCATCCCGTAGGGCCTGCACTCGCCCAGGAAATGGTTTAACGCGGTTCTCGACGGCTGCCTTGGAATTTCATGGCCGAACCCTGGCATTGCATGCACGATATACCTTGGTCAATAGCACACCATGCCTACAGAACCACTGCGGCGGACCCGCGGCATTCAGCACACCTGGATAAGTAACGGCAGCTATACGTTGCAATTCAAAAAAGTGCAAGGCTCACGGTATTTGCAGGCACTTTTCGCGTCATTAGGTCAAAGGCAACCTCTATCACTCACGTCAACACTGCGATTAATTGATGTTAAAAAGCTTACAGGACGGTTACGAGTGAATAACGCGATTGTTTAAGTGTTACCTGTGGTTCTGGCTGGGCATTTCGCTCCCAATCTCGAGCTCGCCGAATCACTTGGGCGTCTGAAGGTCTTGCTTCTTGCTTGACATTTCAGTGTAGATGATGCTTTATAGTTTGTTCAAATAAACTATGCGGGTATCTTTTAAATTGTTTAAATTCTTTAAAATTGCCTCCAGCAGGTAGCATAATTCATGTCCTTGAGCAAGATTATATTTATTTCACAAGAAATAGAAAATTAATAATTAACATAGAATTTACTAAATAATGTATTAATTACTTTACGGCACATATTGCAATTTAAGAATTGTAGCCTGTGAGTTTGCAAGCCATATTCACTTGGAACCAATTCTAAGGGTCGCACGGGTTTCGATATACGCGCCGTACGGGAAACTTGCGCTAAAAATGCAGTATTGTTTCACCTAATTTTTTTAACAAACCGCTGTTTTATGCATTGCAGCGCAAAAGTAACTAGAACGCCCATGCATTTCGCCACACGCATTACGAATCAACATCTCGAAATTGCTGTCACCCTGAAAATTCGTTCCAAGTGAATACTCCTCGCAAACTCACGGGCTACAATTCGTAAATTGCTACATGTGCAGTAAGGCAATTAATTAAAAGTTAATTTGTGTTTATTGTTTATTAGTCAATTATCTATTTTGATTTCTTGTGCAAGTAACGTCCGCCTCTTGAGTAATCCAGCTCAATCACTAGAATTATGCTATATGTCATAAGTAGTTATTAAAAATTTTGTATTGTCTAAAGGAAAGAAACACCCGGTCAACAGGCTTCTATCACATGCCCGAGCACTCGCTGGCTTTATGCGCTGGCGCGGTCGAAAGAGGTATGACGACAACGGCATGATGATAACGGGATGACGGTCGTGAAAGGACGAGGACAATGCAGGGTTTCTCACGTAACTTGAGACATACATTAAAAATGTGCAAATGCCACGTAGTGGGACAAACAAAGGTAATGTTTTGTGCCGTCACTTGGAGATACTCGCATTATTTTTTTCCATTCCGCGTAATTACATAGTTATCCCTAATTAATTTACCAATGTCTCAAATATTATAGTTAGATGACAAGTGTCAATGAGAAAATTCTAGAGAAACACGAAAAGCTCCCGATACAACTTTCTGTTGCTCGATACGTGCTACATAAAAGTGTATTTAAAATAATAAAAATGCTTAAAATATTGAAAGAGCATGAAAGAAGCCCGCGAATAGAAGCAGAGGGCCCCGAGCGGCCAGTCAAGGGGCAATTTTGCGTGTTTGCGGGGTTCTTTCACGCTCGGAATAACGCTTTTTTGTAGCACGTACTCAGCACAGAAAGCTGTATCGGAAATGTTTCATGTTGCTCTACAATTTTCTCGTTGACACTTCATCTAATTAAAATACTTGAGAAGTTGGTTAATTGATTAAAACTAATTATCTAAATTGGTGGAATGAAACAAAATAATCTGACTATCTCCAAGCGACGGCAAACAACCTTACCTTGTTTCTGTCCGGCTACGCGGCATTCGCATATTTTTAGTGTTTGGCTCAAGTTACGTGGGACACCCTGTATGACGACAGCGGGATGACGATGGCACGAGGGCAACGGGATGTCGACGAGTGCTCGACGACGATGGTGTAACGACGACTGCATGACAGTGACTGTGTAATGAGGACGACGGATTGACCACGACGACTTCACGAAGATGATATGACAATCACTTTACGGCAAGGATGACATGACAATGGCGTCCTAATCGCGATTGATTGACGACTTGTCGATTACGGTGGTATGACGAAGAAGGGATAACAAGGATGTAACGAAATGGTCGTATGACGATATCGGCATGACGACGACTACGACAACGACTGTACGACGACGACTGTATGACTGTTGGCACGTATGTGATGGCTAGATCTAGATACCCAGTGGCGGGAAGACATGCCCAGTGGTGCACGCTTAGCGCTACAAACCAATTCAAAGTGCAAACTGCACTGTCCCCAGAATCGACCCACCACTTCGGACGGCGGCGCAAAATTGATTAACGAGCGGAGAAAAGCTAACGCTAAACAAATGTGCTATGCAGGAAGGCCCGAGTTCGGCGAAGCTCGTGATCTTCGTGAGCTCTGGCGACGCCCTCGGATGAACTAATTAATCGCATCGACGCAGGAAATCTAACTCCCGGGACGCGTCGAATATTGTGGGCTGATATCAGTTGGACGTCACGGCACGGGCAGTCGGCGAAAACGGACTCACGCGGTGAAACCGTGCGGACGCTTTCTTTTATCTTTTTGTCGTTCCATTTAGTGCATGGGCCGTACAAGAAACGTTTGCAAGAAATATGTTGCGTAATTTCTATTACAAGTTTTGTGAAAGCTCCAAAGTTCGTGGAACACCGATGCATTTCCTCGCAAACTTTAGGAACGCATACCTCGAAACTGGTGTCATCCTCAGAATTCGTTCCAAGTGTATATGACTTTAGAAGTCGCTGGCTGCAATTCAGAAATTACAATATGTGGCGTAAAGGAATTAGGTTAGAGGTTAATTAGAAAAATAAAGGTTATTTAGTCGAAAATTATAAGCCATTCCTCACTGTGAAGGTGAATTACCAGCCAGGCTGTGTAGCACACGACAAAGAGGCGACGCAATTTTGAACGAAGGTAAGAACGCATTTATTGCCTTGATCGGTGGTCATCGTGAAGAAAGGCACGCACATACATTTATTCCTATACATCCGACTTCGTTCGAGTTTCACATTCGTTATACGCATTTGTGTTTTCATTTCGCTATATATTGATAACTTGAAACCGAAATCACCGCACCGACTGGAAGTGGGCCAGTGCCGTCAGCGCCTTCGCAGAGGGAGGGGCAGTATGGCAGCGCCAGCATGATGAGCGGCATCGGAGCCAGCTGTGGCTCCGATGCCGACGACAAAGGCGCGAGCGGTATATTGAGGTCAATTTCAAAATCTCAAAATTGGTAGCAATATATGTTTCTTTTTTATAATTTCTAAAGCACATTTCTTTACTC
The DNA here is from genome assembly GCF_023375885.2 of Dermacentor andersoni. Taxonomy (NCBI): domain Eukaryota; kingdom Metazoa; phylum Arthropoda; class Arachnida; order Ixodida; family Ixodidae; genus Dermacentor; species Dermacentor andersoni. The sequence continues at coordinate 191,667,966 of NC_092814.1, read as the reverse complement.
GCACGCTCTACTATTCAAATTTAGTTTTGTTTTTAATTCTTAACATACAGAGAACCGCCTGCTTCTTGGCCAATCCCCGTAGTGGGTATGCGCCAGCGTTTCGAAAAAAAGAAGAACATTTGGAACCGACATCACCGCAGCGACTGGCAGTGGAATTTTTACTTGCGCAGATGTGTGCGTATTTCAAGTCACTTGAAATGTAAAGCGAATGTATCGGCAGTAAGTTGTAATTAATAAAAATAACGGTTGTAACGCAACGGTCGCGACGACCAATCGCGCGCTCCTGCGCGACGCAGTGTGCACCTTGGGAAGTGGGAATTCCCTTCCCCAATGTCCTGCTGTTAACAGTGCAAAATGTAGACGAGAGACGAGACAAGAAGACACCACAAGCGCTGACTTTCAACAACGTTTATTTTGAAAGAGACACGGCTTCTTATAACCATTGCCCACACGTGTCGCAGTCACGTGATCGCAAATCATGCGAAACACGCACTTTTTCTTTTTTTGCACTCAAGATAGTGGTTGCACGAGGTGGAACGATAGAATTAACTCGAAAGGGGCGATCCGCGCACGAAAGTGCAGGCGCTTCGCGGAGTCTGCAGATACAATAGTGAGGCGTTGACATGCTGCATTGCTGACCACGCTAGCGCGTTCGAACCTTTGAACGCGCTGTCGCTCTGCTAAATGTGCGGTCGGTATGACTACGCTCTAGCTCGGGAGCTCCCACAGTTTTTCTCAGCAACCGCAGAACCCGTTCCGATGAGGTTTGTTGTACTTCAAAGAAGAAAAAAAAAATAGTATAGTGTAGAAAAATGCAGAAACTACATTTTTCGTTCTCGCTGCTTATCATTTTTATAATGATTTCTGAAACTATTGTAACACAGAAACACGTCAATTATCCAGTTTACAACTCTGCAACTCGGCAATCAAAATCATTTCCCCAGGTCTCTAAACAATCTATAATAATACGTATAAAGCAGACATTGGTACGCCTCTCTACAATGTACCACTATTTTTTACGATGACTTTAGCAAGGTGCTTGGAAACATTGTAAGAGTTCCACGTGCGCTATAACTTCATATATCCAATTTACACGCTTTAAATGCCCTAACAGATGCACTTTACAGGACTGCGCTATCTATTTTTGGCGCAGACTTATACGTTTTAAAGTTCGTGCGTGTGTTTCTTTAGCTCAACAGTTGTCAGCAATTTTTTTAGAAACTGGGAAGTCAGAAATTGAAATTTCGCTTCATGAAGTAGATACAATTCAACTTTATATCCTCAATGCAACAAAACTTATTCAGATCGGTAAAGCGGTTGTCTCGTAAAAGCATTTCACATGTTTTAATGTATTTCAATACAAAAATCAGAATGAGGCAACAGGTTTTATGATGCATTTGTGGCACCAACTGCGCGTCCTTGCAGCCTTTTTTATTCACTGCTGCTTTCGCACGCTCCGCACTATCTTATTTCACTAATCGCCGTTCTACGAGCTCGCTAGAACTCGTGAGTGGGCCGAACTCTGGCCGAACTCGGGCCTACAGCATAGCGCCCCACTTGAGAGTCCCAGGAGTAGCGAGGGTTCATCTAGCGGGCATGCGGACTGGCGTGAGCCAAGTGGGCACTGAACTAAGAGAACATGCCTCGCTCACACGCACACACACACACGGACGCACGCACAGGCATGCGCCCACACACACGCACGCACACCCGTACACACACGCACGCACACAGACACCCGGACGCAAGCACACGCACGCGTGCACGCACACACGCAGGCACACACGCACACGCACTTACACACACATGCACACTTACACGTACACACACACACGTACACACAAACACACACGCACGGGCACGCACGCACACGTACACATACGCACACACTCGCACGCAGGCGCGCGCGCACACGTACACACACGCACGCACGCATGCACGCATACACGTACACACACGCACACACACGCACATGCACGCACACACACACGCACGCGCAAACACACACGCACACACGCACGCACACGCACAGCCACGCACGTAGACACGCACACGCACACACATGCACGAACACGCACACGCGCACGCACACACGCACGCACGCAGGCGCACACACACAAGCACGCACGCATTTTAAAACAGGATGGCGTCTTCACAGATCATAAAACAATGTTCAGCTGTTTCTGGCATATGAGAAAGATAGCAGTTATATTTTTATTTATTTTTTATTCAGTTAATTCATACTGCAAACCTCAATGTGGTCCAAGACGGACAGGCACGCATAAACAAAGGCAAATAATTATAAAGCACAATTGGAAAGATTGGAATGTAAACAGAATTATAACACAATTACAACAGAAACAGTTAAAGAAACAAACAGATCTTTAGCCTTTATTTGTAACAATATCTTTGCCAGTAAGATTATTTCTTTCTCAGAAATTCTCAGCCACTCCGTCGATGCTGCAACAGAGGAAAAAACGTTTCTTGGACATCGCAGTTGCGCTTAATTCTAGCTGCTATGAGCGGCTGACGCCACTTTCTGCAGCTTATAAACCAGCACCGATAATGATGAGCGTGGTGACGATGTGTGGTCAAAAGGTGATGCTGATGATGATCTTATGCAATGGGGCATTTCCACAACGGTGCGCGGGTCAACGAAGAGGATACACAACAATGAGAAATGAGGCGGGGGGGAGGAGATAGTTGTAATAAAAATAATGAGAATAATAAAGCCTGAAATTATTGATATCTAAGAGTAATTAAACACATACCCGTGTACTGTGAATTGCGCACACGTTAAATAGCCCAAGGTGGTTGCAATAAATCCGAACTCATCCCCCCTATATTTCGTACCTCATAATCAGATGGTATTTTTGGCACGTAAAACACAATAACATTTATAAATCACATCGACATTTATTTAGGAATGTAGGGATAATAATAAAAAGGCGTTGTTCAGCAGTAGGTATGCTATCAGGTTAAGTATGCTTAAAGCAAGATGGCAAGAAGAAGAAATATATTTTTCTTTCCTTCACCTTGGCCAATTCCCCCGCATTAAGTGGGTATGCCTTGCTTGTGCAGAGGAAATGAACTGACCAGTGCGGGCTGCCACCTCCAGAGTATGTGAATATTTATTACTCGTTTCGATAAGGAGGTTGCTCCCCGCGCGTAAGCAAGTGGTAATTCTAATCGATGCCGCCCAATAGCGTGCAAGCTTACTGCGCACCACGACCCCCCCCCCCCCCCCCCCTGTGCATTTTTTGTGTCCGTCACAAAATGTGTGTGAGCAAAAACTATCATCATCAACGATGGCTTGTGCCACTGCTCATGCGTTCGTCGTCGTCTTCTACCACAGCTGCCTCGTTGGTGCGCCTCGGAGCCAGAGTTCCCATACTGCGGCTCGCTCTTCGAAGGCGCTGACGGCACTGATGATGATGATCATGATGATGAAGCTTCAGTTAATGGTACAAACCCACTATGGGGGATAGGCCACGAATCAGGTGGCAATATGATTCAATAAATAAAAGAAATTGGTTAATACATAAATAACACAAAAAAGGAAAATAATAATGTAATCCAAGATGAAAAATAAACTGAATACATGAGATAACGTATTGGTCAATACTACAGTGAGACTTGCGTTGATAGGAATACTAAAAAAAAAGAAAAGAAAGGAGAATAAAAAAAAGGATATACTTAAACTTGAGTAAGTTAAAATATGAATGATAATAGTAAGATTTAAACTTTGAATTTGTGCTTTTACTTTTTGAATTTTCTAAACTGTAGTAGAAGTAAATCAATTGTTGAAACTAAGAACTACTAACAAGGCATTCTTTTTGTGCCACATAGAAAATTATAAATGGCTAGGCAAACGGTTCTGTGGCTATAGGCCAATACTGTTGCTCCAAGGGAGAGTCTAACAGTACTGCTTAAAGGCAATCCTAAATTGTGAAGTGGAATTTCTGGACATAGCATTCGATGCGTAGAAAACCGCCGACATGATTAGCAAAAATGATCTATACATTCCGGTTCATTGCAGAGGTAGCATAGAGGGGATACCGCCAGACCACATCTGTGCAAATAAAAATTCCACTGCCAGTCGGTGCGGTGATTTCGGTTCCAAATTTTGTCTTTTTTCAAAACGCTGGCGCATACCCACTACGGGGATTGGCCAAGAACCAGGCGGTTTTCTGTATGTTTAGAATTAAAACAAAACTAAGTTTGAATAGTAGAGCGTGTGAGCAACGAAATGTGCTTTATAAATTTAAAAAACAAACATATGTTGTTACGAATTTTTAGATAAAATAAGTTGACCTCAATATATCGCTCGCGCCTTTGTCGTCGTCTTCCACAGCTGGCTCCGATGCCGCTCATCATGCTAGCGCTGCCATACTGCCCCTCCCTCTGCGAAGGCGCTGACGGCACTGGCCCACTTCCAGTCGGTGCGGTGATTTCGGTTTCAAGTTATCAATATATAGCGAAATGAAAACACAAATGCGTATAACGAATGTGAAACTCGAACGAACGCGGATGTATAGGAATAAATGTATGTGCGTGCCTTTCTTCACGATGACCACCGATCAAGGCAATAAATGCGTTCTTACCTTCGTTCAAAATTGTGTCGCCTCTTTGTCGTGTGCTACACAGCCTCGCTGGTCATTCACCTTCACAGCGTGGAATGGCTTATGATTTTCGACTAGATAACCTTTATTTTTTCTAATTAACCTCTAACCTAATTTCTTTACGCCACATATTGTAATTTCTGAATTGCAGCCAGCGACTTCTAAAGTCATATACACTTGGAACGAATTCTGAGGATGACACTAGTTTCGAGGTATGCGTTCCTAAAGTTTGCGAGGAAATGCATCGGTGTTCCAAGAACTTTGGAGCTTCAATGCATAAAAAGGCGTTTTGTTAAAATGTAAGTGGAACAACAATGCATTTTTGCATCACGTTTGACTGTGCTTATATATATATATATATATATATAAGTGTATAGGTGTATGTGTACTAATTACAGGAATGATTACAATTGCAAATATGACAGCTGAAAGTTTGTTTATGCTGAAGTGTCTGGCAGTGAAAAGAAAGGAAAGGGGGTGTTTAAAAGGCTCCATGCCGCACCGAGGCATGGCTCAGAGGACAAGGCCATGGAAGGGGGCAGATGTCCGTCATTTGTTCGAGGCGTGCATCTCGGTCCACTCGCGCGCCGTGATGTCGTAGAGGACGCGGTTGTTTCGGTAGAGAGTAGCCACGCTGTTTACGAGCGGGTCACTGGCATTTGGGTTGCGCATCAGCCAGCAAATGGAGATGAGAACCTTTGCGATGGACAAAGCCGGCGTCCACTGCGACGCGAGCACATTGAGGCAAATGTTGCCGTTCCAGCCGATGTTAGGGTGATAGATCTTGGTCAGGAATTTCACCTGCAAAGCCCAAAATGAAGCGAAAAAAAATAGCAAGTATATAAGGAGAAAATCCAAGATATTGGCCTGACGTGCCGAGATTTCCGCAGCCACTGAGCAAGAAACAAATCCTAAACGTTAATCTGCATTGAAATGAAGCAATGTGCCCTTTAAGACAATTGCGAACATCTCGGCGAAGTGTGAAACTTTAGGACAAGGGGCAGGCCCACGGCTGTTCGGCTCAGCATGCGCCATTGTACCTACAGACTGGACGGAGAGGTCACTGAACCTTCTGAGCACGTCTCATCGCATGCGCTCAAACTGGTAGTGATCACGCTGCACCCTATTTGTTTTATTGCTTTTGCTGCTTAGTATCTTTTCAAAGTGCTTCTGTAATTTCTTTTCTTTTTTCCAATGTATCAGCAGCTCTTTTTTCTGTGTTCTGCACAGTTTACCAGTTAAGGTGCACCGATTACTGATAATAATGGGGAGGCTTATCACCATAAACAATTTATGCAGCCGCGCGTAGGTTGATTAAGTGACAAAACTTCTTTCTGAACTCTCACGACGTATGGCGCCTGCCTACACGTTTAGGAGCCGATGTAGGGGTAGCTAGGATGAGAGACAATGATGAGGACTGTCTCCTGTAAAGACGGCTCTATAACGGCAGTGGTCGCACGCATCATTGCTCTGTAATCTACTAATCTAAATACTCCTGTAGCGGGTGATAGAGAGCGAAGCGGGAGCTTCCGCCCCCGTTCCTAGCTCAGGCTTTCTTAGGGTGGATTTAGGCGGCCAAACCAAATGTGCAACAATACGCCCGAATGAACTAAAAGATGGAAGAAAAAAGCTAGTGGGGACTGGTTCAACGCCTCCTAGATAACATAAGGCCTGTGCACTTCTATCCATGACGTCATGGTACCTTGCCTGACGGCCATAGAATCTGGTGGGTATGGTCCCGAGTAAGCCGCAGTGATTTTGACGGCACCGCTTTCGTCACGCTGGGACTGAAAGTGGAAATTTCGGTCCAAGTAGCATGACGTCATAAAGCAGAGTACACAACCTTGCTATCTCTTGTGCACGTACGCCACGCACGTGGACAAACACAAACACCAGATTTCCCTCCTGCATGCTGAACGTCACTCGCACTTATCGATGTGTTAGTGGCGCGGGAAAGACGATTTCATGCCAAGATCAAGCGACTGCCAATGGATTTTGCTTGTGTGTCTTTGAGAGATTATAAAGCGAGAATGTTTCCCTCTCCTTCTCTCTTTTTATAGTTCACGAAATATTTTGATCAAACACGATTAGTTTGCATAACTCGATATAGTCATTCGATAGATGGACCCCTTATCATTATAAGCAAACGCAGATCGAGAAATAAGAAAAAAAGAATAATGGATTCTCTAGCGAAGAGTCAATAAGCACGATTGTGGCACAGTGATATGTAATATAGGGGCCCTAAACATCCTCACATTACTTTGTCCAAATATTCAAGCAAATCGCTACCGAGATGATGTGGGCACTTACTTGATTCGAATAATCCAGCCGCAGTAATGCGTTCATTGTAATACTGTGTGCTCACCACTGCGCAAGTTGAACCAAATTTCTTCGAGCAAGGCGAAGATGTGTGTACGTTTGTACGTTTTCGTTCAACTGCAGAACCTGCCCGCGGAAATGAGTGGGGATGACACGCCTTCTGACACGATACTTCTGTGGCGAAGGAGAAAGCAGACGGCGACGCCTCTGAATGCTCCACTTGTGGAGTTAGAAACGCAATATCGCTGCACGATGTTTCATTAGAATTTTGTCTTATTCTCCCTGATAGCGGAGATATCGAATTATTGCGCAAAGCTAGCTGAAACTCCTTCTTACTAGCAACAAGAAATTATTTTAGTTGCATTGAACGCAAGAACAATGTGATGCCGAGAATATACCCGCCGGGACAACTCAGCGGCTATGACGTTCCGCTACTGGGCTCGAACACAAAAACGCTCGTGTACCGGGCATTGGGTGCGCGTTAAAAAAGCCTTAGAGGTGTAAAAAAAAGAAAAAGAAAGAGAAACGTGGAGTGCCACGCCTACTACTGCGCGCCTCAAAATTAAATCATAGTTTTGGCACGTACAACACCAGATTTTAACTTGAGTGTCGAGAATATCAGTGTTAGTTGCTGTCCTGCTCGAACTTGAAGTTTCAAGTTGCTCTGATACCTTTGGTAGTTTTGTGAGAGCGGAAATTTATACTTAATGGTGTGGTGCTGGGACATCATTACTGCGACAGCAGTTAAGAGCTCGAAACAGAGTTTGAATCTGTCCGCCCTTTGCGTTACGCCGTTTTCGTCGACGTCATGCCACCTCCTCATACTCAAATGAAGAAGGAAAATGAGACTTCGCCCTTCACCGCCAGCGAAATGAGCCCAAATACCGATAACTAAACCTTATGAAAATGTTGTTTGCATGCCTCATGAGCCGTTAGTGCCCCCTCACATTAAAGTCACAGCAATTTTTCGGATTCGGCCGAATGGCGCAATGTGCAGTTGGGAACAAGACGCGCTGACCACTGAGCTATCGCGCAGCACTCGTGGTTGGAAATTTGCGCGGGTTTTTCCGGGCCACACGCACCTCGAGAGCGGTGGCCTCTGTGCTGCGACTCTTTCGGAGGCCACAGCGGGCCACACGTGGCGAAAGAAAGTTGTTCGTGAAACGATGGCGGGGTCCTCAGTGAGAACCTAGTGCTGTCGCAGTAAACGAGTTGACAGCTTGGGGAATTGCTAAAGGTTGCTGGGTTTTTTTTCTACATCCTAGAACTGGACAGCAGGCTCTTTATGATACGCCGCAGAGGCGTGCTCCAATTCGAAAAGCGCGAAAGCAAACCGAATATCGAATATTTTTTTAATAGTTTTCTTAATAAGGCACCGACTTCCCACCATTGATAAGAAACATTTTTGACACCCTGGTATTCACAACATTATAAAGTTTGTAATTACGCTCCACACTAAACAGAATACTTTATTAAAACAACAAAGGCAGCAACTATGCAACAGCAACTATGCAGTTTTCTTTGAAAACTCAGGGCTGTTCAGCGTGTACAGTCCAGCATTATCACACAAAGATTAGACAGGCAGCCTTGGTGGCTAATTAATATCTGTGAACTTAGCACACAAATCAGAGAAGTGGGCCATCGGCACCAATGGCAGAGAGAAAAAAACGAACAAAATAAAACATGGTTTTCTCTATAGTTCATATATGGCCGCAGCAGATGGTGCCCCTACTCTATCAAGTATATTTCAATGAAATGTATTCATATTTAATGTGATGATAGACAATGCCAACTGCCGCCGAATGCTGTGTCTAAACATTTTTTTTTACAGCATGTTTAGTCAGAAAAGTCTGGTTGCTTGAGTGACGTAGCGTGCTTCAGTATACCTTGTGTTCAGCGTGGATGGGATGAAAGTTATCACATTTTTTGCTTACCTTTCATGTTCGATTGGTACAGTAGACCCTTTGAAGTATACGAAATCTATTCGAAACTTATTCGGAGTTTCTAGTACCGAACCAAATAGTGATTATTACATTCAGTGTACAATAGGACAATATTCAATTCGTTATTCTAAAGTTTCCAATATTCGCACACCCCTACCGATAACTAAAGGCGAACATTTTAATCACGAGGCACGCCCGCCAATTAACAGTGATGTGATGGGTCTACAGATCAACTAGATCAAGCTTTGTTGCAAAGGGTCAGCTAACTCTATGTATACCGTATTTTGTAAGTGTAACTCCAGGTAACATGACCACATAACAAGAACATATTTGCTGTGAGGCTAGTTGGTTACACGCACTTAATAACATTCATTATTTAAGTTGTCCTCAATTCCTGGGATGCTTAGGACAGTTTCTTGACACATTAATATTTCCAGGCTACTTTTCAGCGCTTGTACTGACGGAAATTACAGTACCAAAACTTTAGGTAGCTTCAGCACGATATATATATATATATATATATATATATATATATATATATATATATATATATATATATATATATATATATATATATATATATTTATATATATATATATTATATATATATATATTTATATATATATATATTATATATATATATATATATATATATATATATATATATATATATATATGCTGGCGGCGCTAAACGGGATATGCATTTCTATTTTCGCAGTCTTATCACGTACCCGCCGTGACGATTCAGCGGTTATGGCGTTTTGCTGTTAAGAACGCAGTAGCGGGTTCGATCTGTGACCGCAGTGGCCACATTCTTGCGGGATCGTGGTGACGAAACTCTCGTAAGCTTAGATTTCGATGCACGTTCATCGGAGTCCCCACTATGGCGTTTCTCATAGCCCGCGAGTTGTTTTGGGGCGTTAAGCTCAATAATTATATTTATTTTCACTCATCACGGGGGGCATGACCTAGGATCAAAATTAGTGGGTAAGAGACCAGCGAACGTGCTTCCTTGTAGATACTGTGAACAAGGTCCCCCCCCCCCCCCTCGCCACGAAGCCGCGTAGCTACTGTTCGCATTAAAGCGGCCTTTATTACCTCGCATGCTTTAGCCTTGAAGCAAGAATCCATTTGTTTAAACTAACGTTTCTGCGACATGCCCGCATACTTTAGGCTCCTTTGAGTAAGGCAAATACGACGCTGACATATGTTGCGCAAAATACATTCACTGGCAATTTGTGCTAGCAAATTAGTATTCCTATTAAAAATACAACGCATAGGTTGGACAACTATATATTGCACCTTCCTTACATAGCACAAAAGCAGTATAGAGAGAGTGCCTGCTGTGAAGTCATCGTTGCAAAGGTAACATTTTTATAATTTATTTCGTTTTACAGCAAGAACCAATGTTGCCTTTCCAATAAACAGCGCGGGAACTAAGCAGATTGATGATACACAGAGTGTACTTTTTCATGCCTAACACCTAAAAAAATACATTATTTGAATTACGTCTCTATACAAATGAATTATCGACTCATGCGGTCGTCGCTTGCAATAAACACCATATCAATCCATTCACTAATTAACTAACTGATTACCCAGTTTGCCGCACACGTTTAAAATGAAAATTTGAAGGCAGTCGTCACAAAAGTGATGGTCCGCGTTCGTGCATTTAAGTATGGCCACGAAACCGAAATTACTTCTGTCAAATTATTGGTTAAATTGACCTAATTACGCACGGTGCTCGGCGCAGTGCGATTCGCGGTGCAACTCCCCTGCGACGTATAGTAATGGCGGCGTAAAGAAAGGTTTCGCCATACCACGCGACAAACGGTTTATCGCGCCCCTGCCGCCGAAGTGACTATGCGTCCAATGCGGAGTTGCGCAAAGCTCCAATCGCAATCAGCTCGTCGGGAGTAGAAAGTGCGGTGGCAGCTGCATTTTATGCCACGCTTTTTACGTCGCACAGCGGGTTAGACCGAGAGACGCACTACGCGGTGCTGCTTGTGTAATTGGGTAAATTGAACGAATAAAGTGACGCTAGTCATTCCGACGTTCGTGGCCCCATCGAAACGCAAAAACGCGTAACAATACTTTTCTAACGATTGCTTTCTACTTTCCACTATACGTGTGCCGTGAAATTTGTAATTACGAGGCTAATATCATGTATATACGTAATAGTTCTGCTAAAACCCGCAAGGTGGAGAGAAGTAATTAATGAATAATTAATTACTTCTCTCCACCTTGCAGATTTCCGCAGGACTATTACGTCAAACTTTTGCCTTTGCTTCGAATTGTTGAGAAATTAGACTTCGCCCTACCATCCGCTAACCGCCTGGTTAGCTCAGGTGGTAGAGCGTCTGCCCCGGAAAGGCGGTGGTCCCGGGTTCGAGTCCCGGGCCAGGACGAATTTTTCTTCAACTGCGAGGCTTTTCTTTCGAGGAACCCGTATGGGTTTCCTTTGCAGCAATTGCTACAATTAGGTGGATGTCTTATTTTCCCCTAATTAATCATGTATATAGTTTTATTATTGAATAAATGGCTTTAGTATTTATTGTAAATAATATGCGTCCGGGCAGTAATTTATCTGTAGTCACGTAATTTGAGTAAATTTCGTAGGCTTTAAGAGCGTCCAACATAAGAAATACTCTCGGTATATAGCTGCTCCGTCTGCCGTATTCACTTTCGTTCCAGTGCAAAGAAAAAGTGTCATCTTTGCCATTATTGCAAGCTTGGTTAATAATAATGATATCATATGGTTGTTTTTATTCGTGGAAGAATGTCCAAGGAGTGCCAGGAAATTGTATGACGTACAGTAGTATGACGTACGGTGGTGCGGTCAATGACAGTGCAGATGTAACGTGGCTGTATCGAAACTTAAAACAGTCGCTTTAAAGTTTGGAAAATATAGAAGTATGAAAATAATGAATTTGGTGGCCCTTTTGACCGAAGTAGTTCCTTCAGCCAGATATTTTTTTAGTAACGCTGCATATCATAAAGCGGCATCGTTTGACGACGAAGCACCTATAGTAGCACATTCAGACGACTGACAGTGGCACGAGTGGTGAACGATGTACACTGATGAGCAAGAACACACTGCTGATGAGCGAAAACGGTTCCTGTAATAAAATAAGGATTCAGCAGTTTATGAGCGCAACTCGAATCAGCAGGCTGGTGAGTCTGTATACTCGGCTTCCACGTTAATGAATGATGTTGGTTGGTCGTGGCTGACCCCCCCCCAGTCGCGTCAGACCGCGTTTCTCGAGTCACCTAGTTGATCCAAATGTATAATATAATTCGATTTCCCGCAGCCGTAAGACCTCGCTTTCTGATGTGCGCTTCGCGTTTATAAAGAAAAAGTCGAGTGGGTGTCAACCAGTGTGACGTGGTGGCCTTACTGGTGTAGTTCACGATTGTACAGAGGAATGGCGCACCCAGGCACAGCGACAAAAGAAGACGAAAAAAAAAAAGACACGCAGCGTTGTCAGCGTCTTTCCTCGTCTTCTTCTGTCCCCATGCCTGCGGGCGCTATTCCTCTAGACGCTCATCAAGCGCGATGTTATCGCGACGTCTCCCCAAGCTGCCCCGAGACGCCATAGCAAACCGTTACCTGAGGCGGCCGAAATGGGTAATCGGCGGGGAAGATGATGCACAGCTTAAAGGTGCCCCCTTCGAACGGACTTCCCGCGGGTCCCTGGATGGTGGCCTCCCACTTGAACAGGTCCGTCGGGTCTACCGGAGCCGCCGTGCAGTTGGCCGGCGGGTCGCGGCGGATGTCTTCCAGCTCCTTGCAGATGCGCTCCAGCGCTGGCGAACGACCGGTGGCCATGCTGCTGCGATCCGCCCGGCGCATCTGGTGGGAGAGCCGGGCTGCAGGGGGCGGCAAGCGCCTCGCGCCGTCAGTGCTTCTTCGTCTTCGCTTCGCTACTCGGGTGCTCTCCATAAGCGAGGGACTACGCGGCAAAATCCTTTCATATGCGAACGAGCAAAGAGCGTTCCGCGCAAATGGAAACAGGATTCAGGAGCAGTTTCGGTGAAGGCTATGGCTTCCGCGCCTAAATTATTGCACAATAGCGAATACCTTGGCGCGTGGAAGCGGCTGGTAACAGCGGCTTAGCCGTATACCACCCGTGCTTTTCTTCCTTTTTCTTTTAGTTCAAAGGAATGTTCTTTTTTTTTTTTCGCCTGTGACAGATAACGATGTTTTGCCCTCTCAGGTGCATTTCTGGAAGAGGCGTCAATTGTCCATGCGATCAATCACAATGTCCACGAAGCGAATTAAAAAAAATATTACTAACTAGGTTTTAATTATTAGCAGTCGGAAACATGTGCCAATTCCAAAATTGAAGCCGAGCAGCCGAGCAGTGCATAGAAAGGTTCTTTGGGCTTAGCAGAAACCCTCACTAGCACCACTTTGGTATACCTTTGAGATATCGGTCCCCAAAATTTGCTGATAGGTACTTCAGTGTTCCAGTTACGATTGCGCCTGGATACTAGAGGAGGGCTTTCAAGAAACTGCGAACTGAAACTTAGATGTATTTAGCGGCTCATTTTAAGAGCGGATAACTCAAGGTTGGTGCTAGAATCGCGCAACTTCTCCACAGGAGAGCACGTATGCATGTAACGCGTGTCGTCGAAACAAACTTCTCTCGACAGTTTTCATACAAAAGCGCTAAAGACGAAGACGAACTCGAAGGAACACATACGACAGGACTGGCGCTAATTCCAACTGGCGTTTATTACAGACGGCCATCTATTTATGCTCTGCGCATCATGTACATTATGCACTCATTATCATACACACAAAGATTTAAATGAATCATACCATACAAACGATTGTATGGTCAATCAGTTCAAGTGTCTAGATATCTCGAAAGCAAAACCAAAGATGTACAGCTGACGCAGTTGTCGCCAGCTTTCGTTATAAAATATGCATCAACTATTCCTCTTTGTGCTTTTGTGTTTCCTTTCCTCAGGCAGGTTGTGTCACCAAACATGGGTATGAATGCGCACTTATTGCAGTGCTCAGCCATGTAACTCCCGTACCCTTTTCTAACATCATTGTTGTGCTGGCTAGCCCTGTAATTGAAGCACTGGCCGGTTTGTCCAATATAAACGCGTCCACAATCTAAGGGTATTTGATACACAACATCTGAAGTGCATTCGGTGTAATTGGTCCGTTGATTAGCGTGACATTGCATGCATTTCTGGTGCATCTTGTTTTGAAGGTTACACACTGCTGACAATTTGCCACGTGCTGAAAAAACTAGATTGACATTGTGTCGGTTTGCCACCTTTTTCAAATTATCTGAAACTTTATGGAGGTATCAACGAGAAGAAAGGGGGTTAACCGAGGGGCCCAATTTTTATTAGTCATATCATAAGAAGCCAACAAACACTGACACCAAGGAAAAATAGGGGAACTTACTTGTGCTTAATAGATGAAATAAAGAAACGATAAATTCATGGAAATTAAAGTGGATGAAAAAACAACTTGCCGGAGGTGGGAACCGAACCCACAACCTTCGCATTTCGCGGCTAACACTCCCAGGGCTCTACTAGGACACATAAATACCCAAGAAAGTGGATGGCAAAACGGCGCCGTGGTAGCTCAATTGGTAGAGCATTGCACGCGAAATGCGAAGGTTGTGGGTTCGGTTCCCTCCTGCGGTTCGGTTCCTTATTAGTCATATCTTATGACATGACTAATAAAAATCGGGCCCCTTGGTTAACCCCGTTCTCGGTTATTACATAACGAGGGTTTCGAATCCGGCAACATTGATTCCTTCAGGTAGCATATGTGGGTTTATTGACCAGTTGCCTTCACCCAAAAAGATCACGTTCTCGTGACGCCTGCGGCAAAAAGGACGTTCGACGTCCACCGTGAAGGTCTGTGAGTGGTGACGCTGGCTAACACTCCCAGGGTTCTACTAGGACACATAAATACCCAAGAAAATGGATGGCAAAACGGCGCCGCGGTAGCTCAATTGGTAGAGCATCGCACGCGAAATGCGAAGGTTGTGGGTTTGGTTGCCACCTGCGGCAAGTTGTTTTTTCATCCACTTTAATTTCCATTAATTTATCGTTTCTTTATTTCATTTATCAAGCACAAGTAATTTCCCCTACTTTGTCCTTGGTGTCTGTGTTGGTTGGCTTTTAATGACATGTAGAGGTCTTTTGCCCTGATCTTTAGTTCGGCACTTTCTTCCCTGTTTTAATTTTTGAAGCAACGTTTCACAGACAGATGAAGTGACAGACACTGGAAAACCAGCAAGTTTCAATCCGTCTACTTGGCTATACATACTATGCTCAATTTGGTGCACACATGACTTTTGTAAAGCACTCTGAAGGCATGTGGCGGCTATGCCTCTCTTTATCAATTTCGAATGGGCGCAATCGAAAGGCAAAACACTTTTCTTTGATCTTGGATTGTATCTCCAGATACGTGGTCATCTGAGGAAAATAAACTTTTGAGATCTAGAAATTGAATACAGTTGTCATTAGGCAGTTCAAAAGTGAACTTGAGCCCCTGGAAAAATTTCGTGAACATTTTTAAACAATCTCCTATAGCATCGTCAAGACACAGGACTGATGAATTGTTAAGGACTATCAGATAGTCGTCGACATAACTAAATACGCGAATCATTGATTTCCCAGTTAGTCCCGCATTAACGCGGTTGTCAAAGGACGCTAAAAAAATATCACATAATATTGGAGCTATTGACGAACTAATACAGATTCCTGTGCGTTGAATGTAAAACAGCCATTGTGACTAATGGCAGTCAAATCCAAGTAAAATTCTAACAAGGTTAAACTATTGTTGCAGTTCATGCACAGTAAGTTCCGGAATTTCAGTTCACCCATTTCATCAATTTTTTCACGAACATCACATGGAATTCCTTCTCGCGTCACAGAATAGTATAAATCTTCAACGTCGAGTGAGAAAGCTGTGGCCACAGATCCCATACTATCTTGGAGCTCTCAGATAACGTCATCAGAGCGCCTCATCACGAAGGGATCTTCGACTAATAGTCGCTTCATAGCATAGTATGTCTAGCCAAGTAGACCAATTGAAGCTTGCTGGTTTTCCAGTGTCTGTCATTTCATCTGTCTGAAACATTGCTTCAAAAATTAAAACGGGGAAGGAAATGCCCAACCAGAGATCACGACAAAAGAGCTGTACCTGTAATCCCATACCTCCATAAAGTTTCACATAATTTGAAAAAGGCGGCAAACCGACACAATGTCAATCTAGTTTTTTTTTCAGCGCCTGGCAAATTGTCAGCAGTGTGTAACTTTCAAAACAAGAAGCACCACAAACGCATGCGATGTCACACTAATCACCGGACCAATTACACAGAATATACTTTAGATGGTGTGTATCAAATACCCTTAGATTGTGGACGCGTTTATATTGGACAAACCGGCCAGTGCTTCAATGACAGGGCTAGACAGCACAACAATGATGTTAGAAAAGGATACGGTAGTCATTTGGCTGAGCGCTGCAAAAAGTGCGCATGCACACCCATGTTTGGTGACGCAACCTTCCTGAGGAAAGGAAAGACAAAAACAGAAAGAGAAATAGTTGAGGCATATTTTATCAGGAAAACAGGCGACAACTGCGTCAGCTGTACATCTTTGGTTTTGCAAGAAAAAGAAGTGTCGTTTCTTTCGAGATATCTAGGCACTTGAACTGATTGACCATACACTCGTGTGTATGATATGATTCATTTCAATCTTTGTGTGTATGACAATGAGTGCTTGATGTACATGATGCGCAGAGCATAAATAGATGACCGTTTGTAATAAACGCCAGTTGGAAGTAGCGCCAGTCCTGTCGGATGTGTTCCTTCGATTTCGTCTTCGGCTTTAGCACTTTTATGAAAACTGTAAAGATGAACCAACTTGCCCAAAATGAGGTACTGTTGAAACTTCTCTCATGCGTGCAACGGCCATGGTTTCAGATACGGTGTTTTAAGGAAACTGTTGGGCTAAGTTCGTAAGAACAAAAACCGTCCTATAGTCGCAGTGAACATGTTTATACGTGTACTTGTTTATCGGGCGACCACGTTTCGCTGCCTAAGAAATGTAATCGCACAGCGAAGGACGCGCCTGCATGTATCGGAAGTTTCGGGAATGTTATCGATGGTTCCATCCGCTGTCTTGGTCAGCGAACGTTGTGTAATCTGATTGCTTGTGTGCGCGGCGCGAATAAATTATGGGGCTTTACGTGCCAAAACCACTTTCTGATTATGAGGCACGCCGTAGTGGAGGACTCAGGAAATTTCGACCACCTGGGGTTCTTTAACGTGCACCTAAATCTAAATACACGGGTGGCGCGACGCGAATAGTGTAGAACATTGTGGAAGACACGCGGGTCCCGTCCCAGTGATTGCTCTGGAACATTCGACGACTGATCTATAAAAGGTGATGTGCTTGACCCGCTGATAAGATTTCCGACGATCGCCGACTGTGTTCACCGCTATCGTTGTCCTTTAAGCGTAACTTGCTTTTGAGGGCACAAGTTTGCCCAATAAAGATTTAGTTTCATCATTTACAGTTTTGCTACTGTGTTCGGCACCGTCACTACCACGTGACAATATTAGCCAAGGATGGTAACCAATCGAAAGAACGTTCTTGCGAATACTCCGCAAGTTGGGCAATCAATTTTTTTTTCTGTATATAGTTAACGTAAAGCTTCTTGCGAATACTCCGCAAGTTGGGCAATCAATTTTTTTTTTCTGTATATAGTTAACGTAAAGCTCACCAAAATAGGGGCAGCTGACCGGACAGAAATGTCAACGAGAACTACAATAATGGCTCGACAGCTTCAATACCTACAACAACGACTTCACGATAATGACAATGGCATAATAACAATGGCGAGACGATGACATAACAGAATGACTGACAATAACGATGAGTAGCACGATGACAATGATATGAAAACACGGATGACGGCATGAAAAACATGACGACGCAACGGTCAAATTTTCGAGGACAGCACGGCTGAGCACATTTCGCATACCTGGGACGGAATCCTGCGTGGAGTCCACTGGAGCCTTCATCTTTTAATGAATTAATGATGATAATCCTAAACATGATGATGATAACTGAAACAGATGCGTGCAATGCACCGGCCACCAATTCCACAAAGAAGTTTCTTATTAGGAGCTGCTTGTCATTGTCCGGCAGCCTACACAAATATATTCCCAATTGCAATGAGTGGGCATCTATTCTTTCGAAAATTTTCAGCCCACGAAGTGCTTTGTGAATACGGGATGTTCAGTTTGCTAAAACTAAGCTGGGGCAATGTTACGATGGTGATGATGATGATGAGCCTTCAAGACATGGGACGTACCCAAAGCGCGGGATGGGTCAAGAATTGTATGGTTGGAACGTAGTGATATTTGTAGGAGCGAATTGATAATTAGTTAATTTGAAAATTTTCGGGAACAATTCGAGTCAGATGAAACAATGATTACACCTAATAAAAAGAAGTTTCGCTGAACAATTTAGGATGAAAGAAATTGAGCAATACCGTAAAGATTGTAAATAAAGCTGTGATGAACATGGCAACCGTGTTGTAGCTTGAATAATATCACACAGAGGGTCAAACACCTCATTTTGGCTAAATTCCAGAGCTGAAGCTCCGAGACAGAGCAGGGTGTATGCGCGCTACGACAGGGGGAGGGAGGGGGGGAGGGGGCAGTTTACTGAGCAACTTCCTCTTCCTCTCCGGCTGCAGTGGCTTAGCGCGGGCGCCGCGCCCTATCTTGGAGGCAATCTGCGCTGTGTTCGCATATTGGTGAGAGGCAGCAAGAAGGCGAATTCGCTCGCCGCTGCTGCCGCTCTCCATCACGTCAGCGTTCTGAGGGCGAGTGCCGGCGGTCGTCGATTGAGATGTGTACGTGTTTGCCGGTACGCGCGTGACAGCGTGCTTGTTAGTATAGCTGGTTAGCGAATGTTTACAGCAGCCTAGGCCCCTGAGGCCGAATTCACAAAGCTTTTCGTTCGTAAGTGCTGTTTTTCATTGGCTGATCGCCTTCGCTAATAATATGTCCTACATCACTATTGGCTGGCACGAACGCTTTTAGCGTAAGATCCTTTTGCGAATACGGGCCCCGATGAAACCACTAAGCTTACATACTTCGTAAGCTGTCTAATAATTTTCTATCACAATCAATGCTTCTCCTTTCGGGCGAAACTGAGTTTTTTTTCTTTCTCGGTCTTTATCAGAGATCTGAGCCGCGCTCCACCCACGGTATCACCGGGATCAGCTGGACATGAACGGTGGATGAAAATAAAGCACTACGATCGAGTGAAATGAATCACTACATTATATACTGACCCCTTTGTTGTAATCTGTAAAATGTATATAAATTTTGCAGTTTTACGCGACAAAACCATGATCTGATTATGAGGCACGCCGTTGTCGGGAGGGGGGCTCCGGATTAATTTTGACCACCTGGGGTTCATTAACGCACAATTCACGGTCAACGAGCGTTCTTGCGTTCCGCCCCCATCGGAATGCGGCCACCGCGATCGGGATTGAACTCGCGACCTCGCGCTGAGCAGCGCCATGCCATAGCCACTAGGCCAACGCCCTCCACGCGAGACCTGGACTTGTATAATGTAACGATTACTTCAGCTCCATTCAATGCCTTTCTTATTGCTCGATCGTCGCTAACGACCGTCCGATCGGAGTGCTAATGAAATCGGAGCGCCGCTCTCGCCACTGCCGAAGCGCGAAAAGGAAAAAAGGAATGGAATTTCTACGTCGCCCCGGGCCTGAGCTCAACTAATATCGTAGAGCCGCCTATATCGCGGACTATATATGAGTGACTTTCCCCCCTTAACTAGCACACACCTAATGAGCCTATTTCAAGCTGTTAAACAATAATCACAAATCTATCACTGTCGTCAGTAATTCGTGAACAATTGCTCTAACAGGTGCGTTTCCCCTTACAGGGTTTCTGTAATCGAGAATTTTTGCCTCAGTAAAGCTGTGTCAGCAGGAGCAGACAACAGCGTCATTGAAGGCGCAAGCCACCTAGGTAGGTTTCCTTGAACAGGAGAACAAGCGTGTTGGCGAAAAAGCGGATTTAAAAAAATAGAACGAAAGGAAAAGAAATAAAGAGAGGAAGGAAGGAAGGAAGGAAGAAAGGAAGGAAGGAAGGAAGGAAGGAAGGAAGCTGAGTCGCACATGGATGGCCGAGTATTACGGACGCTGTAAGTTCTGCGTCGGAACCATTCCCGAGTAGAACCCTATGCGCCGCACTGTCGAGGTCACAGAGACACACATATACAAGGAACCGTTTTCATGAAACTTTTCTGCAGGGCACCTTCAAAGGCTTCCTTCAACAAATTTTCGTGGAATCTGCAGTTCTTTTCAGTCCTGAAGCTCGTAGCCTTCAAGGTGGAAGGGCGGGCTATAGTCGGCTTGCTGCATATAGGGTTCATATTGGCAGCGCAAGATTGTGGCAAACATGCACTGAAAGAAAGGAACGAAATAGACGGGACACGCTTTCGTCTACTATATGAGCGTTTGTCCTTTCTCTATTGTTTCTTTCTTTGTGCACATGTTTTCGACAATATTGGGCTGCCAATAGAATGAAAGCTCGTACTCCCTGCTTCTTCTCCAACTATGACCCCTAGTTGTTTCAATTGCGCTCTATGACGCAAAGGTAGGCATGTGATAGATTTGCGACAACAACCATAATAATGCGTATGCGGTAAACTTTTGTTTGTCTCTCTGTTTGTTTGTTTGCCTTCAAGAGTAGTTCATACCCACTATGGGGGATTGACCAAATGCCGAGTCTTCTTTATCTTCTTAATTTGAGGGTGAGATAATGGTAGCACTCAATGCTTGCTTAGAATGTAAGAACACTTATACGGATTGGCGACTCTCATTTCCCGAGGCGTCACGGGAAACGGCCGGAGAAAAGACGATGCAAATTCACAAATATTTTCGTTCGTAAAAACGGTTAGCATTGCACGGCCGCTTTAGCTAATTATTTTCGCTATTAGAATGGTTGGTCGGCGCCTCTTTTCTCAAGCCGCCTTCACTAAACGTGAACGGCTTTGGGAAGCTATAGCAGAATTAGCGAAAAGTTAAGGTACGCTGAACGCTAGAACAGGAGAACAAGAGCGTTTGAGAAGCCGCTTAATCTCCCGCATATTCTTTTTCAATTACTTCTTTGAGGCGAGCAGAATCTTTGTATTCAAGCTCTGCGCCGTTCAAAGCTTGCACCATGTAAAAGAAAAGTGTGAAACATTATGATATCATTCCTTTTACTTTTCTTTGTTGCGAAACTCAGCTGTAAGGTATACGTATTCTTGCGACTATGAAGCAACATTTTTTTCACTCTCCGTTCCACCATGTAGTGTTGCGTGTACAGAAAATACACAAATCTTCGGCGACGGCAGCTGCTTGTTTTTAAGTCGAAACTGAATTAGACGAATACGTATGGCAAAACCACATTGTAACGAGAACGCTGGTGGAGAAGAAGAAGAAACGGGAAAAGCCTAGACAGGCGACACCTTGTGAACGGTGGAGAAAAAAAAGAAAAAAAATAGCGGACGCGAACTTGACATTAAGACGACGAGGAGCACTTTTGCCGACGGTCATTGCGCCAGTGGCGCAATGCCGTCGCCTCAATAAAGGCCTCGGGCAAGGAAGCTGAATAGGGGGACTTGCAGGATTGAATTTGCGAAACCACCGTGTAGTATTTTGCGCAATCGAAAAGTAGTACCTCGACAATAGGAGAAGTTGCGCTATTATGATAGCGAGGACGGATAGGCAATCTGTGATGAGATTTTAAAGGCTCACGTTTCGAGAACTGTCACTCAGCCTAGCGGAAGGAGCAGGGCCAAGGGACTTGTGGTTGTTAAAGCTGTTTTCGCCACCTCCACCTCACAGCCTCAATAAGCGATTGCGTCAGTGGAATGGCTGCAACAAAAATTAAAGTTTCTTACTGATTGCTTACTTACTTATTAAGGTTTCTTACTGTATTGTCGCAATTATCCGCAATGATCAAGATTTTTCTGTGTAGTGCACGCATGCCGTATGTGTACGCTGTGCAGGGTCTGTCTATGAATAGCCGCAATATGGAATCTGATACAATTTTGTCACATGTAACAGAATAAACAAGGGATTTGTGCAGAAGATCTTCTGTCCTCGATCAGGTATTCCTTTTCTATATGGATTGGTCCTATATGTATAATGTAGAAAGAGAGATACAGCTCTTTATTTAAAAACAGTAATGTTTGCCACCATAGTGGTACTCTCCTACACTCTACTCTGCAAGAGAGGGGTAGAGTGCATCAATGTGGAATTGTAGAGGGCGTAGTCTATCAAAGCATGGTGTTAATTAGTTTGCGCGTATCTCCTGGTATTTCACATAAAAGTTCCAAAGTGTAGATTTTTTTCTTGTATATTGATCACGACATTAAAGTGTTCTTGCTTACCTTGAACGGCCACGTAAGGTATGTAGCCTTGTGTATTAATCTGAAGCTATTGCAAATGCATTACGAGCCTTCTTTTTCCCTGAGATATTCGAGCGTATTGAGCGTAATGTACGAAAATAAGGGCAAATGGACCTATTGGATCGACAGGGAAGTAATACATGCGAGAAGGAAAGTTGAGTGCATAAAATAGCCTTCATGTTTCATCATAATGGACAAACGAAAGATTATTCGTCATTTGAGCACAGAGTTATCTGGATGTATGATCAAGAAGAGTAAATATAGATTTTATAATGCCGTGCTAAAACAATGTTTCCGTTATGACGCATTATTTCTGTTTCTGTTAAATCATGCTGCACTCATGGTGTATAATGGCAAAAATAAACAGGCGGACCCATTCAAATCTTTTTTTCACTTCGTTTTAACTAAGGGTGATGGTGATTCCCCTATAGCTTCGTGCATTTATCTGACAAAGAACATATAGATTAAGTTATTCTTAATTATTCACATTCTGTAAGCACGAAACGTCCTCCGGTGCCTATGAAATCAGCAAACAGTTTTTCTAAGGTTGTCGAAGCACCTCGCTCTATTAGTTCATCCGTCTATACGAATTAGTCCTTTCCCCCCATCGGGGAGAAACGCAAATGTTACACCTCTCCAGAAAGGTGGGAGTGTTGTTTATGTTATTTATCATCGACCTGTAGTATATAATGTGTCTTGATGAACCAACACGGAATCTCACCCGGAATGTCCCCATTTATGAAAATTTCCCAGAGCTTTTTGATACCACGAAGCGCTGCAGTGAAACAGAAGTTACATTCTTTGATTTCATGAAGGCAGCTTGGCACCATGTCGCATCCTAAATGGTTAAATGAAATTGGCTCTACCTTTATATCTCACAGGCTGCTGTAAAAGATGCAGTTTTAAATAGCGTTGCTTTGACAGCACACTATAGGTAAACGTAGGACGGAAATATACATATTAACGTTTCCGACCTTGAAGCCCACAAGGAGCCGATAACTGCGTCGGCACTGCTTCTGTTTGGACCTCGAATAAAGTAGATTGATAACGTTAGAAGGAGGATGCATGGCACATGGGAGCGATGGATGATTATAAATGAAGTGTTCTCGAATTATTGCTGCTGACAGTAGGCTTTCAAGTCGTGCCTAACTTTTATGGTGCAGCCAGTCGATAACGACAGCCCGTTCGGTTTGCTTTGTGCTTTGTGTTTCGTCTTCTTTAGAGCGGTTAACACGTTTCGCAGGGCCTTTTTAGCGTCCACGTAAGTAGTCGAGCTACAAAGGCTCATTTGACATGTGGCTCAGATGCACATTCCACGAGCCGTTTGCTTCTCTGACTACTTTCATGCTGAATCATGTTTCTGTAAAAGTGGTACTGCTTTATTTGCTGAAGAGTCAAGACGCGTGTCCATTGGTTTGCTGTTTCAAATGTGTATTTGGGAAAAAGCTCGCAATGCTAATTTTCTTTCGTCCTCGCTGGAGAGGGTGTCCGCAACAGTCGGGTTTTCTTTGTCCGCGCAGAGTGGCCTCTGCAGGAAAAGGTACCTATGCCGAGCAATTCCAACGCGCATGTCGCTCGATGCACAAATCTCCAGCAGTTCGTGCGTGTTGGTGCAAGCTTGAATGCCGTTATACTCAACCTTCTTTTCAGACGCCAAGACCAGCCACGTATACTTTACGTAGGCACTGCTCCTAGTACTGCTCCCAGGCTATGCATTTAAAAGAGCGGTGCACTCAAATACTTTGTGTTTGAGCTAGAGAACGTGCAGCCGTTTGAAACACACATTACGCTGCTCGTGCTCGGAAACACAATGCAATATAAGAGGGAAAGTGGGGCAGCAGCTTCTTGACGCTATAGGCTCGGAATGTTCGGAAGCGCCGAGTCAACGATTTCTAAAGTTGACTCGGTGAAACATGTCTTTGGATCTTAATGGACAGTGGATCCTACAGTTATATATAGTACTCGTTAAATAGGAATAATCACAAAATACATTTTCAGTCAAGTGTCTTCTCCACAAACAGTACCACGCTTCAAACTTAATGCTGAACGCTCTGCATGATGCTCTTAGCTACCGCAAGACCCGTGAAAAGGCTCGTAACAAGAATACTCACACTTGGTACGGCTTCGTCGCTGCTACAACAGCTTTGGAAAACGCGTTTTCTTCGAAATCAACGGGTAACGAACGTGTGCGAAACACGTATTAAACTCATCGCTATGTTACTCGGTAACAGCACGTACCATCGAAAGAAACCTAATGAACTTTTATCATCTCTTAGACCTCAACACCTCTCTGAAGGCTGCAGTGTGAAGACGGAATAATAATATTTAATAGTATTATTATTAACGTTATTACTATTAATATTATTATTATTATACTTCCTTATTACAGAAAACAAAGCTCTTTCATAACTGACGATATGCAGAAATCAACAAAGTGGGTTTATACAGTGGCACATAATGCTGCGGGACTGACTGTATGAATGAGCAAGATTCGAAGTAGTCTTGGCTGCCCTAGTTGAAGTCTCATACTAAGCTGTATATATATATATATATCTATATATATATATATATATATATATATATATATATATATATATATATATATATATATATATATATATATATATATATAAACGAGAAGAAAGGGTTTAACCGAGGGGCTCGATTTTTTATTAGTCATATCATAAGAAGCAGATTCTTCGCGAAATGCGAAGGTTGTGGGTTCGGTTCCCACCTGCGGCAAGTTGTTTATTCATCCACTTTAATTACCTTTAACTTATCGTTTCTTTATTTCATTTATTAAGCACAAGTAATTTCCCCTATGTTGTCCTTGGTGTCAGTGTTTGTTGGCTTCTTATGATATGACTAATATATATATATACGTCAGCTGTTGGCATCTTCTGGCGTCACCCGATCTGCGCTGTGCGATCCAAGCCCTCTTTTCTTTATATTGATGTGGGGACTGTGGACTCCCAGAGGTTTTGAACTCCGAAAGTTCACAGCAACTCGACTCGAAACATTCTGCGTGGCCATCAACCACCTCTAGAAATGCGTAGAAATGTGTGTAGTGTTGCTCAGCTTTAGCGCAGAGGAAACACTAAGCTCGCAAGGATGTGCCCCCACACAACTCCTTTAAAAAATAAAAGTAAAAAAAACGTTATCAGTAACTTGCAGCTGGGTGAGCATAATGAGAAAATGCACACGACAGCATGAAAAATGAGGATAAAGAAAAAGTCACAGTAAACAAGGCGTTCGGAAGGACGGCCCTGATGTAATCTGCTTCTCTCTCTCTCTTATAATATACATATATATATATATATATATTAAGAGAGAGAGATAGAGGTTCCACTGTCGTCTTGTGCTTCTTCAGGACTGCTTGAAAACATTGAAAGTAGCCTTGGCCGTCTTACACGGTTTCCAGGCTCGAGACATGTTCATCGGGTTTGCTTGATTTGAGGCAGTAAATATCGTTTTTATGGTTGGTTGGAATCGCAACAGTTACCCCAAAACTAGAAACCGACAGGGCTATCGCAGGAACACGTCCTGTCAGATTGTCCCTGGGCAAATGCCACAAATGTGGTTGGGATTTTCTCTATTTTGTTTTGTGAAAGAAAAAGTTTCATTCGAAAGACCCTTTGTTGTGTTTGTGACAGCTTCAAGAGAAGCTGAAGAACTGATAGAAGTCCGACAGTTTTTGGCCAATCACTGGTATCGGGTTAGCGGCATTGCTTCGGAAGAATAAAAACAAGAACGAAAAGGAAATGGAGGAGGAACGTAGGGCGGAAGCGCATTAAAATAGGGATTTACTTCATGGCAGGAACAAATTAAGGAATATGCCCTTAGGAAGCTAAAGGCGCCACCAGATTAACGAAAATATTATGCGGCCTGTTCAATCATCACTCAATCAGAGACAAAAACTTTGTTATCGCAATGTTATATATATATATATATATATATATATATATATATATATATATATATATATATATATATATATATATATATATATATATTACGTGGCCATAAATATGCTACTTTATTGCAGATAACAGGTGCCCACTACTCAAAATCAGTGATGCAGAGGGCACACGTATCACACAAAAATAGACACCACAGTAAAATATATCTTCATAATACGCTCACAAGGTTACCACGACTACAATCCATATCGTGTTTCTACAACGCCATGAGGCTGACCTGGAAAACGGGCCTGTCACGTCCCACGTTATCCATCAAAGCGTCAAGGCGGAAGTTGCGATTTCAGACGAAGTTTATAAATTGTTCTTGAAGTCTCAGCAGGCAAGAGTACAAATGGAGCGAATTTCCGAAAATGTTTTCGCTACCAGGATATTGGAGCAAGCTAGCGCGCTGTCGTGCATTGGGGCGTGTACATTCGCGCAGCCATGGCAAAGCGTACGCCCCACGGACAAACATTCTCGCTTGCTTGTTACTCGTGTAAATGGAACCACGGTTGGCAGTAAGTTCACTGGCCTACTTGCGAAATCCTGTGACCACGGTCACGCCCCCGACCTTGCAAGATGAATGTTCCTTAGCATTCTCTTGGACATGGTAACGGCGATGAAGATTAATGGAGTTTAACATCCGGAGTCTTCGCCTATAGGCACTTTGCACCAGCCAGAGTGTGCTACAATGCTTTCATTTATAATCCCAGCGTTGCTGACCTTGGTTGTTAGGGGTGCGAAGAAGTTGAGGCGCCATTTAAGAGAGAGAGAGAGAGAGAGAGACGAAGAGGAAAGGCAGGGAGGTTAACCAGATATTAGCCTCCGGTTTGCTACCCTACACTGGGGTTGGAAGATAGGGCTTAGAAAGAGGACAAAGAGGAAAGGGTTAGACAAATTCACACACAGAGACAACGCCATTCAAAACGACAACAGAGGCATTCAGGCCTCACAGGTTGTCTGCCTGTTACCTATCGAGCGTTATCCAGTTCAAGCCTGGAAATGCTCCCGCATCGTGATCTCTCGCGCAAACGTACCCAGTCACGCAGAGCATGCCCACTTCGATATTTGCAGGCCTTTCAACCTCTTGCCTCGTGATAAGCGACCGGAGGTGGCACAGGGAATGTGCATCGCCGTCACTCCCATTTTGCTTTCACCGCTCGCTCGCTAGGCTGTGCGTATCTTGTCGCTACTGCCATTGCAGATAGCTTCAGTGCAAGGAGTCTATAGGCTTCAGCGGTGCCATAACGAAAAGCTGCACCTTATTTTTGGCCACTCTGCATTTCTTATCATGCGCGGACACGTTAGTAGAGCACCCGTCACGGCTGTGCGACTGCTGGGTTCCAGTGTTCATTTGAGCCGTTTGTCGGAGGTAGATGTCGCTGGTTCAGAACAGTGCTGCTTCTATTGCTCTTGAGCATGTGCATGCAAGCTGACAGTCCACCGTTGCTTGCAGCGTTTTCTGTTTTAATTGTAGCTACCGTTCGTCAGTGATCCTATACTTTTTCACAGGAACCTTCATCAATGTGGCCATGGCCGTTAGGAGATGATAGGCGCGAAAATAATTAGTTTCGCCATTTTGCATCATTTGATAAGAAACAAAACTATCTTTAACCAGCAGTGCTAGAGGTAAAACGTGAAAATGTACTTGGCACAGGGCGCTGATGATGTGCTATAGAAAGCTGTCACTGGGGCTATAGACCGGTATTTTTATGTTTAAGGCCCTATAAACGCGGCAGCCACCACCGGGCATCCAACATATTACCTCGTGCTCTGCACCAGAACTCCACAGTCACTAAGAGACCGTGACTGATTCTTCGAAGTGTTTACGAGGTGCCCTTCCAAGCTACAATTATATTTAATGAAAATGGGCTGTTCTTCGTGAGCTCCAGAAGCCGACCAGTCTTTCGCAGATCGTATTGCGCTAAGTTAAATTGAAGTGTAACTATACCAAGTGATATTGCGTCTTCAATAAAGCCACAACCTGCACTTATGACAGACGCCGTATAGGGGGCTCCGCCATCATTTTGATAATTTGGAGTTTTTAACATGCACTCACGGTACGCGTCCGTTTTAGTCCTCAGCCCCGTCTAAAGAATCCGGCCGCTGCAGCCGGGTATTGAGCCCACAACTTCGTGTTCAGCAGCAGAACGCCAAGGTCACAGATCCGTTACTGCGGGTTCAAAATAATGTGCACCGTCAAAAAGTGCCAGCATGAACCTGACATGAAATGGGATCTGAAGAGCGGGCTGACCTTGTAGTCGCATCGTACCGAGTTGGTCGCCTGGCTTACGCGGGAATAAAGTTATCCAGTGTATAAAATTTGGGGCACAATGTCTTTGGGGAGCATTAAAGCTAAGCTTTCTTTGCCTCTTCTTTCGACTTTCCGGGTGCTGCTGCTGTTGCTGCTGTAGTCTTGCTTGCGCGCGCTGCTGGGTTTCTTGCAACACCACCACATGGCACTCGCCTCCGCGCATCCCGGCCGGCGCCGCCGCGGCAGCGTTTCACAGTTTTTGTGTATTGCACGTGCTGTCCTTGCTTTCCTATGCGACAAAAATGCAGGTACAGGGTTGTGGAGCTCGCGCGCTGGGATGTGATAGAGTAAACATTACAATCGTCCATAGCCTGAAGAGAGCGCTTGTAGCAGGCGTCTCAACAGCGTGTTGGCCACGTATACAGAAGGAGCACGTAAACACGCGCCAGCGAAATAGTGCCAAACAGTGCACTCAGCGTCGAGGACACCCAGGGCCGAAGGAAGCGTCGCGCGGAACAGGAACGTTTTCGCTATGCAGCGAAACGTGGTGCTGACCGGGAATGTACGTATACAATGTATACGTATAATTATAATAATTAATTGAATTACATAAAGCCCCATCATTCAAATAAAGTTTAACGCTTCTAGCCATGTGAGGCAATGATGATGGTCAACCCTCTCAGAGATTATGAGCAATGACGCACAACAACGCCGCAAGCAAACAAACCCTGTGTGTTCTGTGGACTACGCGGACAAACAGCACTGGTGCACACAAGGTAACGTTTAACATCAACTCACAATTCTCGTATTGGACTAAATGCTGAAGAAATTGCACATTCACCGGCAACATCCCCACTAATTATCGTCAGTCAAAGCAAACAGCATACACAGCTTCGCTTACATCGATTCCCACAGGGCGTGCGATCCGCAATCTTTTATTCACGTTTCATCACTGTTTCATCACTGACCCCGTCATCATTGTCGCTGCGAGAGGCCACTCGGTGTTATAGATGATAAGAACGAAAAATGCAATTAATCTTTACAAAAATGGAGCCCCTGACTTTGTGTTCATATGCAGCCCAATCTGGTTATCACGCAGAAATCCTCCCTGAAATATTATTAAAGTCCTGCGCTATTAGAGTCGCCACATTATAGGCCGGAAACCGATAAGCATAGCGCGTGGGATCTGTAATTTTTAATGCTATAGCGTGCCTTGGCATTGTCAGACCAGTCTTTTTGCGGCTATCTACCTATCTAGATATATCCCACCAAGAATGTTGGCCGATTCCGAAGACGGTCTAAAAATGTGAATCAATCACGAATGTAGTACACTCTAAAATTTAAAAAGAAAGATCTGGCATTCTACGTGCTAAAATCATGATAAACAGAGAAATATGATTATAAGGCACGCCATAAGGGGATTAATGTTGACCACATGGGCTACTTTAACGTGCACCCAATGCACCGTACACGGTGTTATGACTGACCTGTCAAATGTGAGAAACGTTCAGGCATGCGTTTCCATGACCAGACAAATGCCCTCTTCCCCGAAAAAGCGTCACCCCTTTACGCCCTGAGCAGACACAAAGGGAAGGACGAAGAGGAGAAGACCCGAAAGGCAGGAGCTCGTCGACTTCTCAACCTGACAACGGCACTGACATTTCCACAAGTTCACCAAGTTTGCCAAGAAGACATCGACGACGACAAGATCGCGAGGAGTTATTTAAGGCCCTCCTGGCTCCCTTGTTAGTCAGAACCGCTCGAGATTCGGATGGAGTCACTACCATGTACCAATGATTTTTTACTTTTTTTTTTCATAATCACGATGCCCGCCTTCGTATTCGTTTCCCGATTCTTGCGGTGAAGACCCCCCTCACCCGGTCGAGATTGTATCAACGGGTGTTTTGTCATTCGCCCCCATCGAAATGCGGCCGCCGCGGCCGACATTTCATCCCGCATCTTCGGGCTTAGCAGCGCAACGCCTAAGCCGCATCGTCGACAGGTGGATCACAGTCTAAAATGTGGGCCGTTCACGTAGGTATGTGTCATTGTGCACGCGCTGCTAGTTATGTGCGATCTTACCGGTGGCGCAGACAGGAGCAGCTCTAAGACAGACATAGTCTTCTTCGTCACTATCTTTGC
Source organism: Dermacentor andersoni (assembly GCF_023375885.2). Taxonomy (NCBI): domain Eukaryota; kingdom Metazoa; phylum Arthropoda; class Arachnida; order Ixodida; family Ixodidae; genus Dermacentor; species Dermacentor andersoni. The sequence continues at coordinate 191,637,239 of NC_092814.1, read as the reverse complement.
ATCAACGAATGGGGATAAGAACGATGAGTCGCACGCTGCCCACTATTGCACGCGATGATACAGCGAGAGGCGAGCACTCGTCACCCTTACAAAAATTTTTATAGAAAGTCCATAGACAGTCTATAGACATTTGTCTATGAAGTCTATAGACCGTCTATAGACATTTCTTTAGACTAGTCTATAGACAGTCTATAGACTTATGGCCATACACTTTTTATAGACTAGTCTATAAAAAGTCTGAGTCTATAGACTGTCTATAGACATTTCTTTAGACTAGTCTATAGACAGCCTATAGACTTACGGCCATACACTTTTTATAGACTAGTCTATAAAAAGTCTGAGTCTATAGACTGTCTATACACTGTCTATAGACAGCCTATAGACTTATGGCCACACTTTTTATAGACTAGTCTATAAAAAGTCTGAGTCTATAGATTGTCTATAGACTGTCTATAGACTTATGGCCATACACATTTTATAGACTAGTCTATAAGAAACCTGAGTCTATAGACTGCCTATAGACTGTCTATAGACTTATGGCCATACACTTTTTATAGACTAGTCCATAAAAAGTCTGAGTCTATAGACTGTCTATAGACTTATGGCCATACACATTTTATAGAATAGTCTATAAGAAGTCAGAATCTATTGACTGTTTATAGACTTATCGCCATACACTTTTTATGGACTAGTCTATAAAAAGTCCGAGTCTATAGAGTGTCTATGGAATAATTAAAATTCATGTTTGTAGACAGTTGTCTGCAGAATGTCTATGGACAAGTGTATAGGCTTACAGTTCTAATTTTGTAGACTGAAGTCTATAGAATGTCTATAGATGACATTTGTCTGTAGACATTTTATACATTTCAGTCTACAAAAGTAGAACTATATATACAGTTCTACTTTTGTAGACTGAAGTCTATGGAATGTCTATAAACAAATGTATATAGATAGTCTATAGACATTCTATACACTTCAGTCTACAAAAACAGAACTTTATAATCCGATACACTTTTTTCTATGACATTCTGCAGACATTTGTCAATAAACATGAATTTTCATAAATCTATAGACACTCTATAGACAGACATTTTATAGACAAGTCTACAAAGAGTGTATAAGGCCATAACTCGATCCATAGCGGCTATCTACAAGTTAGTTTACATTTTTCTTTACATGCGGTAGCAAAAAGTTTTGAATGTATTTATGCATGTGCACCTGTTCCTTTTCATCTGCACTTATGCATTACCGCTAGTAGGTTAATAATGCTCCTGAACCAGCTGTACTTTCATATATGTTGCATAAACAGAAAGAACTTATATAGTGCTGAATCATGCAGTGCAAAAAATAAAACAAATGCACCGTCAATGCATTAACCATTTTTATTGCTCGATATAATAGATGAATTCCTTAAATTCATGTCTTATGCTATTAAGGAAACAGATTAAATATTTACACTACTCCTTGGCAAGCATGGTCGCCAGGCTGGCCTTGACCTTTGTGTCATTAGTCCCAAAGGTGCTGCAGGTGTATGCTGCAAATAAGTAGATGCAGCAATATGAGGAAAAAATAACAAGTGTGTATTTTTTGTATGTTCATTAAGCAGCTTAATATATTTGCTCAAACCATCTAAGTCAATACTTAATGCGGTTTAACTATGACTAATGGCTGCTTGTCAATACAAATCAGTACCTTTATACAATGTTTTATTGCATGGTATGGTGAACAATTAAACAGTCACAACTGCTGCTCGTGCCAGCAACAGTATGTTCCCTTTTATGAAAAGTTCATATATGATGCATTAATGTACTTATCCCAAATAGTCTCTATATTTATTGCTGAAACGTTACCCAGTTGGGCTGTCTGTACATTTTTTTTTGGCTGATAGTTAAGTATGCGCGTGCAGAGGGATATTTTCAGAAGACATGACTGGAATATTCACAGTATCATGCCTAAGATTGTAATTTATTTTGCTTAATACACATTTAAATGTCTTTCTCATACTTTTATATGAATGGGTCATTGGCCATAACTTCAACAGAAGGCAGATGGGTTGATTGTATTGATATAGTCACTTAATTTCTCACAGGTAATGAGGCCTCTTGGGCATGCTAACAGGTTTCCAAGTTAGGTATACCACATGAGCACCCAAAATACCACACGAGCACTTTGTGTCATGGCACGACAGATATGCACCTCCTAGGAAACAGAACTGATAGTATAGTTCGAATGAATTATATCACAGTAAATTATTTAAGGTGCTTTGAAAGATGAAAAGTTTTTCTAGGCTATCGAGGTTCAGGACGTTTAGTTAACGCAAAAAAAAAACATATTGAGTAAGAAATGCCTTGTCAGTATGCTTGACTTTTTTTTTGTCAATAAATAGAACCAATTTCCCTCAATTTTTATGAAGTGAAACGTTTTAAAAATATATTTAACACAGAGGTTCTCTGGAAACTTTGTATGACATATAACGAGACAGCATACCTATGTGGCCATTTTAAAATTTCCCGATCTTCTTCCAAGCCTTCCCTGGCTGTTTTCATGAAAATTTTCTGGCAATCTATGACGCCTGCAGCTTAAGTGCAATACAAAAATATTGTGGTTTAATGCTTGCCAAGTACTGCCAGTCCATAATATTTAGATAAAACGAATAACACGTCAGTCACTTGACATGTAGTATTAGATGCAACTGACTTGAATCCCTTGTTTAATAAAGCTGACAAGGGCTTCGGCAAGTTCGTAATTGATGGCCACACGAGTACAGCACGGAAGACACAGAGACACACGTAAAACAAATGCAACAATGTGAGGGAAAACTATACAATGAGTTATTTTTACGGTTCAATAGTAGTTTTCTATATGATTTGCTCTCATCACTTATGCCTCTAGTTAACTTTGTTTACCTCTGACTAAAGACTACATGGCAATATTAATCAGCACCATTATGATGTTTCGTTATATTACAGTATGATAAGCAGTTAGACAACCGTAATGGTCGCCGGTGCCAGCAACGGTACCTTTCGTTTGAAGACAGGTTCACGTAACAAACAGTGTACATATAAAAATAAAAGAAATGCGAGAATCCCAAACGATTCCTATAATAGTAGTTGTTGAAACAAAGATACCCGGCTGGACTGTGCACATTTTTGAGGTGTTAATGCAATATGCCCGTGCCGAACGAACATGCTCAGCATACTGGCTGCAGTTTTGAACAATCACGTTAACATTTGCAATTTATTTCCGCTTAGAACAGTCTGCAATGTCTCTTTTCTCATACTTCGAGATGAATACATTTGCCACACTTTCAGTAGAATGCACATGAATGGGGGCGTACTGATCAGGTTACTTATCAACTAAAACATGTTACGATCTCTTAGGTGTGTTGATAAGGGTAGAACAAATGCAATGTCCACTGAATTATTTGAATAATCTGTGAGTTTCTACTAAGAAAAGACCACCAAATTGATAATCTGGCTCTTTTTTTCTTTTGTACAGCGCATGTAGTATGCAGTCTGTCCAAGACGACGGCACTACATGCAACAGTAATGAAAACCGGAACACTTATTACGCACGACAAGGGCTTCATACCATGCACGACTGGCACAATGCGAATCTGCGCCAGCAGCTGCCTAGTGATTAAGAGCACGTAAACTGCATAACGCCGAAGCATCGAAAGGCGCTTAACGCTTTTCATATAGCTCGAAAGATAACTTCTGCTGCTAAACTGTTTAAAAAAGAGACAAAAGACAAATCTTCCAACTACCGTCAAATGCAATGCCTTCAGTTTGAAACGTGTAAAGGTGCTTCCCGGAGCGACTAATTTATTGTTCTCCATTTTTTTCGGCTAAGTTGCGAAGCTGCGAGTGACTGAGCTTATCGCAGGTTTCATGCTCCAAAAGCGTTTGTGGTTGCATATAAATAGATTGGGTGAATCTAGAGATTTCTGCTTGATATTTCTTCAAGTCTCGTGTTTTGCTTGCGGTAAATTCACAAAATTATTTAGATTGGTTGCCAGGAACCTTAAAAATACTGCTACGTTTAAACAATGCGAAAACGGCAGCGCACGCACTGCTGATGCATGCCCCGCAAACACGGCCTTTTATTCGAGTACGTTAGCAGTTATTCAACTATACGTGTCTGTCTGAACATTCTTGATGCTAACACAATTTCGAGATATATACGTAAAGCGTGTCACGAGAATTTCACTACACATGCGGCGCAGCATTCATCGCGGCCGGATCAAGCGCCACGAAATGAGATCTACCACACTGGCTGCCCAACATACACAATCCGCTAAGTGGTAGCTCAGTATCAAGTTAAAACATGGTGTACTTCCTTCTTTACGCACCTAAACTATAATGCTAAAATCAACAAGCCCGAGCAATCGCTCGCCGTAAAACATTCCGTATAGTAGAAGCGAGAACAAGAGCGCGTTATCAAACCATGTCAACGACAAACCGACACTATACCCGAGTCGCCTGTGCTGCATGCAGCCGCTTCGCGCTACGAAATGCGCTCACATAATCATGAGCTATTGACGCAAAACATCTTTGCTAAAGCTTACCGTTCAGTGTAGTTGACGTGTGATGCCACAAAGATGACACGCATACACAGACACCGACGTTCAGGCAGACACCGCACACCGGTACAACCGTTTACGTGCCTGGCGCACTCGTTGAGACGGCGCACCGCCGCGCATGCGCAAGAGCTCCGAGCATGCGCAGGAGCTCCGCGCGCGAGGGCGTGCGCGGAGGAGTGTGAGCGCCTTTTCCTCCTTCATTTTTTTTTCTCTCTTTCTCTCTCTCTCTCTGCGCGCCATGCGCGCCGGAACGGGTGGCTTATTCATCTTTATCACCACTATTCATCTTTTTTCATGGACGAAGGAAATGCGCTGGCAGGTTGTATAACAAACGCTGTGGGCTATCGTATGAGTCTGGAACGCTAACATGAATGCGCTGTTTGTAAAAGCCGTTACAGGGCCCTTCAGACGTTTCAGACGCATTATTGCCAGCGTCGATTAGTAATACAGCGTACTTGTAGCATATCTTCCAGCGTACCGCCAAATGTGATGTCCGCACGTATGTTAGTGCTAATTTTCTGTTCCGATGATAGGTCAAAGCAATCAGTACAGCATTGTGGTACTCATATGCGTGGCTGCGCAGGCATACCGCCGGCGAAATACTGGGTGGGCTCAGAGAATTTGGCACCTATTTTAAGTGAATGAGAAACTTTGATGGGTTTATAGTGCAGGATATCAGTCAACAAAAAACCGCCCGATGTTAGTGACGCAGCCGAGATATGAAGACAATGTGAAAAGTATCCGAGAATCGGACGACACACAACGCGAACACCACATGCGCGACATCGGTTCATCGCACATTCAGAAAGTCCGCGTTGTCAGCTACAAACATTACGAGTGTCTTTGCTGTTAGCTTGATACCTGTTTGGAATCCAGTTGTAGCTTAAGCTGGCGTTCATAACATCTATTATAACAATTGGATCGGCGTTTTGCTTTCTTTATTCTACTGCCGCAAAAGTGATGCGACAACTGTGAAGACTGTCTTGGGATTGCCGAGAGCGACTACGTAGATGATATCATGTGGTCAACAAATTCGGGGGTATATACTATGTGTATACTAATGTCTACAAATAGGCTCTACAGCAATCTCAGCAGTATACAACTTCAGTGGCTTATATCAAACGCAGCTACGTATTATCCACCGGTACCTGCGCTTGGTTACAGCGTACACAAGTTGGGCCCAGATTAACGATATTTGTCTATTGTTAATCTATAGACATGCAAGACCACGACAACTCAGAGGCAGACCAGGTGGTGAATTCACCACCTGGTCTGCCGGCTTTCGCCACTTATTCACCACCTTTGCCACATCATCACCATCTGACCTTCACCACCTGGTCTTCGCGAAGTGTACGTCCGGGAAGCAGCCAGGTTTAGGGCCTTCGGGTGCCTGGAAGACCTTGGTGACTCGGACGGTGCCTGCTCCGCCGCGATCCTCGTTCGGGGCAGCTGCACCGAACGCAGACTAGCAGTCTGCACGGTTTGCCCGCCGCGCCGGGGTTGCGGTGCCGTCGTGCATGAACCAGTGCCATATCATCGCGTTCGCATAGGGCGGGGGGTATGGGAACTCGGAATTACATATTATCGACTTTCTTCTATAGACATTCAATACACCGGGAGTAGAGAAAAAGAAATAGAAACCTTGTCGACTATTGTCCATAGTATAGATAGTCTATAGACAAAGTATGGAAAAAATAAATAGAAACTGTATCAGCTTTCGTCTACAGTTAGTCCATATAGAGGGGAAGTAGGCAAAAAAGAAACAAACACCTTATCGACTTTTTTCTATAGACCGTCTATACACTGAGAGTAGACAAAAAGAAATAGAAACCTTATCGACTTTCGTCTATAGAAAGTCTATAGACAAAGTATGGACAAAATGGATAGAAACTGTATCGACTTTCGTCTATAGGTAGTCCATAGAGGGGAAGTAGGCAAAAAAGAAACAAACACCTTATCGACTTTTGTATATAGAGCGTCTATAGACTGCGAGTAGACAAAAAGAAATAGAAACCTTATCGACTTTCGTCTATAGAAAGTCTATAGACAAAGTATGGACAAAATGGATAGAAACAGTATCGACTTTCGTCTATAGGTAGTCCATAGAGGGGAAGTAGACAAAAAAGAAACAAACACCTTATCGACTTTTTTCTATAGACCGTCTATAGACTGCGAGTAGACAAAAAGAAATAGAAACCCTATCGACTTTCGTCTATAGAAAGTCTATAGACAAAGTATGAAAAAGAATAGATAGAGACTGTGTCGACTTTCGTCTGTAGGTATTCTATAGAGGGGAAGTAGACAACAAGGAAACATACACCTTATCAACTTTTTTCTATAGACCGTCTATAGACTGCGAATAGACAAAAAGAAATAGAAACTTTATCGACTTTCGTCTATAGACAGTCTATAGACTTTGTATCAACAAAAGTCCAAATCTATAGAAAGGAAAGGTCGTCTATGAAAAGTCTATAGACTTTCTATAGAGAGTCCAAAGTCATTTTTGTAAGGGCAGCGCCTTGTTTTCTCCTGCCAGGAAAACGGCCTCTAGATGCGAATTGATACACTCGCGACCAGCACGACACATCGTAGCATACTCAATGACAGAAGGTCTGGCCTCTTTGAGTCATGACGACGTTACTCGTGAAGGTCGTGAAATGTAGACTTCAGTTCAGGCACGCGGGCAGCGCTTATAGTGGTCACGTTGCTTCCAAATTATTATTACAATAGACGCGTCGGCGTCTCTAGATGACATGACAAGCGGAGCGTGCAAGCTTTCTGCTGTCTGAGGACGACCTTCCTGTATAACATCCGGAGCAAAATTTTACGGATCGCGCCTTCATCGAAAATTAGACATTTATTCTAGCACAGCAATCCAATATGGAATTGTGAAAATTGTTTGCATCGATCGAACATGCACGCGTGGGCTCTGCCACTGATGTTTAGTGTGCATGCTAAGACTGCGAAAAAAAAATGCGTGATCCGTGGTCACCATACCTTTTCTCGTGATTTACATGCTTGGCACAAGCATGAGACTGTTAGTATTTCACTGCACATATACAAAATGGCATTATCTGCAGACCTTTTGCGCAGCTTGTCGTGTACTGAGTGGTGTTCGGCATTTCATTCCACTGAAGTACAGCTATGTGAGCCGTTCAATAACTCTGGTGACGCGACTTGAGATCTCAATACCTTATCACCTGAATTTTAGATTACATGCTTGCAAATAACTAGCTGACAACATACTTGGCTTTAAGAGCTGAACAAGCGCGTCGAACAAACACAAAGCCCCTTGTCAAAACGTTCGCTCCTGGCTAAAGCTTCTCTTCTGCGCCCATTGTGGAATATTTCAAGCATCCATCTTCCTGTGACCACTTTGTATTGCATAACTAATGAAAGTCACTTTCATAACGTTCTGCCATGTTGTTCCTGCAAAAACTTACCTTGCTGCATGCTTCTTCGATCATGTTTCATTGTAGTTATGTCTATATTGGCTATTTGGTTGGAGCGACATACGTTGAAGCTTAGGCTGAGCATCGATTAAAAATTTACCCATGGAACCTTTAATTCTGTAATTAATTGATCAATCGAATTTGTTGAATTAGGTGCCGTGATATTGCGGGCTAGCACTGCATAAGGTAGACGATCAGGCTGAAGTGGACTCAGACGAACAGCCAGACTTTAATGGCCATCAGCGTGTACAAGGTTGGTAGACGACATGGCGAATATAAAACAATAGAGAACCGAAACCAAAACTGACCGTACAACACGTACGTCAGCTAAATGAAACTTTTCATTTAAGTACGTACCTTTGAAGCAATAATTAACAATGCTATATATCGAAAGCATATTTAGCGTCAGGAAACAAGGACGGAAGGGAGACGACACCACAATGTCTCTCTTCCGTCCTTGTTTGCTGGCGCTAAATATGCTTTCAGTTTACCAACACGCCCAACAAATAGCTATATATCGATAGCTGCCTTTCATAATATGTCAGCGACACGTTGGTGGACATATCAAGACTGTCAAAACTTACTACGCCTCATGTGATACAGTTCAATTGTGGGCTTCAAGGAAAAGAATACAAATAAATCACAAGTCCAGCTGCAAAAGTGAGAGAGTTTCTGAACCTTTCCTGGCAGTCCCATCACGGGAAAGAGAGAGGATAAACTTAATTCAAAACTGCACGCGACCGAACGGGGCCGGTAGCTCCTGCGCTCTGCAGTGGGTGGTCCGTTTAGTGCAGGAATCCAGCGGCCTTAGCTGTCCTTCTCGCTCAGTCGGCCAGCTCGAGCTGGTCCGTCGAGTCGGAGCTGAACAGCGCTGCCTCCCATTGCAGAACAGAAAGAGTATGCTGTGGAGCCCTCATCATCGTCATATTCGCCATACCACCACGCTCCTTCCTTTTCACATTCTATATCCGTCGTTTCCCCGCACCCCTTCCCCAGCGAAGAGTAGCAGGCTAGAGGCACTCCAAGGAAGCCGACCTCTCCACCTTTCTGCCATTAAAAATTTCTCGCTTTCTCTTGGCAGTTCAGTCAGTTCTATCTGATCTCTTGAATTGCACTTTCATACTTTGTCGTTTCTTTATTAGGTCATTCTTTACTTGGGAGAGCAAATCTACTGGTTGACTTGGTTCCTTACCTCCCACTTCAACTGTTACTTCTTAAATCAGCCTAGTTACGGTTTCATTCGTTACCTCTGTGCTATCTTTATCTTGCTCTAACGCTACATATTTGTTGGCGAGCACTGTTGAAACGCCTGCTCCAAGTATTGTGGTAGCGCCGTCTTCTACACTGGGTGGGGCGTGGAAGCCAGCCAGGAAGAGGTTCTCAGGAGCATACGTGCCACGTGTAATGTGGTGCATGGCACGAGAGAGAAAAAAAGAAAACAAAATCTGAAGTCGAGCTGACGCTAATGTTTTCATTAATGAATCGGCTTCATTTTTTACCTGTCAGTGGTATCACTCACGTTGCCCTCAAGTTGTTTTCGTACAAAAATTATTAGACGCATTAAATATCCACCCATGCGAGGTGGTCTTACTAAATTTCTCTGTTCCAGTCGCTAAAATTGAATTTGATATTTTTCCAAACAATGATAAACATTTTCCCTATCATTATCTGAATAGTATTTTGGAAGACCACCTTGCACACCTGGATACAAAGACCGTTATAGCAACTGATGCTTCCGTCTGTGAAGAAAGATAGGCGTGGGCATTGTATCACCAAATCTAAATTGATCTTTTTCCATTCAGCTACCTGACTTCACGCCTATATTTCAGGAGGAATTATTGGCAACTGTGTTCGCTTTATGTAAATTGCTATCATCTCTGTCATCAGCCGTAATCTTAACCGATTGTCTGTCTGTATGTTCTTCAATAAACACGTCCGAATTCACATATTCGGTAGAGGCTTTCTATTCTCTTCTCCCAAGACAGTTGCGTCTCGTTCGTTTAGTGTGGGTGCCAGGCCACAAAGGTCTAGCCTTAAACGAATATACAGATGCACTCGCCGTAGCTTCCGACGATGATCCTATAATCCCCATTTTACTTACGTCAGCTTTCATCCCTGTAGTGCGATTAAGAAAATAGACTACTGCAAATAACTTCGCGCACTCACCGTTGGCAACATCTGATTTCCCGCATCTCTATTTTCTTTGGAATAACAAATGGTACTCCTCTAGGAAAATTGAAGGAAAGATTACGGGACTACAGTGCCGAGTCCCCCCACTGAACTTTTACCTCCACAGGCCTGGTCTGGCTATATCGCCTTTTTGCCATTTATGCAATGAGAGTGAATCTCTCGAATACTTCCTTCTGATGTGCCACTGTTTCCTTATTCGACGGAAAGGATTCTTAGAACTCTTCCAAAAGCTGGGCTTCAACTTGACGCTTCCTGTAATTCTTTTCTTTGGGGCTACCGTACTATGTTACAGCCACAGGAACGTTTGTGAAGCCCTCCGCATCTTTCTGCGTGAGATAAAAAGAATTGTATGCTAGAGTGGTTCTTAATACTTATTATGCTCCCAAAATTTTTTAAAGTAATACTTAGATAATTTATTGTTCATATCTGTAGCCGTGGACACTTATAACCTCATTTGCAACATACTTATTTCATTTCACCTAAGTTTAGTAAAAAAATAATTACAGTTTTTCACCGCCCAATCCATGGCCAATCCCCCATAGTGGGCCCCCGCCACTTCAATAAGGAACAAGAACACGAACAAGCATTGTTTCTCTATCTCAAGGCTTGTACGTTTCCGACGGCGAAGCCTGCTATTTCTCCGGAAAAGATTCTCGCCTTTACAAGCACCAACCTGAATTTACCTTTACTGCGTCTAGGTTGGCCTCTTTCTCTTTGACTAATTTTGCTCTTTCTTTATTCAAATTGAGAGCAATCCTAGACCTCACTAACCTATGATCAATACCGGGGGGGGGGGGGGGGGGAGGGTTACCCTACCTAAGACTCCTACAACCTGTACTATGCTGGATTCAGCGGAGAAAATAAAATTTATTTCATTTCTTGCTTCTTCATTAAGAATTTTGCAGGTACACTAACTGTTACTGCGCTTCCTGAAGAAGGTATTCATTATTCGGTGTTTATTCCTTTCCGCGAATTCTACCAACATCTTTCCTCTAGTGTTCCCAGAATTGATGCCATTGTGGCTAATCGCTTGTTCCCCAGCTTGCTTCCTCCCACCCCCCACCTTTGTTATTGAAGTCGCCCATGACTAAAGTATACTGAGTTCGCACCTTTCTCATTGCTAATTTTACTTCTTCATAAAACTATTCTATTTCTTCATCATCACTGGAGGTCGGAGCGCAGGCTTTTGCTGCCTTCAGTCAATATGTCCTATTTAGCTTTGTACAACGGCTGCGCCCTTTGATTGGTGTAGAATTAATACATGTTGCATGCTGTGTCCTTATCAATTAGAAATCCTATCCCGTATTTTCTTTTACCTGGAACACAGACAGACGGACGGACGGACGGACAGACAGACAGACAAACAGACAGACAGACGGTTGGACGGTTGGAAGGACGGACGGATGAACGGACGGACAGACGGGCGGATGAACGGACGGACAGACGGACGGATGGACGGACGGACAGACAGACAGACAGACAGACAGACGGATGGACGGTTGGAAGGACGGACGGATGAACGGACGGACAGACGGAAAAGCAGACGGATGGACGGACAGACGGACGGACGGACGGACGGACGTACGGACGGACGGACGGACGAAAAGACAGACAGACGGACGTACGGACAGACAGACAGACGGACAGACAGACAGACAGACAGACAGACAGACAGACGGACGGACGGACGGACGGACGGACGGACGGACAGACGTACAGAGAGACGGATGGACGGTTGGGAGGACGGACGGATGAACGGACGGACAGACGGACAAGCAGATGGACGGACGGACGGACGGACGGACAGACAGACAGACGGACGTACGGACGTACGGACGTACGGACAGACAGACAGACAGACAGACAGACAGACAGACAGACAGACAGACAGACAGACAGACAGACAGATGGACAGACGGACAGACGGACAGACGGACGGACGGACGGACGGACGGACAGACAGACAGACAGACAGACAGACAGACAGACAGACAGACAGACAGACAGACGGACGGACGGACGGACGGATGGACGGATGGATGGATGGACGGATGGACGGACAGTGCCTGAAGTTGTAAAAGAATTCGCATTAAAAATATCACCACTCAGCATAAGTGACGCTTGATTTATAAGTGGTTCCTGAGTACGACTTCGGAGATTAGGTACCACCTGTGGCTGCCCGCGGTTCAATGAAAAATCTCGGAGGCGACGTGCTATGAATTATGATATGTCTGCTATACATGACAGACACGTATGGTCTGCTTAGCTGCTATTTAAAGGCTACTAATAAGAAAATTTGGTAGCTTTGACAAGATTGCTTCGGTATTATATAGTACAAATTTATAACCATATTAGTCAAAGCGACATGGCATTGCAGTTGACCTTTAGCACAATACCGGTGCTTTGTTCAAAGCCCATGCCTTATCAGGTGCAGAAGAGACCGGGTTTTCCCTACGATGGCTCGAGGTGCAGTGTGGAAGGTTCAATTTTCTCCTTATAGACCCACAGGTGTTTTATAGTCCTAACAGTGTAGTTTAATTTCTCTTTCTCCTCTTAGCTTCATGAGGAAGTGAAGCGGAGATGTTGGTGCATGCAGACGCTTGGCTGATTATTCTCATTTTATCGCAACAAATTATTCGACACTCGTGACGATTAAAACATTACTCGATTAATTTCGAGGTTAATCGGTCAATCACCCAGTTCTAGTTGAAACACAAATGGGCTCAAAACAATGAAATAAGGGACAGAAAATGAGCCGGTGAATGGAGCTGCTTTTCCATGCATACACGAAGATCGACAAAAACGCCAAGTGCATGCAATATATTCCCTTGAGATTTCTTGGTTCTCCCGTTCAACGTTATACAAACGTCGCTGCCAGCAGATCCTAAAGTTTTTGTACTGCCTACTTTCCGTGAAGTAGAGCTTTAGGCGCATGCAGCCCCAGATTCATCCTCTCAAAGCCGCGAACATTTACTGTTCTCCCACTTTTAATATACCATCATTGTTATCTTAATAAAGGTCAGTGCTCTACTAAGCCGCTACCGAGAAATCTGACTGTTCCGCATCCCTGAGATTTCACCCTCTTAGTGACCAGGCTGCCGTCGCCAATGTGCTGAACGCTTTTCCGTAGTCATATCCTTAGCTTTGCGGGATCTTTCCAGGGACACCACTCAGAAAAAATATACATCCAGACCCGCTTAAAAACGTTTCATCAGCAATATGGTCGTTCAAGCACTGCTTTGGGCACCAGAAGATCGTATAGACATGCAACAGTTAGAGAGCAAGAATTTTATTTTATCAGTTCTTACAAAGGTAAGAAAACTTTAGAAGAAAGCAAAAGGTAGGGTACGTGCTAGGAATCGTTCTAAAAACCAATCGCTATCTTTGATATGGGTGCATGCAAATTGACCGGTTGGTGACAACATTTAATAACGGCCTTTTCTCAAACCTACGATGCTTTATAATATACTTATAAAGCAGCGCTGCAAAGTTGGAACATACAGAGGGACAAAAACAGCACAGACGAAGCACTTTGCTGTTTAACGCAAACCTTAATCAATGTAATTTCTAATGTAAATTTCACCCATGAGTTTGCTGTGTGTGCGTACTTACACTCATTTGCGTGTGTGTGTGTGTGTGTGTGTGTGTGTGTGTGTGTGTGCGTGTGTGTGTGTGTGTGCATGTGTGTGTGTGTTTCACTTCCTTCTTTCACATCATTTCACATCAAATGGGCATGCTAGCCCATTTAAAATGGCTGTATTATGTTTAATTCTTCTCTATCATTTTACGTGTTTTCCCACACCATGGCCTATAATTTAATTTCGCGAACATTGCATCTTCTTAAAACTCCTGTAAATTATTTACGAAGCTAACACTCCCATTTGAATCCCATAAGGTAATATTTGTAACAAGCGTTTTAAAGAGAAAAATAATGTAAAAAGATTTAAAGAATCAGATGCTTTTTAAAGCTGTCAGTGTGCGTTTTCATATTTTAGTCGCACAAAATCACAACACCCGCGTCTGCAATCAAGGCTACGTTTTCTTCGCCCACTGTTCAATGTATAAAAAATCTATTTCTGCCTGGGCCACATGTTGGCGGGCAGTAGACTGTAAATAGAAAAAAAAAAAACAGAAAATCTTTACTTTCTTGATACGGTGTTTATACCCTACTTAAGGTGTCTCTGTGTTGAAGTAACGTCGATACTAGTGGGACAAACTAGGAAGCTTGGCATGCGGCTAGCCATCGAGAATGAAACGTTCAGTACGGTCGGACTCGATGTGACCGGTAACCGTGAGATGTTGCATGCATTTCGTCGTGTCCTATCCAGCGTTCGACCAGTGACGAGGGGAGATACAAAGAAGCAGCGGCAAGAACAAACGACCGGCCGCATCGGCTTAAAAAAAAAAAGGGGAAAAAAACGTTTCTAGGAGTGGTCTCCTGCTATAGGCTATTTCTACTTAGTGTCCTTGAACGAAAACACAGTTCCATAAAAAACCTATCGGTGACGGCAGATATAAAATGCATGGAATATATCGTAACCCAACTCACGTGCGTAGCTCAAAATCTCACAGCCGGCCCTCTTTTGCTTTATCTCTGCGGTACGTATACGCTACCAAGCCACCTAAATTTCCTTTGCTTTTGATAAGCTATATGCACACACCAAACTTGTAAGGGGCTCCTGCACCCCTTGATGCCTTTGTCTTATCTTACGACCGAGTGTTTTCGTGGAAAAGACGTCTACATAGTCAGTCGAAAGTGTCCGGCACCGTCCTGCGTTTCACGGCATGCCAAAATAAATCCGCAAAACTTGTAGCACAACATAAAAAATGCATGAGGGCAGTGCTACATGACGGATGCTTTGGCTGGCGCAAGGAACATATGTTGACTTCTCGAAAATGTATGAAAAAGTCTGCGCTCAGGCTTTTGTGAGATATCAGGCAGCGATTTAAGTGCAATACACGCGACTGCTTCCTTTAAAAAGTCAGCATTTACAGGTTGATTGTTTTGTTTCTTTTGCCTATATTCCGAATATTGTCGGGCATCATTTCGCGTTGTTGCTCACGGGATCCCGTTATAGACGCCAAATTATGCTTCCCGATTCGGTAAATATATCAGCAAATGGGAGCTGTACGGGGGCACAAGGAATATGTGTACGATAGCATCCCTGCCCATTTGCTGGAAACAAACCAACTTATAGCACTATTACTGCACCAAATGCAACGAACGACCGCACGGCGCTTACTTTCCTCTTCTTCAAATGCGAAATATTGAGCTGCTCGTCACGCAGCCGCTAATGCCGACGGAACTACCCACTTCTGTGCCATAAGAAACTGGGCACATTGACTACGCCTTCCCACGACACCGCCTTACTCTCGCTCTCATCAGTTTAGCGACTTCGATTGATTGCCCTGTATGAGCTGGCAGCCTCATACAGGCTCTCTGGCGATTCGAGCGGGTCCGTCTCTGTTCCGGCCTAAATGAGCCAGCACATATACTCGACGTCGGACTCCCGTTCTCTTTGAAATCCATGGCACACGCTCACCGCCATAAATGTTATAGTATATTTCTCGCTACGATGAAATACTTCACCCTTTCACTAAAACCGGCATTTTCTCTGTTTCCCACACATCTGTAGGGGTTCATTATCATATCTATCTGTTTGATACTGTCGCAGACGTTAATTAATTTATTGGTACGTCACAGCTCACTTGCTTCCTTTTCGTACCGTCACGTGACTCCTTTTGCCTTCCCGAATGCGCCGCGCGTTTCGCTAACAACGCTTCTTAGTGACCCTTAAAATGGCAATTGCAAAACAATGACGTTCAGTGTGAGGAAAAATTGGGCCAGTTGGCGTTCTTTTACCTTGTAATGCATTGAGTACATCTGAAAACAACGGAAAAACGCACCAAACATGAATGACTGAGCATAATCGCACTCCGTCTTCCGTGTCTGGTGTTTCCTTCCGTGATCGTCACTTGTGCTCAGCACTATTGCAATAAAAACAAAGACACAACACAACTTGACAATTCTTCCTATTGTTACAAATATAACTCTTGACAGCTTCTGTTTTCTTTCTGAATGAGAAGACTGCGAGCCATTGCCGCTACAGCTTAAATGTCGTACGCATTGAACAAATGCGTTCAGAAAGAGACATCGAACTTTCAGTGTACTAAGCATACTGTTTGCTCGCTACTGCCAGTATTTACTGTAAATGATACTGCAGAAAACAATGGAAGCCTCACTGTGCGCCCTCTTTCGTTATTTAAACCACTTGCACTGCTACACGCTGTTCCACTGTCCGTATAATTAAACGTAGGTTAAAGAGGTCACGCAGAAGGCCATACATTTTTTACCGACGCGGTTGCGTAAGGGCAATGTTGTTGGGCTGCTATGCTCGAGATCGCGAGATCTAATCTCGCCACGGCGGCCGCATTTCGATGGGGGCGAAATGCGTAACCCGTGTATTTAGATTTAGGTGCCCGTTAAAGAACCCCAGGTGGTCTAAGTTTCCGCAGTCCCCCACTACGGCGTGTCTCATGATCAGATCGTGGCTTTGGCACGTAAAGCCCCATAATTTTTTCATTTTTTCACTGCTGCGGACAAAATGTTTCTTACAGTACCCGCAATAATAATCTAACAAAAGTCATACAGCGTCTTGGGAAACAACTGCGGTTGACAGGGTAGCATATGGGAAGCAAACTAAAGCAAACAGTTCATCAGCTTTCGCTACGTGACTGCGGCGATGGTTATGGTTACGCCACGATTAAAGCAGAAAAATCCAAATATCAGTTGTTGCAGCTGCAAAAGGAAGGGGGCTCCATTCCTAAGACCTCTTCTAGCATCTAATTGCACACTGGCTTCTGAAGTGCGCGACAGCACAGCGATACGAGAACAGATAGGAAGGAAAGCAGCACATTGCCTTCAATTGTTTTTGAAAGTTACCATGAAAACGATTAGTTAAAGTATCGTGCCGCATATGAAGTCAGGTGCATGTGAAACTGTTTGGAAGTGGTTTAGTTATATTCTAGTTGTCACTTTCTGAGAACATTTGCACTAATTTGATCGATCCTGTTGTGTCGTCACAGATGACGAAAAACACACGTGAAGTAGCTTTCGAATAGTACTAAGGGATGGGATGTAAATCTAAGATGCAGCCAGACATAAATCCATCACATAATCTTACACCTTCATTACCGTGCTTTTCCAAAGAAAAGCTGTTTTTTGTGAGAACAAACGTGACAAGACCGTCACTTTGTGCAGGTACGTGGAGATGATGTCATTTTCTAACCATGGCATTTAAACAAATGTAGCTTTTCTGCGTGCATAACATGTTACTCGGTGTTCAAAACCGACTAAAAAAAGCTATTGGCCTTTGCCAGGGTGATATACTGTGCGAATGCGCCGGCTTTACATTATATTGGATAGCGATAGCGTGCATTTATTAACATTTTATTTTATTCGAGTGCTTGCTATGAAATATAATACAGCTATGCCTTGTACTTGTTTGACTTCAATACTTCTCTCAGAAAAAGTGGACCGAATGGGCCTCGCTATAGTATGCGTAATATTTGACTCGGTCTCTTATAATGCCATCCGAATGGTTGAGCGAAACTAGCCTTAGGCTGTCAAATTTAAAGCGTCGTGACTCTCCATACACTGCGCCGCGTTTTCCAATATTTTTGTGCGTCATGTCATGTGCGTCACACACACACACACGCACACACACGCACAGACACGCACGCACGCACGCGCACGCACGCACGCACGCACGCACACACACACACACACACATACACACACACACACACACACACACACACACACACACACGCACGCACGCACGCACGCACGCACGCACACACACACACACACACACACACACACACGCACGCACGCACGCACACACATGCACGCACGCACACACGCACACACACACACGCGCGCACACACGCACGCACGCACGCAGACACACACACACACACACACACGCACACGCACGCACACACACCTACGCATGCACACAAAAAATGAGGTATCTTTAATTTGAAATCAGTGAGCTGTAGCCCACTGCATAATTTGGATTCCGTAATTCAGGAGTGCCACATTTAAAACACACAGTATCAGATCGCTTCCAGCTATACCCGAAGGGTAATAACTATAATATGTTGATAACGAATCTAGTGCCGAACGGGCGAAGATGAATTCGGGTCCCGAGGCTGATTTCCCTAAGCTTTTTGTTCGTAAGTGCTCGTCACCATTGGCGCCTTCGGTAATCTTATGCCACGCATCAGGCATGGCTTGAGTTTGCTCTTGCGAAGAATTCTAGCATAAGAGATTTTAGTGAATAGCACTCTGGGGCAGTTTTCGCTAACAATCCTCTGTGCTAGAATTTTTCGCAAGAGCAAACTGTAGTTATGCCTCACGCCAGCCAGGGGCGAAGAGCCTTTACGAACGAGAAATTTTGGGAATTTGACTATTGGGTCCATTTTTGCAAAACGCTCTATAAATACTAGACGGCCCCACAATGCAACATCCCAGCAAGCACGCAACTTTCACCGAGGCCCTTAGAACCTGGGGATTGCTTCAGCGAAAATTTATCAGCCTATGCCGGAAGCGGCAATTAATGAGCAAGAGCACGCAATTGAACAGTTCCATGCGCAAGAGAGACCTATACTTGCTGTCGCAGATCCTTTCGGTCGTGCTTTCATGTGAAGAGCTTGTACATTCTTTTCTTCTTTCTTTTCTTCATTAGTTTCTTACTCCTTCAGTCGTTCTACCCCTTCTTACAGAAGAGCTGGCCGCCACAGTGCCCCTTCCGATGGCAGCAGCCGGTCTGTTATTTGGTACATTTGCATTTTCACAGGCGTTAATAAATAGTGTGGTTACTCAGCCTCTGCGCGGTGACCATCCGTCTGCACTGAAAAACACTCCCAGCCTTCGTGGAGGGCTCAGTGCACAGCCTACAGGTGTGGCCCATTAGGAGATGCACGCGTTGTCGAATAAGGCTTTTCTTCTACACTAAGATGCAGTCAGACTATTCTTGCAAGACTGTGCTGTCACTGAAAGTTTCCTATGTAATGCATATAGTGTACCCCGAGTAACACAAATTTTAGCAACAATCAGTTTCGTGGACTCATTGATGGATGGTGTGCACCCTGTTGTGCTCTGTGCAACCCCGTCCTCTGTTTGTGTTTCGGTGATCCGCTAATTCAACCGCATCTTATAAGTGCCGTTGGGGCGGACTGATTGCAGGCAGTATTTGCTGGGCTTGGTCTGCCGGCAGCTTTAGCAGTGCCTGTCCTACACTTTTATCGACTCATCTACAGCGAAAAGTACACGAACCAGGTCGGGCTGAAAGTGCCCCGTTAAAATACGTAGACAACTTTCCTAATATGTGCCGTCGGAAGTGCAGTGTAGGAATAAGTCTTTTCCTCCGCTTTTCTTTAATTTGGGGTTACTGCCACTGAAAAACGCAGAAGCTCGCTTGACGGGAAAGTACATCCTGATGTCTTTCTTTGTTTTTCTCCGAGGCTACCGTTGCTACTTGCGTGGCTATTTGAACGGAATTATTAAACGTATACTACTTTCGACATCACCAGCCACATCTTCCAGAGATTTATCCGATATGCCGTCGTTTTCCCATTTAAATACGCAAGAAATCAGTCGCGCACTTTTATTTGCTCCATTTCATCATACTGACCATTACTGAGTAGCAATGATGTCCGCTTGTCCGTTTCTTTCCTTGCTCCAGTATTTTCTTGCTGTCTTTCCTTTCCACGAATGAAATCGACCTACACTGGCATTTCGCTATAAATATCCGTTATGAATATCCGCTGAAACAAATGAAACAACGAACATGCCATCGTTTGTGCTGCTCGATATCGCGATAGCTTTTAGTCTGCATAAATCGCGCAAATCTTTCATGGAAACTCTACAGAGCTCCTTATACTTCTCATAAGCGCTCCCAATATCATTACGACATAAATCTTAATTGGTCGTATTCGTTCAGTGCAGCCGCATCCTTTCACTTGTTGAAACATTTTATGTAGCTGCATAAACATTTTCTCGCTGTTATAGACGTGGTCATTGCTCACTGTGATACATTTTTAAGTAAGGTGACGCTGGTCATGGATAACCTGCCGCTTCGTTGGCACATACACGCGTTGCTCCTGTTGTGGCCTCAAATACACGTTTTTCAGAAGACAAGAAAAAGACGATAAAGAAGAAGAAAGTTTTCCACTGCCTATACATGGATGGATGCAGATAAAACACGGAGCGATCAAGTATTCAAGAAATGACCCGTTTCCGAAACGAAGACGATAAAACGAAACTGGACCTCTCCGCATCGGGCTACGCATTAATGACGAACATTTCCAATCTGCTGCTGGCCGATTTCCAACCTCTCGTTTAAATTAAAAGCAGCAATTTTTTAAAGTGCGCGTTCTCTTACCCGCTATCAACTTTTTCTGATATTTATTTATTCATTTCTGTGTCTCTCGCCTTGCCAGTAGCCGCGGTATTTTCTATATCGATTTCTACAGAGAAATCTGCTTGCAGTGGGACATCGTAGAATATTAGAGATGACAGAGCAAGAAATAAAGGGGAAGGCGGCAACGTCAGACGCGCAGCAATGACTTTAGTAAAATATGCGAGCTCTTTCGCTAAACCGTTGTTCAAACGTAAACGCAATCCCAGACGAGAAGTACGAGGCCAGCTCGCAATTCTCGTGTCAGCGGATTATTGAGTTCAGAGGGAACTTAAGCAATGAAGAGAAAACTTGCATTCTGCCGCATGGATCTGGAGCGTGGTTTCCGCAATTTGGCCTAGAGTGACGCGATTCGTGCCTCTAAATAGGACACAGAGCTTGTCGCAGGATCGAGAAATTTGCATATTGATTTTGGCGCGCTAACTTTTCTATAGTAGGGAGAGGAATGTGGCTTTGAAACACGTGCGCCATAATCTTCGGACAATTTTTAGCAACTCCTGTTTTTCTTTCGTATTGCGTAAGCGACATCCCAAGAAGACAGAGTGCACTCGACATTTCATTATGCTATAATATTCCCGTTTTCGTTGGCTTTTAAGTAGATTAACTGGGCGTGCTGCCTTTCCAGCACGCTCAGATTTCCCTACGTTGGTGTCCATCAGTCGCAGTAAAAATAACTCATAGCGCATGAACGTCTGTCGTATCTCTTAACTTCCTCTCTGCAAGGAAAATGTCACCCGCCGCGGCAACTTAGCAGCCATGGCGTTGCGCTCCTGGGCTCAAGGTTGCGGATTCGATCCCGACCTCAGCCGCCGCAGTTCGATAGCGGCAGAATGCGAAAATGCTCGTGTAATTAGATTTAGGTGTGCGTTAAAGAGCCGCAGGTGGTCAAAATTATTCCTGAGTGCCACGTAATCTGCGGAGGCACCACGGAGTGCCTTGCGATCAAACTGTCGTTTTGGCACATAAACTCCCAGAATTTATTTTTAATTTAAGGAAAAGGCCATTTATTTTCTTACTCCGAACGTGCCGCACATTGACCTCATCTATTCCAAATATATTGAAAAGCAAAGTTGTATGAATGACACTGGAACCTTCGCAAGATCAATAAATGCTCTAAAAGTTCACTTGTAACCGAATAATATGTGTACTGCAAGAAAAAAAAATGAAACAGCCTTTTTGTCGTGGGTTGATCAGTGCACTTGTCATAGCCCGGCAGCACATTTAAATGGACCGTGAACCACCCCTCGGGCTTAGTGAAAAAACAATTCCGTGGATACCATACGCCGCTGTGGATATCTCAGCCAAATTTTTCAGTCGTGTGCACAGTGTGGAGTTCACAAGTGAAACGTGAAGTGACCCTTTTCTAAAACACCTCTTCTCAAACAGAGTGTGGTTCGCGAGCCGGACATGCGCAACCTTTTCAAAGAATTTCCCTGCGCATGACGTTAGGGAGGTGGGTCCAAGGTTGTTGATATTCGGGGCTTGCCCGGTTTCGGAATGAGGATAACTTCGGCTTCCTTCCATTCTTTTGCAAGGACGCCATCCTCTGATTGGCAGCGAAACTTATCATTGAGCTTCGCTAACCGTCTTCCTGATTACACTCCAATTTATGTGGCCGAATTTATGGTCATATGCTTGGCCATATACAAAATTATGAAACTGACTGACACATAAAATTGCTCGCAGACTGCCTGTCAGTTCTTATGACGCTAGGAAGCACAAATAATTCACTATTGCACCGATCCCTATACGCTTTCTTATTCCGCATCATGCTAAAGAAATTCGGTTTTTTTGGATACGTGGATACGTGGGCATTGTGAACTAGCACTTAATGAGATTGCAGACAGCTTGGCAAAGGCAGCGCTTGGTGGGCCAGTAAGTTTCTCTGTACCCAACATTACTCTGCTGGCGGTAACAAGATTGCGAAGGCGACAACAAGTCCTCGGTCGAGAAAATGAGCCTGTCCTTGCTGCACCGGATTAGGAACGTTTAGCCTTCCCATAGAATGTCCAGTCTTGTCCCTCTCCGCAATGCGAAGATTCCATTGCCCTACTATAACGTCGAATACCTCAAGTAATCCTGTTTATGAGTTCATCAAGTGAATTAATGAATTAATGAATTATGAATGAACTTCTCAAATATTATAATTAGATTAATAGCGTCAATGAGAAAATATTGGAGCAACGTGAAAAACTCCCGATACAGCTTTCTGTTGTTCAATACGTGCCACATAAAAGTGTTTTTCCGAGCGTGAAAGAAGCCCGCAAATACACGCAAAATTACCGCGCGAGTGGCCACTCGAGGCACTTTGCGTGCATTCGTGGGCTCCTTTCACGCCCGGAAAAACACTTTTATGTGGCACGTATTGAACAACAGAAAGCTGTATCGGGAGTTTTTCACGTTGCTCTACAATTTTCTCATTGATACTTTTCACCTAATTATAATATTTGAGAAGTTGATTAATTAACTTGGGCTAATTCTCTAAATAGGGAATAAAAATCATCTGAGTACCTCCAAGCGATGGCAAACAACATTAGCTTGGGTCTATCCAGCTAAGTGGCATTTGCATATTTTTAATGTTTGGCTGAAGTTACGTGGCACCACCTGTATGTTTCCTTTGATAACCATGAACAATGTCCCCCACGTGGATACGTGCCACAATTTTGAAGGAAGAAGAAGAGAAGAATGGCAGCAAATGTCAAGCACAAATTTCATATGTGCGTTAATTTAATGATTTATTATTTATTAATTTACAAAATTCCAATTAAATTGAATAACATTTATTTCCTTCTAGCTAGCCTTCCTTTCAAGAACACA
This sequence comes from Dermacentor andersoni, assembly GCF_023375885.2. Lineage (NCBI taxonomy): Eukaryota > Metazoa > Arthropoda > Arachnida > Ixodida > Ixodidae > Dermacentor > Dermacentor andersoni. The sequence goes on along the minus strand of NC_092814.1, from coordinate 191,613,711 downwards.
CGTTTTCCTATAACCATTTTCCGTTTGGCCGCCGGCTTCTTGGCCAATCTACCGTAGTGGGTACGCGCCATGGTAGGAAGCAAGCAAACAAGCGAACGTTCCTCGATCCCGTATGTAGCTCCTGTTACTTGGCCAACTTCTGGTTCATACTAGGCTTTTCTAGGCTTATTGGTTGAGCTCTTAATTATTATTACGCCTGCTTCATCTTAGGCTGATGTCCAGAAACTGCCCCCAGCAGGGTTTTTTCCCCTGGGAGGGCTTCTATTCCGACCGATAATTACCTCTGGATTTGTTCATCCGCAGTGGTGTAAGCAGGATCCGGGCAGCTCTGGTTTCTTCCTATGGAGACAATATACGGCTGACCAATTCCCAGCCTATCCAGAAATATCTACGTACTGCTACCTCTGCGTACCAGACCATTAAGGAAGTGAGACAGCCCGGCATCGGAGGTATCGTGTGTATGTCGCCAGACCCGACTGCTGTCGCGGATTTCTGTCGTCTTCACCACTCGCGTCATTGCCGGTAAGTGTTTTTGTCCCTTCTCGCCTCGCTTACATTAAGGGAATAGACAGATGTGCCGATGCTGATCTATCTCCATCAGAAAAACTAGAGAGATGGTCTGGGACTGGAGTAATTGATGTTTATCGATGTAATCGAGTAGTAGACAATAAGAGGGACCCAACAGAATCGGTGACTGCAAGAATAGCAGGAACTTCCTGCCCATGAGAACGAAAGGTGTGCCCCTTGTGTTCAGAGTTGAACTTCTGGCATCGCGTCCGCTACAATGTCGTAATTGCTGGCGATACGGCCATATTAGTGCAAGCTTAAGTCAAGTCAACGTTGTTGCACTCGTGGGGAAGAGCACGCTCGTAGCGATTGTAGTGCCCAATATGAGCAATGCTGCCTCTATGGTGGAAGTCACCCAGCCAATTATTCGAACTGCTCTGTTAGGTTTAAAGAATTAAAAGTGGTTGAAACAATGGACAGATGACGTTGCTCTAGGCAGGAGGCAATAAACATTGTGAAAGAAAGGCCGCTTGGCTACGCAGGTGTTATAGATAGACAAACTCTTACCTCGGAGGTATCGCTTACTGCAACTATAGAGGCCGCTGTGGAAAAGGCAGTTCAAACCTATGAAACGACTGGCAATGAGCCTTGGAGAATGTGTATCCCACGGCCATCACTTGTCACGTATCTCATTTTATGCAAGCTACCTGTCTAAGTCCTGCAACAACCCAAACAGTTGATCCTAAGCAACAAACTAGTGATCGAAGCTCAGGTACCCATCTTTGCAATGGCGGTATCGAACCTTCGACTTCCTCTTCCGTGAGGCCTGCTACTGGCGATCTGGTCAACACAGATTTGGAAAGAAAAGATGGGGAACAAAACGCTTTATCGTATCAAAGAACAATGACATCAATCGACGAAGATTCCAGCTCCGGTCCTCAGTCAAAGACTATGAACAGTCAGCCCAATGCTATACCAAAATAAAACCTTCTACAGAAGGCAGTTTAGGCTGCGGCCCTTTCTAACCCATAGGGTCACTGAAAGTGCTTCAGTGGAACTGTCGCTCTTTATATTCTGCTTCAGTAGGTTTAACTTGTCTAATTACTCAACTTAACCCTGATTTAATTGTTTTACATGAAACGTGGTTAAATTGTGCAAAAAAATTAAGTTTTACAGGTCATTTCGTCTAGACCGTCCTACTAGAGATGGCAGATTAATTCCGTTTATTTTATCTCAAATATGCCCATAAGGCACAAACGTTATTTCAACTTGTTCTACTCCTGTGTGTGAAGCCCTAGCGACAGATGCGAATCTGCTTGAATTTTGCCCCTTTACCATTATGGTAAAGGCATGTTTCCGTCTTGGCGTACATAATAATAATAATTTTTGGGGTTTTACGTGCCAAAACCACTTTCTGATTATGAGGCACGCCGTAGTGGAGGACTCCGGAAATTTTGACCACCTGGGGTTCTTTAACGTGCACCTAAATCTAAGCACACGGGTGTTTTCGCATTTCGCCCCCATCGAAATGCGGCCGCCGTGGCCGGGATTCGATCCCGCGACCTCGTGCTCAGCAGCCCAACACCATAGCCACTGAGCAACCACGGCGGGTGTCTTGGCGTACAGCAAGGAATGCACCGACCATTACGATACTCCCTAACGCGAAATTTGAGCGCAGCTCTATACTTGTTTTCATTTCGCGATATATTGGCTTGCGCAGACAATGTCTCCTGCGGCATGTTGCAAGCAGAGCGAAGTGCGGTGCGACTGTCTCGCTAATCTGGAGATCGCGAGCGCAAGCGCGTGGGTGACGCGTGGGCGCGATTCAAAGCAGCAGCAGCCGCCACCGACAGACCTCCTAGACGACGTGCGCTACTGTGGCGCCATATCGTAGCTATTGCCGCCGCACTACGCTTTTCTTCCCACGCTTTCGCCATACCCTCCTCCGCTTTCCGCGTCATGGTTCCGCATCACCCTCCTCGCGTCTTTCATCCGCCGCTGCGTTCCACGTTTGCTTTCATCTTTCGCTGTGCTCGTTCGCTCGGTTACGCTGGGCTACGACGCCGAGGCACGCAGACGCTCGCCACAGGAACGAGTGCCTAAGAGCTGGGCTCTAAAAACCACGATTATCAGTTCCGCTTTGGAAAGTTCTCGCAAAAATACTGAATTTTAGATCCGTACGAATAACAGAAATTCCTACAGCCCTTGGTGGAAGGAAGAATGCGCACGTGATTACAGAAAGAGAAAAGCCAATTGGAAATAATTATTACGCAATCAGAGACTCAGAAATTGGAGCGATACACTTTCAAAAGCCAAAGACGAATGCGACTACAAGAATCTTGATTTCCTATCTAACCATAAAAATAAACGTGCGTTGTTCTGTTTTCTCCACAATAGGAAAGTTCTTCCTCGTTCAATCAATATTGACTCTATTGACCTAACCTAACACGAAGGGATTACAAACTGGATTTTCTTTAGTTTTGCCAAATTGTTCTAGCTTACGAAGTGCATCAGATGATTTTACAGAAATGACAATGTTCGAATTGGCTGAAATCGTGGAGACGGGGAAGCCCCTGCGATGATCAAAATTTTATTTAAGGAAGCTATGACCTTTTAGCCGTTATAAATCACTCAGTTAGATCTTCATGGATTCCGTCTGGGGGGGGGAAATTATTAGAATAATTGTAATGCTGAAAAATCATGAGCAAGCAAATACAATAGATACCATTAGACCAATCGCGCTAACCTCCAATTTGGTGAAATCAATTTAAAAGTGCTATATGAAAATATGCATCAATATGTAAAGAACAAAAACTTGCTTTGTCCCTGCCAAATTGGATTCCGACCGTCATGTTCAATCTGGCATGCTTACTTGGACTTAGACGTGAGAGGCAGATATGTGATATTGTGACACTACACATTTCCAAAGCCTACGATTGTGTAGAATGCGTAGCTTTACTGGACGTTACGAAATCCAGAGTTTCCATATTATATTGTTAATTGGATGCGTGAATTTTAAATGGCAGGTTATTTTACTGCCCTCTAAGAGGCTTTTCTTCGAATATACATAACCAACCACGCGGTGTTCTTTAAGGAGCTGTCACTTTGTCATTATTATTTAACGTACCTGATGAGTTCCGTTCCTCGGTATCCAGATGTACAAACATATGTATATGCAGACGATATTGCTTTCTTTGCATCAGACAGTGATATTCACTCCCTTTTTATTGACTACAGAACTACGTCTGCGCCATAGAAACCTCGTTAAACAAGATTCGCCTTTCATTTAACGTTGAAAAGTGCTGTATATTGGTTTTCCTCTTAATAATCCCGTTAACATATCGCTATTCTACCGCCTCCAGACTATACCTCGAGTGGGGTCGGTGAACTATTTGGGCGTAGTCTATGACGGTTTTCTCAGCTGGCTTGGCCATGTATAACATACAGTTAAAATAGGAGTGAGAGCAGTTGGCATGCTACGTAAGCTATGTAACAGTCGGTCGGGGATGCGGAGAGACTCACTTCTAATGATATATATAATGTATGTGCGGCTCATTTTAGAATTTGGATGTGTACTGTTTTCTGGCGCGCCAGCTTCTAAATTACGCCCCTTGTTCTAATTGAGCGGGAAGCCCTGCAAGTGTTCTACGAATTACCGAAATTTGTTGCTACTAACGAGTTAGGTCAATGAATCAGGTTGCCCTCAATATCGTACATATTTCGTTTGCTGATGGTGCAAACATTCTTAAATATGTGCGAATCCACCATTATAAGATAGGGAAGCATAATCATTTCCCAACCAATCTGCATTATTCTTCGGAGTACACTAGCCTCGCTTTCATACACCACATGAAGTCTTTGTACAAATGTTAATTAATCCCTTAAATGTGCTTATCTGGGAGATGCCACCTATTTGTGATGTGCGAAAGAGTCTACAAATCATCTATGATGACATCTACCTAAACAACGCAAAGCTTCTCTCTCATAATATATTAAATGGACTATTGCAAGGTCATTTATTGAGTTTATATATATCTATAGCTATAAACGCGGTCATTGGGGCCGCCGCCTTACAGTGTGGAGAAAAATCTGGACTGCTCATTGCTCACAACGAATAGTGGAACTAACTTTTTACGTACATTTCATTTTCTAATGCCTGCTCACATAAATTTAATTAGCTTACTTTGGGTGCCTTGATATTAAGTATTATTCATGAACGAAATGGTTGACAGTCTCGCGAAAGCGTCCCTTTATGGCCCTGTACTATCATTAGATCCTACATCTGCTTACCTAACTACTACTAGATTCAGGAGATATGGGGCCCTATAACGTAAAACTATTCCAATATGTTTTTATTCCAATCTCCTGACGTCAAATTTACGTAAGCGCCGACGCAAGCATCGGGCGGTGATCCGCAGCGTTGCCTTTAAAGCCGAACCAAACGCTCTCCTCGTTTATGGGAGGTCACTTTTGTTTGCTTTCAAAACGAATAACATTGCTACATTGAGCTGTTTTTCTTATCTAATTGGCTGAAAAGAGGCGAGGAGCACGCTCAAGTGGAGAGGGTTTTGATGGGGCCGAGCCAGCGCACTGAAATTATATAACCGGATGAAGAGGGAAGTGCCGGCTTCTGCGATTGCTCCGCTTTCCTTTACACTCTTAGACAAAAGTACACCATTTGGGGTGTATATCTGCCACACAACGATAATCGTCATCTGCTTTTCTTGCGCTTCGTTTCTTGAAAACGCCGCGCCTGCTACTTTCCGGTCGGGAATGCTACGTCATGCTGATAACACGCATGCCGTTCGTGACTGGGAAGTACCGGGCTCGCAGCGTTAAAGAAATGAAATGCGGACAAGACAGATGACGCTTATGGTTCTGTGGCAAGATACGACTCAAAGGGTGTAATTTTGTTTTAGAGTGTACTTAGCTTGCGTTGGCTTGTCTAAAATCGTGGCGGCGTGCAACGGACAGTTAAAAATGCCGCTAAAACTGATTCTCAGCAAAGACGAGTTGGCAGAGAGATGTCGTATGCGTGCCGAAAGGGCTCGATAACGTTATACGGCCACGCAAAAAGTTTTGTAATACGCAAATAAGCCCATGCTCTCGGGCAGGTGCAAGTAGGCAGTGCCTGAGGAATCGGCGGCAGCCATCTTCTCTTCCTTTCGGAACAGTGCGGTCTTCGGCTATTACAAAAAAAATCTAGTTTTGTTCGGCATATTAATGCACCCTTAACGCGGACACGTCACTTTGACTCAATCAGTTTTCGCGGTTTTATGATGTCGATTGACAGAAAGATGAAGTGGGTGCAGCCTGAAATCTTCTGACCAATAGCAGAAGGTTAATGGCGAAAAGGCGTCGAATCAGAAACAATTATTTTTCTGTTGTTCGGTCGAATCAGGCATAATGAGTGTGTACACGTCAGGTCACATTGGGAGTTATCGCGGTTTTCGTGACGTCGCATGACAGACAGGTGAAATGGGGGTGGTCCAAAAAAAGTTTTGACCAATCTCGGAGGGCTGATTGCAGATTTGGAATAGAAAAGTTTGTAATAGGTTTACGTTACAGTGCCCACGCAATTGCTCAACCCTTTTTGAACCTAGCTATAGCTAATTTTTAAGAATATCGACACCTCCTATTTAGGTGGCACTTCATTTCACACCAAAAAAATTGAAGTAATTTGTGCCTGATTACTTTGTCCAACGCCACTATTAAACTTTTATTGCCATAAGACTGGTCTGGCACCCTCCCCTTTGCGCCCAATCTGTGGTTAAAATGAGATCATAGATCATTTTTGCTTATTCGGCCACCGTTTTTTTTTTTCTTTAAGGAAAACCATTTTAGTATCATCGTTCAGACAACTTGGTTTAAACCCTTCCATTCTGAATATGCTTTCTCTTTGTGTCTCCTCTCTTACACAAAGAGAAAGCATATTCAGAATGGAAGAGTTTAAACCAAGTTGTCTGAACGATGATACTAAAATGGTTTTCCTTAAAGAAAAAAAAAACGGTGGCAGAATAAGCAAAAATGATCTATGATCTCATTTTAACCACAGATTTGGCACAAAGGAGAGGGTGCCAGACCAGTCTTATGGCAATAATAGTTTAATAATGGCGTTGGACAAAATAATCAGGCTAAAATTCATCATTATCGTTAGTGACTCCAAAGCAGCCATACATAACTTCGGAGCGGGTAGGGTCTCTAAGCCAACCCTTTCTCTCCTCTTGGCCCATCCTTTCCATCAAACTGTGGCATTAATCTACACTCCCGCGCATGCGGGCCTTGCCGGAAACGAGGCGGCTCATGCCAGTGCCCGAGGATTTACAGTCCGGGCTCAGGCATCAGATGTGTCGGACCTCGCCACGGAGGAGGCGCCGTTTACAGCGCGGGATCGACTTATTACTTACCACGACATCTGCACACACTACCGATTAGACCGCTTAACCTTTCCGCCACTGATGGGCAAATCCCCGCGTAGGTGTGAAGTTCTGTGGCGACAGCTGCAGACTCGCACCTTTCCGTCCCCTTACCTCCTCCACCGCATTCATCCCGCCATTTACCTTTCTCCCTCTTGTAAATTCTGTGTCTCTCCCAAAGCACACTTAAACCACATCATGTGGGGGTGCCCTAAGCACCCCCTTCCCCCTTTCCTCAAGCAACTAATATCTAGTGAGGAGCAGTGGGAGGCTGCCTTCCGCAGCTCCAGGCCCGATCTTCAGGAGGCCATCCTGGAGTGGGCTGAGAGGATAAAGGAGGCCTACTTCAAGTAGTTCCTCCCCCCACCCTCTATTCCATTGCCCCCTTCCCTTTAAAGAGGGATAAATAAAGTTTTTCATCATCATCATCATCATCTCCTCTCATAGAAACTACCACAGGGAGGTTTGCTCAGCGGTGGAGGAATTCATAACTGCTTCAAGACGATTCTCTCAAATTCGTCAAACGTTAGATTAATTCATTTCCTCCTGACAATTTTACCAATTTTAGCAATAACAGTATCTTCCTAATACCATCTAAATCTTGACCAATCCCCCGCAGTGCGTGTGCGCCATCGTAGAAGGAAATGCAATCAAATCTATTCCAGGGGAAGCCGGCGATCGTAGAAGACGCGGCGGCAGACGGAAGATGGCGTCCGGCGCGTGGGTAACGGGCACACGAGTTCTCAGCCTACGGTCGTAACAGACTCCCACCTGGACGCAGGCCCCTCATCTGACCAGCTCCATAGGGCCGCCCAGCCCAGGCCTGGCCGGCGTCTCCAATACCTCAGCCAAGTGCCGGCCGGTGAACGTCGAATGAGCGTCCGGCCACTGCCAACATACACAAGAATGGATGCTGTGCACAGCTCCACCCACAAGACATGCTTCAATCTGCTCTTCGTGCGCTCATCGCCCTGACTGCAAGTCGTGCCCACTTCACTGGTGAACGCTCTTCGTTTACCTTGAACACTTGCATGAACTTCAATTCTCTTTCATGCGTGTGTTTTCTGTTTGCTTGCCCAGCGTGCTTTAAATATAGCTTGTTGTATAGCTTTACAAGGGGCTCCATCATTTGCAATTACTTTTATCATCGTGTTTTTATTTGTATAAATAGCCTGAACTCGTAACCACTAAGATTCGTGACAGACGCTAAATAAAAGTTATTCGCAAGCAGCCATGAAACCTCAAGTTAGAACAAGGTATCAACGAGAAATTCTTTTTTCTTTTTTAAAATTTAAATTAAATTATGTGGTTTTCCGTGCCAAAACAACTTTCTGATTATGAGGCATGCCGGAGTGGGGGACTCCGGAAATTTGGACCAACTGGGATTCTTTAACGTGCACCTAAATCTAAGTACGCGGGTGTTTTCGCATTCCGCCCCCATCGAAATGCGGCCGTCGTGGCCGAGATTCGATCCCACGACCTCGTGCTTAGCAGCCTATCACCATAGCCACTAAGCAACCACGGCGTTTTTTTCTTTATTTCTTGGTGTGTGTGGGTGTTGCATCAAGGAGATGTCCCCCACCCAATTTATTAGTGTGATAATGCCAATTAGTGTGGAAGAAAATGTTACTATCAGTGATATCCTCATACAACTATGTTTCTTCTGAAACTAATTACATTATCGGGAGCATTATCATCTATAAAAGAGCAGGGGCCGAACTCACAAAGCTTTTCGATCATAAGGCCTTTTTGCCATTGGTCGGCTGCCTTCGCTAATAATACGTCCAGCATCAAGAGTGGCTGAAAGTTTCTCTTACAAACGATTCTAGCGTCAGAGCGTTCTGTGAATACGAGCCCAGATTAAACCCCCGCTATAGATCAGGCAACGTGTACTGGGTGCATTTTTTATCTCGAACACTCTAAAAAAGTCCTGTAATGTTTACTTGAATTACGCTGCTACAGATGAATTATCTGACCTGGTGGACAACACTTGCAAGAAAGCCAAATACCATTCGCTAATTAAGCTAATTACAATAATTAATTTCGTTATTACAAACTTGATGGCCCATGTTTATAACGTGAAGTTGAAGGGAATCATTATAAAAGTCTAATTACAGGCTCTTACATTTCAGAAGAGCCAGTACACCGAAATAACTGGCGTCGAATTTTTCCGTCCAATCTGCCTAATTACGTACGCGACAAAGCGAATTGTGGCTCTCTGTCCAACCTCTGTGTGGCGTAATACTATGGTCTCAAATGAGGCTGCTGTCGCACTTCTTTCTTTCCAGGAGCTGATTTTGATTGGTGCATTGTGCAATTCTCCTATTGGACGCATAGTCACTACATCAGGAGGGGTGAGAGAGACCGTTTTATCCCGCGAAATGACGAAGCTTCATGTTATGCCACCTCAATACGTCACAGGAGAGTGGCACCACAAGCAGCACTTTGCGGTGCTGTGATTAATCAGGTAAATTGAGCGAATAATTTGACGCCAGTTACTTTGGTCTGCATGATTATTTTGAAATGATGAAACGCAGAAGTAAAACGTGTTCTTCCAGGGCTCCGTGGCGGCGACGAAAACATAAGCTTTTTGTGCATGCTTTGAACTTGCTTCTGTTTTTTGATTTGCCTTTTTTAGCCCTTAAGTAATAATTGGCTAGCTTTCTTTTTTCTCTTTTTTTCGTCGCACGAGTGTTTTTCTTGTATATTTGGTTTCGCAGGATATTCGGAGCGTCGTTTCGGGCCATGTGCTTCAGCACGTGTAACCGTGTGGGACGTCAAATCTTTATAGCTTATAAATAGTAGTTTCGAAGTGGTCAGAGTAATAGCTATTAGGGGTTTTACTGTGTGTGCATTGGTATCGGGAATATTGCTTTGGTAGGAAAGTGACAGCGTGGCCACGTTGTTGAACACGTGCTAAAACATGGCATACCTTAAGTCTGTACGGCATTTATTGCTTTTAAAGCATTGGTGAGAATTACTTTGCGACATTTTAAGGATTTATATTCTGCGCATATCAGTTTTTGCTGGAAGGCAGTTGGCTCTGAAAGCTTCGGTGTTCGCATTGGGAAAAGCTAAGTGCAACACATGGCAAGAAAGAGGGCAAAGCGTTCAGTCTGTGGGGGTCCCTCAAGGTACACGAGGGGAAGGATGAGAATGGAGTAGAAATCGGGACAATCGGCAGACACTGTGATGTCGATGCTAGGCTAATGAAAATGGAGGATTTCCAGCATAAGCTTGTGAAACAGGTCGAAGAGCTAAATATGGAGTGTAATTCACGGAAGGCAGTGGAAACAAGACTTCAAGCAGCGGAGAAAAAGCTGAACAGGGCCGTCATCGTTAACGAGAATGGGCGGAACAATGAAACGCAGTCTGCCGACGTGACAGGAGATGGAGTGTGAACAAAGCACGTGGAATGCATGAAACGTGGGGAGGGGGTAGCTGGAAAAAGCTGCACCTACCCTGATGCGACCACAAAGGAAAAACAAGAACGCAGGGGTCAATGCCTCTTGTCAAGTACAAATCACATAGAACAGGATGACAAAGGGAAGCAGGGAGAGGCCTCGGCAGTTGGACAAAGTGAAAGGGTGATTACTGCCGGCGACTCAAACCTGGCTAGGTGCTCAGAGGCAATTGTAGAGAGGGTGAAAGGTGACAAAAGAGTGGCGGTAGGTACATTTCCAGGACGGACATTGGGCACTGTGATAGAGCGAGCAAACGCAAAGCTCGAGGAAAATGCCCATGTACGCGACCTTGTCGTAATAGCAGGTGGGTTAAATGACATCCTAAACAAAAAAGGGACAGGAATTGCCCAGCGCTTGACGAAGGGGGTAGACGACTTGCGCGAGCTGTCCCCTCAGGTGCAGATCGTGGTGTGCATGGTGCCAGAAGTGCCTGCACGTGACCGTCACGTACAAAGAGGCGTAGTGGCTGCTAATGAGGCTATATGGACAATGCGCCGAGAGAAAGGCTTCGAGGTTGCCGAAGTAAACAGGGAAGTGAGAAGGTGTGGTAATTTTGAACGAGACGGAATCCACTTCAATTACATGCTTGGATGATAAGTGGGCTGGCGACTTGCTGATCGCGTGGTTGCGTCTTTAGGACGTCCACGGGCGCTCCGGAGGCCAGAGTAGGTAGCAAGGAAGGTCCCCTAGGGGAACCTAAGAACAGCGTCGCCGCCAATAACAGAAAAAAGAGAAAAACACGAAAGAGAGCTCGCCATGCAATAAGCTACATAAACATGCAGGGCGGCCGAAGAAAGGAAAAGCGGGTAGACATTGAGATGCAGTTAAATAGAGAACCAATAGGGGCATATGCGGTTGCAGAAATGCACCTTAGAGACTCGGAAGAGGTGCCAGTGATTGAGAATTATGTTTGGGAAGGGTACAACAGAACTAAGTTGGAAAGAAAGCGAGGGGGAGTCCGAATGCTCATCCATCAGGTAGCCAAATGGAAAAGAATATATTCAAATTTCAAGAGCATATTTGGTTATCAGGTACAATGAGTGAAAGAAAACATGGCTGGGCGTAACGTATTTGGGGAGCGGAGATAATAGCACAGAGAAGAATAAAGAGCTAGTGGAATGCCTAAGTGCCGTTTCGGGAATGATGCCTAAATTATCCTATTAGGGGTATCCTATCAGGATCTATCTCATCCATGGATGAGATAGTTCAAGTGGCTGAAGAGTTTTATAGAGATTTATACAGTACCAGTAACACCCACGACGATAAGGTGAGAGAGAATAGTCTAGAGGAACTTGAAATCCCACAAGTAACACCGGAAGAGGTAAAGAACGCCTTGGGAGCTATGCAAAGGGGGAAGGCAGCTGGGGAGGATCAGGTAACAGCAGATTTGTTGAAGGATGGTGGGAACACTGTCCTAGAAAGGTTGGCCGCCCTATATACACAATGCCTCATGACCTCGAACGTACCGGAATCTTGGAAGAACGCTAACATAATCCTAATCCATAAGAAAGGGGACGCCAAAGACTTGAAAAATTGTAGACCGATCAGCTTACTGTCCGTTGCCTACAAAGTATTTACTAAGGTAATCGCAAATAGAATCAGGAATACCTTAGACTTCTGTCAACCAAAGGACCAGGCAGGATTCCGTAAAGGCTACTCAAAAATAGACCATATTCACACTATCAATCAGGTGATAGAGAAATGTGCGGAATATAACCAACCCTTATATATAGCCTTCATTGATTACGAAAAAGCATTTGATTCAGTCGAAACCTCAGCAGTCATGGAGGCACTACGGAATCAGGGTGTAGATGAGCCATATGTAAAGATACTGGAAGCTATCTATAGCGGTTCCACAGCCACCGTAATCCTCCACAAAGAAAGCAACAAAATCCCAATAAAGAAAGGCGTCAGACAGGGAGATACGATATCTCCAATGCTATTCACAGCGTGTTTACAGGAGGTATTCAGAGACCTGGAGTGGGAAGAATTGGGGATAAAAGTTGATGGAGAATACCTTAGCAACTTGCGATTCGCTGATGATATTGCCTTGCTTAGTAACTCAGGAGACCAATTGCAATGCATGCTCACTGACCTGGAGAGGCAAAGCAGAAGGGTGGGTCTGAAAATTAATCTACAGAAAACTAAAGTAATGTTTAACAGTCTCGGAAGAGAACCGCAGTTTACGATAGGTAGCGAGGCACTGGAAGTTGTAAGGGAATACATCTACTTAGGGCAGGTAGTGACCACGGATCCGGATCATGAGACTGAAATAACCAGAAGAATAAGAATGGGCTGGGGTGCGTTTGGCAGGCATTCTCAAATCATGAACAGCAGGTTGCCACTATCCCTCAAGAGGAAAGTGTATAACAGCTGTGTCTTACCAGTACTCACCTACGGGGCAGAAACCTGGAGGCTTACGAAAGGGGCTCCGCTGAAATTGAGGACGACGCAACGAACCACGGAAAGAAGAATGATAGGTGTAACGTTAAGGGATAAGAAAAGAGCAGATTGGGTGAGGGAACAAACGCGTGTAAATGACATCTTAGTTGAAATCAAGAAAAAGAAATGGGCATGGGCCGGACATGTAATGAGGAGGGAAGATAACCGATGGTCATTAGGGGTTACGGACTGGATTCCAAGGGAAGGAAAGCGTAGTAGGGGGCGGCAGAAAGTTAGGTGGGCGGATGACATTAAGACGTTTGCAGGGACAACATGGCCACAATTAGTACATGACCGGGGTAGTTGGAGAAGTATGGGAGAGGCCTTTGCCCTGCAGTGGGCGTAACTAGGCTGATGATGATGATGATGATGATCAGGATCTAGATCCTGCATGTGGGCATGAATGTCCACATATAGGATCTAGATGGCTATACCGACAACAACGGGGAGTCAATGCTAGATCTTTGTGAGCAACATAACCTCGTTATTAGGAATTTATGAATGAATGAATTATGAATGAATGAATTATGAATGAACATTTCCTTCTTTCTTTTTTCTGTTTTTGTTTTGTTTGTTTTATTCAAAACAAATGATTGTGCTCGTGTCTGAATCGCTTACTTTTTCTTTCTATAACTGCATGGATCCATAACTAGCCTATGGCTAACGATCCAGACGTTTTCGCATACCATTTTTGATTATCTGAATAAAATTACTGTTGTTGTTGTTGTTGTAAGTGTAACGCGCAGACCACGTGGGAAGTGGTAAATCGGCAATCGACCATTGATTGCTGTCTGATGACAGGAGGAATTCATCATAAGTTGAGAGAAATGTTCATTGATGAGGAAGGGTATAGCAGCATAGGGAGTGACCATAAGCGCATCATTTTGAAAATGGGATATGTAGTTGGGAAAGAGAGCAAGGAGTGCAAAATGGCCAGTCCAAATTTGAACGCTAAACAAATAACAAATATAGTAACAAGAGTCAAGCAAGAACTTGGTAAATGGCCAAGTAAAGAGTGGGAAAATGGTGATCTTTTAAGTCTAACAACGACAGAAATACGGAAAGAGAAACAACATGTTCGTTAGAAAGAAAAAAAGAAACCGAAAATCTGGTGGAACAGGGAGATACGAGAAGCGATCGCCGAACGACAGAAAGCATCCCGAGAGCACAGACAGGCAAAAAAGCGCAGTTGCCGCAGGATGAAGTAGCTAGAAAATGGGAAATATACCGAGGAAAAAAATCTTTGGTTCAAATACTGGTGCAAGGAAAGATAAAAGGTGAAAGTGAACGCTGGTTGTCAGAAATAGGTGAGAAAAAGAAGGCCGCACCTAGAATATTTCGGAACCACATAAATTTATTAGGCACGAAGTCTGGAACAATACAACATATTCTAGACGAAGATGGAAACAAATTGGAAGGGAACGCGGCATGAAAGTACATCCGAAAAATAACAGCCGAATTTTTCCGAGGCAATGCCGAGGTTGTAGTTGAGGAAAAAAGGGACATGAAAGGTGGGGGGGGGGGGGGGGGGGACCAGATGGAAAAGGAGCTGGTGCTCACAAATTTTTACTGAAAGAAAGCTGAAGAGAAAATTCCTAAGCACACAGCCACAAGGCTAGACGAGGTTCCCGTTAGGCTGATTAATGAAATCGGACCAAAAAGTAAGGAAGCTCTGTTGAAATGAGTAGGAAAAAGAAGTGTAAAAGACAGACGAATACCTGACAGTTGGCGACAAAGTAGAATGAATTTAATTTATAAAGATAAGAGGGGAAAGATAGAATTCCCTCGTATAGACCGTTGACCATTACATAGGTAATATACCGTTTAGCAATGCAGGTAAAGTTAAAGCTGCAAGGATGAGCAGAGAATAATGGCATTTTGGGAGAACTTCAGAATGGCTTCACAATAGGTAGGCGTGTCGATGGTAATTTATTTGTTCTTACTCAGTGTATTTAAATATCAAAAGTAGAAAGGAGACCAGTATTTGTGGCCTGTTTAGACATTACAGGAACGTATGACAACCTAGACCCCAACATTTTGTGTTATATTCTCGAAAGGGAAGGCTTAGGTGACGATTGTCTACAGCTTTTCAGAAAGATTTACCTAGAAAATACTGGTTGTGTAAATGTAAAGAACGTAAATGGGCTGGAAGAGTGTTCAGGTATTTGTACAGGAATAACACTGATTCACAGGGGAGGAAAAGAACTAGGAATCTTACCCGCAAGTATGCGGCCTGTACGGTGAGCAACGCATCAACAGAGAACATCAAACGGAAAGCCGGAGTGGCTTATCTGTAGTTTCCTGAGTACAGCGAGGGTTCCTAAGTATGACGACCTTCAATGTGCTTAACTCCTCTTGCACGTGCTCTAGAGCAACACCATTCACAACTAGCTCCGCGGTGGTTGATGAAGCTGGATGCGGTATGCGAAACACCTATCAGATGTCAGTTGAAGGGCAGAATAAAGCTGCAGAGCCGTGTTGGTCATCACTGTGTACAGATGCGTCCGTAAATACTTTAATGTAATCTGTAAATATTTCATATAAGTGTGACTGGGTCATTTGTAATAGGACAGAAACAGGCAATGCAGCATGTTTTGTGTATTTCAAGAATTGCAAGATAAATGGGGAATATATATTTGCTGAAACCTTCCAGAGGTGTAATTGAAGTAGCCCGTTCAGAACTGCCAGCAGTGGTTTTAAACAATGCCGCCATTGTCCTATGCGAGAGAACGGGTGCTCACTCAGCCGATTAAGAAGTGCTTGTTCATCCGATGCGTGGTGCAAACGCTCGATGTGCCGTAGAGCTGTTTGGTCTTATCATTTCATAAGGCTAGGTAGACTTCACGTGAGGCACTGCGGCGTTTGGAGAAACTGAGCACGTGGCGCAGCTCCTTGAGAGTGAAGTCGGCCTCGTCTATCTGGCAGGCAGGATCATCGCAAGGCGTTATGGTACTCTGATTTGTCGGAGATGAAAGGTTGCCGTTTCGGTTGAAGGTTGAATTTTCGGCGATTTACCTGTCGCCGTGCACCATGTAGTCATTGGATTATTACAGACTGCAGGAGTGCGGAGAACCTTTAGTATGCGCCATACACTTCCAACCCATTTGCACAACGCCAGGAACTACATTGGGCTGCCCAGCTCTTGTGACGAAGTTGTTTAGTGTGCCGGCTTATGGCTGCATCTAGGTGTTTATACAGCTTACAATCGGTGCTCCTTTTAGAGCGCTGTGCTCCCGTGTAAGCGCGGCGTTGACAAGCGCGGAATCTCGAAAGCTTAAGATCGGGGTTTCATTTATTTGTGCTCAGACGTCGCTGTACGATAATTTAATGCAGACAATCACTCACCAGCTTAAAGAGACTGTCATGTGATAACGCCTCCGAAATCAGCTGATGAAACTCGTCCCAGTTTGTCACTGGCAGTTGTTGGCAGTAGCTCGCGGTTTGAAGTACGCTGTGGCATAACTAAATGGGTAGGTGATCTGTGCCCTATGCGTCAGTTTCGCATGACCAGGCCAGGCACACATTTCTCGTTGGTATCTTAAAGGCACCTGATTATATTCTCTCTTCCTCTACCCTCAAATATAGGTGACCCGTCACTGAGTGTTGGAAGATTATGTTTGACAATAAGCTCATTAATATCCACCCCTACATTGTCCTGTGGACAGGAATACCAGCGGGGATAGTGCTCATTAAAGTCTCCAAGTAGCACAAACGATGGGCTACACCCAGAGACTAGGCACGCCAGTAGTGTGGTGGGCGAAGAATGTGTAGTTCGATTGTATATGCTTGCCACTGTCGTCGTTGCACCCCTAGGGCTCACGTTAACAGCTGTACATTCGAACTCGACGTCGCAGATGTCGGCTCTATGGATAACTGTGAAGTCTAAGTCAGCGCGTACGTATATCGATGCTCTTGAAGCATTGCGGGAATTCACAGTGCCCACGCACTGAAAAGAGCCACGTGCTTGTGCTGTGTATGAAGCGTTGCTGTCAATACCTACGAAGCCTGGCAGCTTGAATTCGTCCTTTTTACATTTGTTTCTTGAAGCGCGACGGTATCTGGTGGGGTGTTTAGTGTGAGGAGCTGAAGAACTAGATCAGCATGCCGCGGTCGCAGTAACCTGACGTTCCATTCCCTAAAGGAACGATATTTTCGACAAGTGTTCAGATTATTTCTATTAAAACGTCTAATCAAGACCGTGGAGGACTGGAACGAGGGCCTCCAAAAGCTGCCCAGCTGCTGATGCTGCTGCTGTCTGACAGCCGACGATCAGAGATTTGAGGATGTTGACAAGCATTCTTGGATAAGACCGTTTTAGGCACTGCCTTAGCAATGTTCTCCACTGAGGCTGTGGTCTCGGCAGAGACTGGATCCGACGCTTTCGATGGCAACGCGGGCCAGCACGTCTCAGAGAGACAGAAGGAACTCTCCCTCCTTCCTTCCGACGCATGGAGTCCGTGCAATTCTTTGAACCTGCCGCTGCTTCCTCACTTGAGCCATTTGCAGCCGCTGGATGGCCACTGCGACCGCGTGTTCTCGTCTGTACTGATGTCTCATTTTCGGATTTCTCTTTCAGCGCTTTTATTTCGTCCTTCAATGAGGGACATTTTTTGACCATTACAGTTAGGGCACGGAGATGTCTGACTTTCACAGGAATTGGCAATGTGGTTCCCGCCACAGTTGGCACAGACCACAACATTTGCGCACAAATCTTGTACATGATCAACCTCTAGACATTTATGGCACTGTGCTGGTCTTTGCACAAAAGGTTGAATAGGTTATCGCACTAGTCCGGCCTTTATATGTCTAGGCAGCTTTTTACTGGCAAATAGAATTTTCACACATTTTGACGAGCCCAGTCTTCTAACGCTGATAATTTTACATGGTGGCGTGCAAACGATCAAGTTTTTCAATAAGCCATCTTTGAGTCCTAGGTCAACCTAAGATATGACACCAGCTGTTACATGCGCGCCGTCTTGTATATAAACCCACGTGTAGGCACTACAGACTTCAGACAAACCAAGCAGAGTTTGCATTGTCTTGTCCTCTATTGTATCAACGGCAATGACATTTTTCCATGGATTCACGTGACCCTCTTGAATCCCTGAGCGCTAGTTTGTACAAGTTCGTTCTTCGAACGTCCGTTCACAGGAGCGACGTCACAAAGTGAGCCGTCCGCAGACTTTGTGAGAACGAAAGGAAGAGTACAGCCAATAGACGAGGGGCACACCCCTGGGGTATACGTCGTCTCTTTGTCGTCTGCTTCGGCATGGTATAGTGAACTGCTGATTGTTTCTGGCGTTTTAATAGATATATACGTAATATGAAAAAAAAACATTTTTTTTATTGTTATTCTTTACGATTAACTCAGTAATAAAATAATGTATTAGTGGTTATAGTTTCAGTGGTCGCAACGTGGGGTCGCTAGCCACTGCCCTGTTTCAAGCTGACGCTGTTTGCGCGCATTTTAAGGTTTACTTCCACCCTGGCTGTGTACGCATGGTACGCACACAAAGGGCTCTGCGCAAGCCGTGAGTCCTGCCGTTGCGCTCGTTCTCCCAGTCCGCCTGTTGCCCATAAAGCAGTTGAATGCCGTCGCACCGCAACTTCAGGTTGGGCCCACGCGTGTCGGAGAGTCAGAAAAAGTTGCTAATTTGTTTCATGGAGGAGCATCCCTTTCTGGGGGGGGGGGGGGGGGGGGGGGGGCGCGTCGGTCGTGTGCGCTTAGCCCCGGATTGACGGTGGCCGACAGGCAACGGCTCTGGGGGCAACTGGCAGCGGCGCTTAATGCCGAGGGCCCCAATTCCAAGACAGTTGAGCAGCGGCAGAACTTGTGGCGGAAACAAGTGCACGAGGCGCGGCACCATGACGCCTTGGCAAAAGAGAACCGAAAGTGAGTGAACGCTTATTAGTGGTGTGCTGCGCCCATGTTACATGGTGCGTTTGTACTTGCAGTAGCACGGGCGGCGGCCACCTCCCTGGCTGGCGGGGACGCGTCCCGGAGATTTCTGGAACTCTGACCCTCACCGGCGTGCGCGGACTCTTATTCGAGTCTTCGGACGATGTGGTAAGTTTGTGCATGAATGCCATCGGTTTTTAAGCGGAACAAGCGATATAATAGAGAACGTCTGGGATTTGGTACCCAAGGGGAAATGCAGTGGGGCTCCTGCCAAGAAAAACAACTTTTTTTTTGCGGCGCGTTAATTCTTTGTCTATTGTTTGTGCCTTTATATTCACGAAAAGTGGCGTTTGCGCGTGTGCAGTAATGGATGGGTTCATTAGTACACATTTGCTGCCTGTCGCTCGCGAGCATTATCAGCAGTGCGTTAGTTGTATAGTCATCGTAACGCATCAGTGCGCTACGAAGCGTTGCTTTTGGCAAGTTTTTGACACTTAGGCACCGGAAGAAGGCCCCAGTTCGACTTTGTAGCACGACCCAAGCCAGCAGGTCAGCGCCTCGAGCGAGCAGCCCACCGAGAGGCAGGCATGGTCAGTTTCACTTGGCATGGATGCAGGCACCAGTGGCTTGTCATGTGAGCTCCAACGTGTTTTATTCATGGTTCATGTTTTCGCAGCAGCATATAACTAATGCTCTAAGGTTACGTTGCATTTACTCTTCTAAATTAACCGCAGGTGCACAGCAGCGCAGCCCCCCTTCAGGCAGCGCTCCCGTCCAGTTACAGTCTCCACGAGCGCCTCGCCGAGCGCCTCGACGTGCTGACATCGGGGAGTCGCTGTCACGAATGTCCTACCAGTGTTCCCGCAGCCTAGGCCAGGCCAACGACATTGTCACGGTTAATTGACCATTTTATGTCATCCCTGTATTGCGTTTACGCAAGTACAAGAAGAAAGAAACACATTTCTCTTCTCACAAATTTATCACACTGCATGATGTAAAGGTTACATACACGTATTCACTGACTGAATATGCTTAACAGTTGTACACGTAGGGAAAACTTGTACATCAAGGGTGATAGCTACACAAATGCATGAGCAACTTTGCTCCCAAGGACCGGTGACAAACGGGCAGAGAATGTTCTACCTAGACCCGTACATACGATATGCATCTACCAAATTAAAGAAAGAGGAGAAATTTAATAATCCTCTCTCTTTTGAGCACAGACATACTGCTGCGATTATATTTTTCAATGGCGACACGTATGTAGATGACACATACATTCAACGCAGACCGCAACTATATTTTACAGGCTTGAAAGCAACCTATGACAGCAGTGAGGACAATCTAAAACTTGTGAGAGTCTTATACAAGGTTAAATGTTAAATAATCATGTTCTTTTTTTAAAAGGGTGTTCCCTGCACCAAATCAATGCGCCAATTCTACAAGCAAAAAAATTGGAGGACGCTTAAGCTTCGCCTTCAAGAGTGGAACGCGATAGCGTTATCGCACCCCGTTCGCACCGCCTACTCAAACTATCTACGCCACCCAAACGTCGCGATCGGCACAGATAACCGGGCCGCGGCGCGCCATGAAGGCGGACGCGATCATGGGAGTGGCGCGCCGCGTGTCGGGGCAGCGCCGTACATTGCGAGGAGGGGGGTCTTCTGTGTTTGCCGCAAGATGGCTCTGCGTGTGCGCAGAGCGCAGAAGAAATGTAGCGGAAACGTACTTCGCTACTCGTGAAACTGTAAGTTACATGGTCATAATTACCGATATACACCGCAGTATAACTTTCTACGGCGCGTTTCTAAGGCAACACCGCATCACTAGAGGCGATTTTGTCGCGCTTTGAAGGAACGAACTCGTGGCTGAGTGGTAGCGTCTCCGTCTCACACTCCGGAGACCCTGGTTGGATTCCCACCAGCCCATATTGCAAGGTGTTCTTTATTTATGAAGTGCCTTCTGGGATTTATCGCTCACGGCCAACGCCGCTGACGCCGACACCGACGACACCGGCTTTTCCGCGACACGAGCTCCTTAACGCTGTCGCGTTAAAAAAGTGAATAGTGATCACGCTTTCGCAAACTCGAGAATGGTTCGACTTGAGAGATGCGTTTGAAGAGACCCCAGCATATGAGTTCCAGAGCCACATTTGTCTGTCAATAAAGACACTGCATTGCTTGTCCGTCTAACCCCACAGCATTTATGGATGCTGTTGGGCCAGTGATTTTTCTAGGGAGAGAAAAATATGCGCATGTTCTGCAGAGCTTAACATTTTTGGCATAATTGGTTTCCAAGTGCTTCGAGAGATGAAAGAGAGGTGGCTTCGAGAGGTGGCTGTTCGACAGACCACATCTCTTGAACGTCTCGCCGACGAGGCCAGCCAACAAAGAACTGCGGCCGACCGCCAGGCTGCAGCTATGGAGCGTCTGGTGCAGCAACATGGTGAGGAGTTGCGTGAGCTCCACCACATCGGCGTCCTGGCGCAGGCCCTCAGCACATCTCTCCAGCAAGGGGCTGCAAGGAGGGAATGATCAAGCGGGCGTTACAATTTCTTTTTTTTTTGTCGAGCGAAGGGCTACAAAAAAGAAAGGCCGAAGCGGACAGTGCAATGTTTCTTTTCCGCTGAAATAGTGCTATCGTACCGTATTGTTTCTCTTTCAATCTATTTTTGTTTTGTGCTCTAACTCCAGCCTACTGTTAGCCGAATCATGTCAAATGGCAGGTGCTTGTTGAGAGCTGGTGTGACTTTTAAATGGAAGAAGAACAATGTCCTTGCGAGCTCACTGTATGTTATTGAAAAGGACATGTGAGACACATTTGCATAGTACGCGTGATCTGTGTCTATTTATTTATTTATTTATTTGCAATCTCATGAGCATCAACAAATGCGATGCAATAATTACATGTTTCTGATACTTCTGCACATGCTACTTACTCATTGAAAGCCACTGCATTTCAGTACAGCTTTCTGCTGAATTCATATTCTGTTAACTGTGATATTTTTTGTCGACGTTCCTCATTCGTGGTCCTACTGCTTATTATGCAGCATGCTGATTTGTACTATGATGCTTCTAGTGATGTTACAAGGGTGAGGTGTGTGAGGCTAAGACATACGTTTTGTACGGCAATGCTTCAAACTAGTCAGACTGACTTGTTTTTTTTTCCAGCAGAGATACATAAAACAACACGTCTAAAATTGTACCTTCTGTTGAATGCAACGGGATGCAATGCGTTCGACAATCGTGATGGCCAGCTGAATGTACATACTTATTCATTCGAGTCAGAGGGATCGCGTTGTTCCCTAATGGCAGCATATAATGCAAGAAGCATGTTTGTACAGTTCAAATTTTAGATGTACCTGAAGCTGTAACAAGAGAGAATAAAGTATTTGAACCGGTTTGCATTAATTTTCTTCCAGTCTTCAAGGAAAATGCTGGTGCATATACATAGGCAGCAGCTGCAAGAACTTCGCTGTCCATGCCATACGATCACTAACTGAAGGAAACACCTCAGAGAAAGCACAGCACCATACTACTTTGCTTTTAGCGCACCTCTGTCCACTTATTATGCAGATGTGCGCTACCTTCGCGCCTAGCATTTTAAACCTATTTTTTCTATGTTAATCACGTCTAATCCCACAGAAACACCCGTTATTGATGCCTACAATGAACGCCCCGCTAAATTGCACATTGCTAACAGTAGGTTGCGCAAGACAATTTACCAGGCAGCTACCTGAAGATTACTCCTGTGCTGCTGGCGGAACTCAAGGAGGCGGTGGTGCGACGTGTGTAGCATGCGCGCTCCATGGACCTCGAAACAGGTTAACCACGTCGCTCTACTGCCGCCTCCCCCTTAAATAAATGTACCGCGGTAGTAGCACCCGTCTTTCTTCAGGCAGCACACCCGGTACCCAGCACATCCGGGCACTCGTCGTCGCCCTCAAACAGCGGCTCTCCTGCCTCCAAGGCAATGTTGTGGAGAGCAGCGCAAGCACCAATGATTGCCGCTGCTCGATCGGGACTGTAGAGCATCGTCCTGTAGTGCTGCAAGCAGCCGAACCTGCTCTTCAGTACCCCGATGCATCTCTCCACAACATTGCGCATGGAGGCGTGCGCCTTGTTAAATCGGCCCTCGGGGTATCGCCAGCTGGGTGTCCGGGCACTGGCGTCAGCAGCCAAGGCTCCAAGGCTTACCCAGAGTCTCCTGTATCGTAAAAAGATGACATGTGGTCTCTGTGTGCAAGACGTACACATTTGCATCACTGCCCTAGCAGACATTCACCAGGTTGCAGCTGTGGTGCGAGACAGCTGCCCAGAGGGTTCTGCCACCACACCCACGAGTCATGGCACCCCCTTTGCATCGCACACATATTGAATAAAAAAATGGATGCAAAATGGGGTTACAAGATAACGTCAAAGCATTTCTTTGTATGAGCTTCCCCAAAAGTAAATGAATGTGTGGATACTGAGACAAAACTAATTTTTTCCTGAAAAGAAAGTAGCTAACACCCTAAAACCAAGGTTTCAGCAAGCACACCCCCTCATAAAGACCCCGACAAACGCAAGCGCGCTTGAATATACGCTCCAAGTTATTTCTAGTTCATTACTTCATAGTTGTAACTTCCTGCCAGCCCTATGAAGTATCACAATTGGTACTTATTTCTTCCCATGTTCTACAATACCTCAAACACGCATAATCTAAATATATGTACTCGCATCCCATAGAAAGGTTTAAATACTTATTCTGTGCTATCAAAGGCGCACGTGTTGTGAGAGATAACGTTCACTGAAACGTGAGCATTATACCTCATTGAAGACGCACATGGTCCGAAGCACCAACAGTATTTTGTCACTCTTATCAATAGTTTGCGTTGAAACGGGCCTAGCATTTATACGATTGGAAAGCGAGAAAGCCGAGCACAGATTGTAAAAAAAGTACTTCAATGACACTCACGACCATGGTGTTGAGTGCACAATAATTCTTGCGGGTCAGGAAGCTCTCGGTGTAGCCTGAATTGAGGTCTTGTGGCTGATGTATGGCAATCAGTGTGGCGTCGACACTTCCAAGCACATTGCGGATCCGCCCGCGCCGTGCGAATGCCGCCTTCGCCCTCGCCTTGGCATCCGGGGTCAAGAGGAAGCTCACCCACTTCTCTCGGGTGCCAACAACGATGATGGCCTCTGCGACCTCGTGAGTGGGGTCGCTGACGGTTGACTGCGCCATTCCTATCATTTCTTCAGAACCGACGCTCTGCTGGAAGCTCCCAGTAGCGAGAAAGCGGAATGTGCACAACACCCTCCTTTCCGTGGAAATGCCGCTGGCCCGCTGGCATCCAATAATGGGATCAAGTTCGTCGCACAAAGAAAGCGCTGTCCGTTTCCTAAGACGAAAGTGACGCCGGAATTCTTCCTTTTCCTCAAACACATCACGCACTTGAAGTCGTCGCCTCTGCGCGAGCGCACCCATGGCACAGGCGACGGGAAAGTTCAACGAAAAAGGAAGCGCCATTTTCTCAACAACTGTGCCGCAGTGGATTGAGTTGGACACAAACGTACCATTCCAAAGCAAAATTTCCTCTTCACTAAGTCAGTGGGTACGCTCGTATCCAATCCGAGCCAATATTCGTCGTTCGGTCTCCGTCCGCTCTTAACCCTTACAAAAATGACTTAAACTGTCTATAGAAAGTCTATAGACTTTTCATAGACGACCTTTCCTTTCTATAGATTCGGACTTTTGTTGATACAAAGTCTATAGATTGTCTATAGACGAAAGTCGATAAAGTTTCTATTTCTTTTTGTCTATTCGCAGTCTATAGACGGTCTATGGAAAAAAGTTGATAAGGTGTTTGTTTCCTTTTTGTCTACTTCCCCTCTATAGAATACCTACAGACGAAAGTCGACACAGTCTCTATCTATTTTTTCCATACTTTGTCTATAGAGTTTCTATAGACGAAAGTCGATAGGGTTTCTATTTCTTTTTGTCTACTCGCAGTCTATAGACGGTCTATAGAAAAAAGTTGATAAGGTGTTTGTTTCCTTTTTGTCTACTTCCCCTCTATAGAATACCTACAGACGAAAGTCGACACAGTCTCTATCTATTTTTTTCCATACTTTTTCTATAGACTTTCTATAGACGAAGGTCGATAGGGTTTCTATTTCTTTTTGTCTACTCGTAGTCTATAGACGGTCTATAGAAAAAAGTCGATAAGGTGTTTGTTTCTTTTTTGTCTACTTCCCCTCTATGGACTACCTATAGACGAAAGTCGATACAGTTTCTATCCATTTTGTCCATACTTTGTCTGTAGACTTTATATAGACGAAAGTCGATAAAGTTTCTATTTCTTTTTGTCTACTCGAAATCTATAGACGGTCTATAGAAAAAAGTCGATAAGGTGTTTGTTTCTTTTTGTCTATTTCCCCTCTATGGACTACTTTTAGACGAAAGTCGATACAGTGTCTATTTATTTTTGTCCATATACTTTGTATATAGACTTTCTATAGACGAAAGTCAATAAGATTTCAATTTCTTTTTATCTATTCGCAGTCTATAGACGGTCTATAGAAAAAATTCGATAAGGTGTTTGTTTCTTCTTTGTCTATTTCCCCTCTATATGGACTACCTGTAAACGAAAGCCGATACAGTTTGTATTTATTTTTGTCCATACTTTGTCTATAGACTCTCTATATTATGGACAATATAGTCGACAAGGTTTCTATTTCTTTTTCTCTACTCCCGGTGTATTGAATATGTATAGAAGAAAGTCGATAATTTGTAATTCCGAGTTCCCATACCCCCCGCCCTCTGCGAACGCGATGATATGGCACTGGTTCATGCACGACGGCACCGCAACTCCGGCGCGGCGGGCAAACCGTGCAGACTGCTAGTCTGCGTTCGGTGCAGCTGCCCCGAACGAGGATCGCGGCGGAGCAGGCACCGTCCGAGTCACCAAGGTCTTCCAGGCACCCGAAGGCCCTAAACCTGGCTGCTTCCCGGACGTACACTTCGCGAAGACCAGGTGGTGAAGGTCAGATGGTGATGATGTGGCAAAGGTGGTGAATAAGTGGCGAAAGCCGGCAGACCAGGTGGTGAATGCAACACCTGGTCTGCCTCTGAGTTGTCGTGGTCTTGCATGTCTATAGATTAACAATAGACAAACATCGTTAATCTGGGCCCAACCCGTGTACGCTGTAACCAAGCGCAGGTACCGGTGGATAATACGTAGCTGCGTTTGATATAACCCACTGAAGTTGTATACTGCTGAGATTGCTGTAGAGCCTATTTGTAGACATTAGTATACACATAGTGTATACCTCCGCATTTGTTGACCACATGATATCATCTACGTAGCCGCTCTCGGCAATCCCAAGACAGTCTTCACAGTTGTCGCGTCACTTTTGCGGCAGTAGAATAAAGAAAGCAAAACGCCGATCCAGTTGTTATAATAGATGTTATGAACGCCAGCTTCAGCTACAAGTGGATTCCAAACAGGCATCAAGCTAACAGCAAATACACTCGTAATGTTTGTAGCTGACAACGCGGACTTTGTGAATGTGCGATGAAGCGATGTCGCGCATGTGGTGTTCGCGTTGTGTGTCGTCCGATTCTCGGATACATTTCACATTGTCTTCATATCTCGGCTGCGTCACTAACATCGGGCGGTTTTTTGTTGACTGATATCCTGCACTATAAACCCATCAAAGTTTCTCTTTCACTTAAAATAGGTGCCAAATTCTCTGAGCCCACCCAGTATTTCGCCGGCGGTATGCCTGCGCAGCCACGCATATGAGTACCTCAATGCTGTACTGATTGCTTTGACCTATCATCGGAACAGAAAATTAGCACTAACATACGTGCGGGCATCACATTTGGCGGTACGCTGGAAGATATGCTACAAGTACGCTGTATTACTAATCGACGCTGGCAATAATGCGTCTCAAACGTCTGAAGGGCCCTGTAACGGCTTTTACAAACAGCGCATTCATGTTAGCGTTCCAGACTCATACGATAGCCCACAGCGTTTGTCATACAACCTGCCAGCGCATTTCCTTCGTCCATGAAAAAAGATGAATAGTGGTGATAAAGATGAATAAGCCACCCGTTCCGGCGCGCATGGCGCGCAGAGAGAGAGAGAGAAAGAGACAAAAAAAAAATGAAGGAGGAAAAGGCGCTCACACTCCTCCGAGCGCGCACGCCCTCGCGCGCGGAGCTCCTGCGCATGCTCGGAGCTCTTGCGCATGCGCGGCTATGCGCCGTCTCAACGAGTGCGCCAGGCACGTAAACGGTTGTAGCGGTGTGCGGTGTCTGCCTGAACGTTGGTGTCTGTGTATGCGTGTCATCTTTGTGGCATCACACGTCAACTACACTGAACGGTAAGCTTTAGCAAAGATGTTTTGCGTCAATAGCTCATGATTATGTGAGCGCATTTCGTAGCGCGAAGCGGCTGCATGTAGCGCAGGCGACTCGGGTATAGTGTCGGTTTGTCGTTGACATGGTTTGATAACGCGCTCTTGTTCTCGCTTCTACTATACGGAATGTTTTACGGCGAGCGATTGCTCGGGCTTGTTGATTTTAGCATTATAGTTTAGGTGCATAAAGAAGGAAGTACACCATGTTTTAACTTGATACTGTATGTTGTGTATGTTGTGCATTGCGTATGTTGGGGCAGCCAGTGTGGTAGATCTCATTTCGTGGCGCTTGATCCGGCCGCGATGAATGCTGCGCCGCATGTGTAGTGAAATTCTCGTGACACGCTTTACGTATATATCTCGAAATTGTGTTAGCATCAAGAATGTTCAGACAGACACGTATAGTTGAATAACTGCTAACGTACTCGAATGAAAGGCCGTGTTTGCGGGGCATGCATCAGCAGTGTGTGCGCTGCCGTTTTCGCATTGTTTGGGAAGTTACCGCAAGTTAATTTTGGGAAGTTACCGCAAGCAAAACACGAGACTTGAAGAAATATCAAGCAAAAATCTCTAGATTCACCCAATCTATTTATATGCAACCACAAACGCTTTTGGAGCATGAAACCTGCGATAAGCTCAGTCACTTGCAGCTTCGCAACTTAGCCGAAAAAATAGGAGAACAATAAATTAGTCGCTCCGGGAAGCACCTTTACACGTTTCAAACTGAAGGCATTGCGTTTGACGGTAGTTGGAAGATTTGTTTTTTGTCTCTTTTTTTTAAACAGTTTAGCAGCAGAAGTTATCTTTCGAGCTATATGAAAAGCGTTAAGCGCCTTTCGATCCTTCGGCGTTATGCAGTTTATGTGCTCTTAATCACTAGGCAGCTGCTGGCGCAGATTCGCATTGTGCCAGTCGTGCATGGTATGAAGCCCTTGTCGTGCGTAATAAGTGTTCCGGTTTTCATTACTGTTGCATGTAGTGCCGTCGTCTTGGACAGACTGCATACTATATGCGCTGTACAAAAGAAAAAAGAGCCAGATTATCAATTTGATGGTCTTTTCTTAGTAGATAACGCACAGATTATTCAAATAATTCAGTGGACATTGCATTTGTTCTACCCTTATCAACACACCTAAGAGATTGTAACATGTTTTAGTTGGTAAGTAACCTGATCAGTACGCCCCATTCATGTGCATTCTACTGAAAGTGTGGCAAATGTATTCATCTCGAAGTATGAGAAAAGAGACATTGCAGACTGTTCTAAGCGGAAATAAATTGCAAATGTTAACGTGATTGTTCAAAACTGCAGTCAGTATGCTGAGCATGTTCGTTCGGCACGGGCATATTGCATTAACACCTGAAAAATGTGCACAGTCCAGCCGGGTATCTTTGTTTCAACAATTATTATTATAGGAATCGTTTGGGATTCTCGCATTTCTTTTATTTTTATAAGTACACTGTGTGTCACATGAACCTGTCTTGAAACGAAACGTACCGTTGCTGGCACCGCCGACCATTACGGTTGTCTTACTGCTTATCACACTGTAATATAACGAAACATCATAATGGTACTGATTAAAATTGCCATGTAGTCTTTAGTCAGAGGTAAACAAAGTTAACTAGAGGCATAAGTGATGAGAGCAAATTATATAAAAAAACTACTATTGAACCGTAAAAATAACTCATTGTATAGTTTTCCCTCACATTGTTGCATTTGTTTTACGTGTGTCTCTGTGTCTTCCGTGCTGTACTCGTGTGGCCATCAATTAGGAACTTGCCGAAGCCCTTGTCAGCTTTATTAAACAAGGGATTCAAGTCAGTTGCATCTAATACTACATGCCAAGTGACCGACGTGTTATTCGTTTCATCTAAATATTATGGACTGGCAGTACTTGGCAAGCATTAAACCACAATATTTTTTTATTGCACTTAAGCTGCAAGCGTCATAGATTGCCAGAAAATTTTCATGAAAACAGCCAGGGAAGGCTTGGAAAAAGATCGGGAAATTTTAAAATGGCCACATAGGTAGGCTGTCTTGTTATATGTCATACAAAGTTTCCAGAGAATCTCTGTGTTAAATATCTTTTTAAAACCTTTCACTTCATAAAAATTGAGGGAAATTGATTCTATTTATTGAAAAAAAAAGAAAGTCAAGCATACTGACAAGGCATTTCTTACTCAATGTTTTTTTTTGCGTTAACTAAACGTCCTGAACCTCGATAGCCTAGAAAAAATTTTCATCTTTCAAAGCACCTTAAATAATTTACTGTGATAGAATTCATTCGAACTATACTATCAGTTCTGTTTCCTAGGAGGTGCATATCTGTCGTGCCATGACACAAAGTTCTCGTGTGGTATTTCGGGTGCTCATGTGGTATACCTAACTTGGAAACCTGTTAGCATGCCCAAGAGGCCTCATTACCTGTAAGAAATTAAGTGACCATATCAATACAATCAACCCATCTGCCTTCTGTTGAAGTTATGGCCAATGACCATTCATTTAGAAGTATGAGAAAGACATTTAAATGTGTATTAAGCAAAATAAATTACAATCTTAGGCATGATACTGTGAATATTCCAGTCACGTCTTCTGAAAATATCCCTCTGCACGGGCATACTTAACTACCAGCCAAAAAAATGTAGAGACAGCCCAACTGGGTAACGTTTCAGCAATAAATATAGAGACCATTTGGGATAAGTACATTAATGCATCATATATGAACTTGTCATAAAAGGGAACATACTGTTGCTGACACGAGCAGCAGTTGTGACTGTTTAATTGTTCACCATACCATGCAATAAAACATTGTATAAAGGTACTGATTTCTATTGACAAGCAGCCCTTAGTCATAGTTAAACCGCATTAAGTATTGACTTAGATCGTTTGAGCAAATATATTAAGCTGCTTAATGAACATACAAAGAATACACACTTGTTATTTTTGCCTCATATTGCTGCATCTACTTATTTGCAGCATACACCTGCAGCACCTTTGGGACTAATGACACAAAGGTCAAGGCCAGCCTGGCGACCATGCTTGCCAAGGAGTAGTGTAAATATTTAATCTGTTTCCATAATTAGCATAAGACATGAATTTAAGGAATTCATATATTATATCGAGCAATAAAAACGGTTCATGCATTGCCGGTGCATTTGTTTTATTTTTTTTCACTGCATGATTCAACACTATATAAATTCTTTCTGTTTATGCAACATATATGAAAGTACAGCTGGTTCAGGAGCATTATTAATCTGCTAACGGTAATGCATAAGTGCAGATGAAAAGGAACCGGTGCGCATGCATAAATACATTCAAAACGTTTTGCTACCGCATGTAAAGAAAAATGTAAACTAACTTGTAGGTACCCGCTATGGAGTTATGGCCTTATACACTCTTTGTAGACTTGTCTATAAAATGTCTCTGTCTATAGAGTGTCTATAGATTAATGAAAATGCATGTTTGTTGACAAATGTCTGCAGAATCTCATAGAAAAAAGTGTATCGGATAATAAAGTTCTGTTTTTGTAGACTGAAGTCTATACAATGTCTATAGACTATCTATATACATTTGTCTATAGACATTCCATAGACTTCAGTCTGCAAAAGTTGAACTGTATATATAGTTCTACTTTTGTAGACTGAAGTATATAAAATGTCTACAGACAAATGTCATCTATAGACATTCTATAGACTTCAGTCTACAAAAGTAGAACTGTAAGTCTATACACTTGTCCATAGGCATTCTGCAGACAACTGTCTACAAACATGAATTTTAATTAATCCATAGACACTCTATAGACTCAGACTTTTTATAGTCTAGTCCATAAAAAGTGTATGGCCATAAGTCTATTGACAGTCTATAGGCTCAGACTTCTTATAGACTAGTCTATAAAATGTGTATGGCGATAAGTCTATAGATAGTCTATAGACTCAGACTTTTTATAGACTAGTCTGTAAAAAGTATGGCCATAAGTCTATAGACTCTCTATATGTAGTGTATAGACAGTCTATAGACTCAGACTTTTTATAGACTAGTCTATAAAAAGTGTATGGCCATAAGTCTATAGACGGTCTAGAGGCAGTCTATAGACTCAGACTTTTTATAGACTAGTCTATAAAAAGTGTATGGCCATAAGTCTATAGACAGTCTATAGACAATCTATAGACTCAGACTTTTTATAGACTAGTCTATAAAAAGTGTATGGCCATAAGTCTATAGACAGTCTATAGACAATCTATAGACTCAGACTTTTTATAGACTAGTCTATAAAAAGTATGGCCATAAGTCTATAGACTGTCTATAGACAGTGTATAGACAGTCTATAGACTCAGACTATTTATAGACTAGTCTATGAAAAGTGTATGGCCATAAGTCTATAGACTGTCTATAGACTAGTCTAAAGAAATGTCTATAGACAGTCTATAGACTCAGACTTTATAGACTAGTCTATAAAAAGTGTATGGTCATAATTCTATAGACTGTCTTTAGACTAGTCTAAAGAAATGTCTATAGACAGTCTATAGACTTCATAGACAAATGTCTATAGACTGTCTATGGACTTTCTATAAAAATTTTTGTAAGGGAACGGATGGACCTCGCGCCCGTCCTGCTCCAATAGCAGACGAAACGTTCGAAGTCTGGATGATTTACAGGAGCGTTTCGTCATTTTGACGTCCTCAAAAACGTGGCAGCCATCAAAAACGTCCGCGCGGCCTAGGCCTATCGCGCGCGGCGAAAACGAATGCTTCGCGGGTATGAAAGTATCCGAATCCTCTGACCTAGCACAAGAAAGCTTCGAATGAGCAGCGTGAGAAGCAACTGAATAACTGAGGTGCTTCTGAGCAGCGGGTGGTTTGTCTCTGCCGCCGGACGGATCCACGGCCATATTTTCTATAGCGAGCTTTGCAGGGAGGGTCTCCCATCAAAGCCAGGAGTCTTCAGGCACCAGCAAAACTGCGCGATTTGTTGCGAAACTAGATGATTATAATATCAGATGTCGTTCTGCCTTCTCCCGCTTTGTCGTCGACAGAAAGGAAAAAGGCACGTTTGTTTAACGCAGCCTATTCTCAGTGAAGTCCTTTATTGCTTTGGCATGACAGCTTCATGATACAACCTGTGGGTTTTATAAGAAGCCAACAAACACCTGTGGGTTTGTTAGAGGTGTGCCACCTGAATTAAGGGCGGACTTGTGGAGGGCGACCATGAAATTAAGGCGTTTTATCTAGGCGTCTCTTGCGTCTTGTATGTCGCTTAATCTCTGAACTTCTAAAATTGCTGCTGATCTGTTCAATCCGACGTACAATATCGAAATAAGTGTTAGGAGGCATTCGCTTGATAATACATCATCCGATAACAATTTTCGTGACAGATAAACAAAATTTTGCTTGTAGCTGCGGAAAGCTACAACACACGCTGACAGTGTCACAGCGCTACTCCTCCCGACAGCGCAACAAGACATCAATTATTAGTTTTAAGGGACATGACATTATCCAGGGAACTAATTTATAATAACAGAAGCGGCGAGCGTCTCACTGCCGCAGCGGCGCAGTGCCGAGGAGAAAACTATTCTGGCGGGCTTAATATATCTCGCGCAGGATCAGATGAGAGTTCAGGTGCAATGCACGAGTTGCCAGTTAACAATTCTATTATTGACTAAGCTCAGAGAACCAGACTATGCAGGTGTGTCCAAGATTTGGGACAGACGAGCGAAGCCATGTTGCAATGAGACAGGCTCCCAACAGGTCAATCCGAGCAGAAGGACAGACTAAGAACAAAAGCTATGAGTGTCTCATGACCGCACTATTGCCGGGACCACGTGGTCATTACACCATAGACCCATAGTCAGAATATTTGTCTCTAAATGTGGCCTAAACCCAGCTAGTTTAACACACACTGACGAAGCTCACGCTAGACGATGTAACGAGGACGAAAACCAAAGACGTGTTCGATCGTCTTTTAAAAACTGTATATGGGTGTGTGTACCGTTTAAGTAAGAAATGAGTAATCTTTAGTAAAATTAACCGCTAGGCGAATGCGGCACAGGGTGTGTTTCAATGCTGGCCAGGCTAACGAGACAGCTTCGAGCCGAAGTACGGAACGCGTCTGGAGCCGTCTGAAACCCGATGGGAAAGGTGCCTCTGCGACGGGACACCATCTCGCTGCGACAAGAAAAAGCTAAATAAAGCACATATTGTTTCTATACTGAATTTTAACTCTTAGGGCATGCGTACCTATGAAAAACACAATTAATTTACATTAAGCGCATAGGAAAGCGTGGCTAGGTTTTCTTGTGCGCAGACGATCTTCCCGTCAAGTTTCCAAGCTTTCTGCTGAGCCACCATCTTGTTTGGAAAGCAAAATGGCCTGCATCGTTTTTGCCTTCGATGTTGTATTAGCGAAGGCATCTTGTTTTTCGAGGGTTCCTCAGAATTGGAATGAAACTTAACATGGCCGCTGTACCCGTCTATTTTGCAGTCTACGGTGAGTATTGGAACGCAGCCACAGTAAAGTTCCATCGCAGCAGGCAAATGGCGATGGTAGTTGGAGAGCTCTTGAACGAAAGGTCAAATTTGCGGAGGCGATAGTCAAGTGCACTCGGATTTGGGAAGTTAGCGCAAGGAACACACGAGACGAAGAAAGAGACAGCACCGCTTCGTTTTCTCCCTTTCTTCGTCTCGTGTGTTCCTTGCGGTAACTTCCCAAATCATGAATCACCAACTGGCTTACACCCACACTCTGCGACACTCGGGAAGTTTCAGAAAGTTTGCGTAGCGGTCTAAGCAAGTAAACCAAGATCCCTTGCAGCGTCCGTCCTCGACAACTGTATAAGGACTCTCCGGGTTCTTTCATAAGCTGATCGCTTATATCTTCATGAGTAAGGTTGCTACCGACCGTGCTCCTGTGACCTGGCTGCCATTGGAAGATGATGCTGTGTCCATTACACAACTTACTGGAGAATTCCTCTTATTTCGGATAATAATTTCGCAGACAGAGAGAGTAAACATTATTAACGAAGGAAAGGCTTATAGGGGAAGATCCCAAAGTCCAGAGGCCTACTTGCGAGGTCGTATTGCCGGATTTAATTAACGACGACCCGCTGAGCGGCAAATTCTGTGGCAGTGTACGTCATCTGCAATGCATATGTGTATCTTATGAACTACTGTTACGGGCATGTTCAGGCCAAATATTTGCGGTCTGTGTCTTACGCCGGCTGTCTTTTAATGCATGATAATTGGTGTATTTAGGTGTTGATCTCAGAGCAAACGGCGATAGCCGATATTCTAGTTGACATTAAGGCGAAAGAAAATGGAGCTGGAGAGGCCATGTAATGCGTAGGATGGATAACCGGTGGACCATTAGAGCTACGGTTTGGGTGCCAAGGGAAGGGAAGCGCAGTCGAGGGGACGGCAGAAATATAGGTGGGGTGATGAAATAGGAGATTTGCAGGCGCAAGTTGGAATCAGCTAGCGCAAGCAAGGGGTCACTCCAGATCGCTTGAAGAGGCCTTCGTTCTGCAGTGGACATGAGAATAGGGAGGTGCTGATGAAGATTATTATTATTATTATTATTATTATTATTATTATTATTATTATTATTATTATTATTATTATTATTATTATTAGAGGATGTTGGTGCCTTTATATGGCACCGGCTGTTCCTTTTCTCGTACAATCTGTATAATAAATATTATATAACCAGCCGGCACTTAAATAAAATAAAGCTGTCAAGATAGAAGTCAGACATTCAGGTGAAGTGCACTGAAACAATTCACCACACAAATCCCATCAAAAACAAATTTGTACATACAGTCAGCTGAAACACAATAAACACAAATCACAGCAGATGTCATTCACTAAATGCAGAAAACAGGAAGTTAGGTCACAGCAATTCGAATGGTACGTCATGGGTCGAGAAATTAATAAAAACTACAATCAATAATTTCCGTCAGTATTACTCTCCTGACGGCTTTACCCTGAGACACGATAAAAGTGCCGAATATGACAGCCACACTGTTCAAGGTCTCGACAGAAGGCTTCAACATTCGCGATTATTGGAAATTCTAGCACCAATATCCTATGCGGAAGCAGCGTCCTGGAAAGCAGTCTATTTCCAAGATAGCAACACATGGCACAGGTGGTGAAGAGAGCCGTTGCCAGAAGGCCCACGGAGTAACTAACGTTCTGTGAGTCACTCCGATACTCCTTATTTCTAAAATATGTATTGTAATGTGGCCGGCTCATAAGGCCAGTACTAACGTCAAGCTGTTTGTCTTTTCTTTTTGCCTCTTCTCTTTCTGTATCTTAAATTGTTCGCGCTCACATCTTTCAAAGCTTGAACGGACAGAAGAAAACAACGCAATATGGTTTTGTAACGCTGGTATAGAGTTGGTAAGAATTGTAGCAGTAGAAAGAAAGAAAGAAAGAAAGAAAGAAAGAAGGAAAGAAAGAAAGAAAGACTGGTACTAAACTATAGGGCGTCAAGAGGCTGTAAAATCAGACAAGTGATAGCCACCATTTTAAATTTGTACGCAATTGGAAAATGCGATCGAAGCTTTGTATGTTTCATTTGCTACGCACACATTGCACAGGCACCTTAAATCTTGCAATTGTGAATGGTTTTGCGCATATAGGCCATTGCTATTCAGAAAGAAACAGTGAAGGAATGTGCATGGTCGCGTTGTTTCCAGCTGCGTTTCTTCGGAGTTCGCTTGTGTGCGGGAATATTGTGAACGCCGGCCTTTCACAAAGCTGCACCAAATGCGTAAGAGCCTGCTGCTGTTGAAGAATCTCTTGAATACGTGGCCGACACAAACACGACAAAAACGTGCCGTACGTGCTTTGGTGCACCTTGAGCAAGAACTAGGAATTTTTAGGTGCTTTGTGAGCAGCTTAAATTATGGTGATCACTTTTCTTGCACTCTGTAACGCGTATGTGTCAGTTGTTTTCTTCCCTTGCATAGGACAATTCAAGACTCCCCATGATTTACGTTATGATGTGTATCGTGCTAGAGAGAATGCGAATAATGCTAATGCTAGAGAGAAGTATGCGAATAGGTCTATTCCTCATGAAAGATTTGTGAAACCAAACCAGGGTGAAAAACGGCCACCATTTCTGCTCTCTTTGGAACTGAACCCCTAAACTACTTCTGCTCTGTTTGTTTATTTATTTACTGATACATTTGTTGCGACTTCCATGTTCTAGCAGAGAAACCATGCCGGGAGTCACAACCTCAGGTTCAACCCCACAACTTTCAATCCAGTCTTTTCAATTTGTTTGCACTCGCCGGAGCAGTGGAGCAGCGGACACCTCCGCTGGGCTCCTTCGCTTCCTGGCACCCATTTAAAAGGACACTCTAAAGAAAATTAATTTCAGCTGCATTATTAAGTGATATCCTTACACAATTAAAAAAGGCCCCTTTTGCGGCGGTGAGAAGAGCCTTGCTGTCGTTTAGGAAAAATGCCAGAACACAAGACCGGTAGCGACGCCATTTTGAAGTTGCCTTACTGGCCCAGTGTGACGTCATGGACTTAAATGGCGCAATTCTTTATCAATGAAGATGGACTTTACTGTATGCGAAAAGCGCCAAAGCTGAAGTTAGCAAGTCTGAAGAATTTTTATCGATCCACAACTGGCCATATACTGAAAAAATGCAAAAAATATATTGAGCGCCGTGACGTCACAGCGGTCGTACTGGTACAACGGTACCGGCGCGAAATAAAATTGAAAAAAAAAGATGGCGGGAACATTGATCTTCATTCTATCTTCCAAAAATTAACGATAATGGCTCAGAAAGAACACTCTGTCAGTCTAAACTGATTTAGAAATTCTCTTTAGCGTACCTTTAATTGACCAAATGAAAACGACAGCTCAGTAAATAGGCAGACGCGCGGAGCAGCCGATGCTGCGGGGAGGAGAGTCGACGAACACGCGCGCCCGCACCGCGAAGCTGCTCGACGGAGGGGCCGCATTCCAGGGGTGGTGCCGGCGCTTAAATCTGCACATGGCTAAAACGCAAGCCTTGAAATGCGGCTCGCAGCGGCAGGTGCCACACAGGAAACACGGCGTGGCTCCTGACATGCTAGCGGCGCCTTGCAGAAACGTGCTCCCGCTAATTGTGGGAAATGCGACCAGCGAACACAGACAGACCGAGGCACAGCGCAAGACCGCGCTGCAGTGGGGCAGCAGTTTACAAACAAAGCGACACCGTGGCACCCTCCACGCCAGCACGAAAGCGCGCGCCGAAGGAGGAGCTAAAGAACGAATGTGAAGAAACACACACACACAAACACAGACAAACACAGACCCACACACACATGGCACTGAGCACATCAGACCGCGAACGGACGATGGCACGGATGGGCGAACGCCGCAGAAAGCTCAAGTATAAGTGTCACATGCATGCTGTCGCCTGTCAAAACAACAGTAAAAGGGATGTACGCTGCCATTGGGAAAATAAAGAACTGACCTTTTCTTTCTGGACCTGTGCCCAGTGACGAATAATGCTGGGTTTCGTTAGTTTTCCCGTTATTTATAAGATGCTCTTGCGTGACTGCTCCGTCGCCCGCGCCACCGAGAGTCGTCGAGCGCGGCCGTTATAACCTCTGCGCACATTCCTCCCTTAATTAGGCGTTGAGCGGAGAGGTATCAATGGAACACACTTAGCGTGGCTGAGAAATGACAAAGGCTTGAAGAGAACGGCCCACACACACACACACACGCACACACACACACACGCACACGCACACACACACACACGCACACATTATATATATATATATATATATATATATATATATATATATATATATATATATATATATATATATATACTAGCCATAAAAGGGGAGTCCTTCGGGAAGGATATCGTTCTTCTTATGCCACCAGGATAATTTTTGTCTACTATTTACCTGGCTGGTTATAGAAGACAATTTAATCAAGTTCATTGTTAATGAAATAAGAGCGTTACTTCTGATGGGACAGTTGCTATTCTGTTCTAAAACATTTCGTTTAGTCTCTTTGAGTGCTCGTTATGTCCTGCGTAATTGTGTTTACCGTGCTACAATACACGAGTGTAAGGCCTAGTATGCTCGGGCATCAGTCCTCTTCCGCCACCAGCATAGTATTTGTTTACCTGCATGGTTAATTGGACAAGATTATTAAAGCGCTAAAAAGTTATTCGAGGCGTGACTCCCTAGGTAGAAGCTGTTATGACATTCTAAAAAAATTCCATTCAGTCCTTCTCAGCGCGCAATGTTTTGCGTAAATATTTTTTCCGCGGTTTAGTTGTAGCTCGCGGAATACAAAAAGTGCCACAGGATTACGCGCCCGCGCGCACACGACACAAGCGATCCCAAATGTCATTCCAAAGAACCAAGTCCGTTCATTCCCTGACTCTGAAGCCACCTGGTGATTGCGCAGCCTGCAATATTCACGCGGAACAAGCAGCTCGCGATGTTGGGAAGCTAACATCAACACCGACAGCGTTTCCCAGGCGGTTGCCGAGTCAGGCTGTGTGAGAAGTTAGTTCCGCGTGTCAACCGTCACACCATGGTAGCTACCATTGACGGCTAGTGTCCGAAGGAACCGTAGCACGCTGAACACACAGGGAGAAATTTTGCTTGAGGCGTTGTTGTGAGCGATTGGTTATAACCTGTGAGAAGGGTGAACATTGTTACTTCCTCACATGATACATCGCATCACGGCAGAAGTGTTGGCAGAATTATAGGGCTGTACGCGCCATAACCACAATCAGATTATGAGGAACGCCGTAGTGGCGGACTCCGGACATTTGGACAACCTGAGGTTCTTTAACATGCACTTAAATCTAAGTATGCGGGTGTTTTCGCATTTCGCCCCCATCGAAATGTAGCCGCCGTGGCTGGGATTCGATCCCGCGACCTCGTGCTAACGACGCTCTTTTCGCAGCACTTTCGCTTTATGCGTGGTTGTGAACCGGAGTGAAGGACAGGAGGGTAACAGGCCTTCCCGAAACGAAACATTCTCAATAACTCTATGTTCGACGGTTGGACGTATGTCAAGGGCCCACGATACGAACCACCTTCAAGTCGGTGTCAGCTTGCCAAGTGGGAACTCAGATTAAACGTGTTTAAGTGGATATGCTTGTAACAAAATTCACTGTATTGTATTTGTTGTCTTTGTAACCTACATTACCCACTCCCCTCTGTAATGCCTTTGGCCCTGAGGGTATAATAAATAAATAAATAAATAAATAAATAAATTATCACAAGGATGTTTTATTGAAATTTCCTTCCCTGCCATGAGGTGAAAGCCACCTAATAAGCACTTAAATTTTCTTTAATCTTAAGCGCTCTTGTTAATACAATGTTGTTGTCTTTTACAACCTTCTAAAGTAATAAGTAAGTTATGGATAATGAATTATTGTGTTAAGTGCGTAAACGCACATGCAAAAGAAGTCCTAGTCCATTTCACAGTATTCACTCAATGAAACTCAATAAAAATACTGAAAGATATCTATAGGAGCTCCACAGCCACCGTAGTCCTCCATAAGGAAAGCAACGAAATCCCAATAAAGAAAGGCGTCAGGCAAGGAGATATGATCTCTCCAGTGGTATTCACAGCGTGTTTACAGGAGGTATTCAGAGACCTGGATTGCGAAGAATTGGGGATAAGAGTTAATGGAGAATACCTTTGTAACTTGCGATGCGCTGATGATACTGCCTCAGAAGACCAACTCAGGAAACCGATTGCAATGCATGCTCACTGACATGGAGAGGCAAAGCAGAAGGGTAGGTCTAAAAATTAATCGGCAGAAAACTAAAGTAATGTTTAACCGTCTCGGGAAGAGAACAGCAGTTTACGATAGGTAGCGAGGCACTGGGAGTGGTAAGGGAATACATGTACTTAGAGCAGGTAGTGACCGCGAATCCGGATCATGAGATTGAAATAATCAGAAGAATAAGAATGGGCTGGGGTGCGTTTAGCAGGCATTCTCAGATCATGAACAGCAGGTCGCCATTATCCCTCAAGAGAAAAGTGTATAACAGCTGTGTCTTACCAGTACTCACGTACGGGGCAGAAACCTGGAGGCTTACGAAAAGGGTTCTACTTAAATTGAGGACGACGCAACGAGCTATGGAAAGAAGAATGATAGGTGTAACGTTAAGGGTTAAGAAAAGAGCAGATTGGGTGACGAAACAAACGCGAGTTAATGGCATCTTAGTTGAAATCAAGAAAAAGAAATGGGCATGGGCAGGACATGTAATTAGGAGGGAAGATAACCGATGGTCATTAAGGGTTACGAACTGGATTCCAAGGCAAGGGAAGCGTAGCAGGAGACGGCAGAAAGTTAGGTGGGCGGATGAGATTAAGAAGCTTGCAGGGACAATATGGCGATAATTAGTACATGACCGGGGTAGTTGGAGAAGTATGGGAGAGGCCTTTGCCCTGCAGTGGGCGTAACCAGGCTAATGATGATGATGATGATGATGATGATGATGATGACTCAATGAAAATGCAGCACGTCTATACCATCACGTTGTGGTGATGCTAAGAACAAAGCAATTCCAAATGAGAGAGTCTCCAATCATTATAGGGGGAGCTTGCACTGTAAAAAAAAAATAACACTCAAAGCACAATGATGGCTGCGCGCAGAGTAGTGCTTCCTCTGAATCTGATTTAAGGATCAAGGCATCGATTGATCAGATTGGAATGCTCGTGCATAGCAGCGCAATCTCGGGAGCTCAAATGTGATCGAAAATGTACGCCAGTAATCACTTCACGCGCGCAATCTAATTAGATAACGCTCTTTCGCTATTAAATCCGTGACAACATTCTGATTAATAGAAATACATGCAGGCACGTCTTGAGTTAACCGATAAATTTGGAACAGTGGTTAGACGCTAACGAAAGCTCAACAAAAAATAAAAAATAATAATGTATAGTTGCTTTAAATATTAGCTGGAACATATTACTCGCAGTAGAAAGGGCTCCCAAGACTATATACACAGCGGCGCCGACGTACTAAAAATTCAACAGCTAAACACCTTCCAGTTACTGGTGTTTATCAAACCAGCATTCCGTGCGTAAATGTAGCCCTGTAGAAGGGGCCAGTTCCACCACGGGCACGGTGTCGGGGCTCATATTTCACATGACCGTACCTATGTCATCATTAATTGTCACAATATCACAGCATTTTCTTCTTTAGGTCTTAACTGCGTGGTCTTAACATCAGACAGCCAAAATATATGCAGCAAAACCCTCATCCTAATACTTCAGCACTTTTCGTTCTACCGTACATGTCCGCGCTGATCCATATGTTACAAAGTACTGAAAATGTATCCAATGCTTTCCCTGAGGCAGCTTTTTTTATTCCTGATGATGCCAGGAAACCGAACTTGATGCCACCAACGTTCAGAAATCTAATCGGGAGCGCACAATGTTCTCGGACACATTGTGTGATGTACCGCAGCGCTTAGGTGCTTCTTGTATAATGTAGGAGAATCGATTGCAAAAGCAGAAGTCCACCATTAGGCACATGCGTGTAAAAACGATCATGAACTTGATTTGCGCCAAGAAAACCTGTCCAAGATTTCACACTTGGTTTTTAAAAAGCCTATCAATACACCGGCTGCTTTCAACGGCACCAAATAAAGCTATTAAACCAATGAAAATATTGGTGACATCATTTTATCATTAGATTGTTCAGATTGGTAACCTCTAGATATATAGAGTAAGTTGCGAAGTTGTATGCGTAATTAACGAAGCTATGTTAATTAACTTTTCAATAATTGATCTTAGGTGGCTAAAGTGAATGAGTAGTTTCTAGCTCGTTCTCAAGATTATCTGGCCAGGAGAAGAAATATTGATTAAAGATGCTTCTGTAAGAGCTATCCGAACAAATACTTTGTAATTAAACGCTCTCTGAAAGCGCAAGTGATGCAGAAAAAGCACGTCTGTAAGGTCAACCTGACCGCACTTTGCCGTTTGTGATACTGCCATCAGAAGCATGGCTCCGTGAGCATGTTCCTTGCTGCCAGTCCGCTTTCCATTTTTATTCACGTTGTTTTTTGGAAGGCAAGTTGTTTAAAGTTTTAATGTCAATATAGCAGTGAACGCGTGCACCCTAA
This sequence comes from Dermacentor andersoni, assembly GCF_023375885.2. Classification (NCBI taxonomy): domain Eukaryota; kingdom Metazoa; phylum Arthropoda; class Arachnida; order Ixodida; family Ixodidae; genus Dermacentor; species Dermacentor andersoni. The sequence continues at coordinate 191,571,467 of NC_092814.1, read as the reverse complement.
AGTTTGCTTGGTCGCAGAAGCGATGAATCACGAAATGATAGTGAAGATTAAGCGCGGCTCTAGCATCAAGCCAATGCGCTGCCGCCGAGGCAAGGCAGATAATGAAGGTCAAGAGCTAGGTAGCTTCTCACGGAGCCATGCCGATGGTGACGGTGCCACCATGACGAAATTTCAGGCGGCGATATTTACGCCTCAGGCGCTTTTTTCTTTTTTTGCGTTGGTTTCGCTTTCAGAAAGAGGTAATGATATAAATGCAGTGTCATTCGTTCTTGTCTCATAGATCTAAATATGAGGTTAAATAATCTATATTCCATTCGTCCCCGAGAGTAGGTGTAAGCAGGGAAATGCTCGCTCGATCGCTCACATATATACACTCACACACTCACACACGCACGCACGCACACGCACACATACACACACATACATACACACACACGCACACGCACACACAGCCACAGAGATGGACAGATGTTCGCCCACATACACATTGACACACGCACGCACACACAAACGCGTATGCGCGTATGCTCGCACGCGCATACACGCACTCATGCGCACGCAGATTCAAGTACGGAGGCACAACCACACGCGTATGCTCAAATGCAAGTACACACGCATGCACGCACGCACAAGGTGTGCACATGCATATGCATATGCACACTCCCTCTCCTTCCCTGCCACCTCACAAAAACATGTGCGTGCAGACAGACTGAAGGGCACTCGCTCTGCAATTACCGTTCAAATTCCAGCTATCATAAATTGCTTTATGGTTTAAATTTGGCGCTTGTTCAAGTCAATGTACCCTCGGCCGAGAGGGTCCAAACGATTCGGTCCTGTCGTGTGACACAAGCGCCCATCCCTGACCAAAAACTGCTTTAACGCACGGGCAATGTTCTGACTAAGCGCCGTAAATGCATATGTTGTTAGGAGGGACTACGCTCTCGGCGCACTAAGTGGATCTAAACCTGCTGATACTCGTCTAATATATCGAAATTTTCAAAACTTTTCCCATTCAGTGACGCAAGTGCATTGCCTTGAAGTTTCGCAGAATGGTGAAAGTGTAAACTCCAAAATTCCTGTGCATGTCCATGCTAGAAGGCACGATAGTTTTTCTTCTTTCTTTGACGTAACACAAAGAGATGCGCATGCTTGTTGTTATGTTGTCCAAGGAATAAAATCTAATTATAAAGGTGCAACCTAACTATTGAGCAACACATTGCTACCTTTAGGCAGGAAAAATAGCAAATATCTGAAAAGCACCACTGAAAAACCAAAACTTGAGTTCTCTTTTGCTGCCATCTAGTGGAGGAATGCGGAACTAAGTCCTATGTGGTTTAAGAAAAACTAGCGCGGAGCACGGAATTCAACCGTTGCCAGCGTGACGCGACAAGTACGCGCGATTTTATCTCTCGACCACCACTTCAGTCTTTTCAGCAGTGATAAGCTTGGGTTTATCAACATACCACGTGAATTTGCACGATTGTGTATCAAAAATAGCTTTTGGCAACGGCGTTACGCCAGGCGTAGCGAGTCGAGGTACGCATCAACCGAAAGCCGAGTCTCTGGACTACATACGCTGTAGCGACTAGTGCGATAGCAGCCTTATTGCAGCTACCGTTTTCGTCTTGAAAATCGAGTACGAATTTTCGTCGCTTCCATAAATTGCTGAACATTTAAGCGCTCTGGGAACAAAATTCGAACTTTCCACAGCATTATCACTGCAATTGTCTCTTGTGGATTGTCTTCTAGTACGTGTTCATCACCTGCCTTTTTCCATAATCAACCTCAACTTTTAATTATTCGCGAAGAACCCGCTCGTTCCATTGAAAACGCGCTAGCTTCGTACCGCGGCCGCTTGGGGCGTGTTGGAATCTCAGCGCTGACACCCGTTGTTGCAAATGGATCGCAAGCCCCAAGGGTAGCGTTGGCCTGACGGCCTGGGGCACAACTGGAAGCATCCGAAGGTCCCGGCAAAGCATGAGTCGACTGGTAACAGAACAACTTGTTTATTCTAGCATCGCAAAAGAGCGGCCGGTCAGGTCGACCGAAGTGGAGAGACGGGAGAGCACGTTACTCGACAGAAGAAATCGGAGCCTCTCTCTTGGCGTCCGGGGGCAGCTGCTCTTATACTCTCGGAGTTGAGGGCAAGAAGGAACGCCTCGATAGAGGCGCACGTGACGGGGCACGGACACGCTGAGAGACAGGTTGAGACGAGTGTAGTGACGCATCCGCCGGGCCGGCGCCGGTCAGACCTCCTCGCTTCACACTTGGGGAGCTCCTCTCCCCGGCTGCCGCGCTTTGACAAGCGTGGGCACCAACATGCACACACACGCACACGCACACACGAAGACACGTGGCATTGAAACATGCCGGGACGCGCTTGGCGGAGAGGCGTGTCGGCGGCGCTGAACGGGCCAAAATGTCCGCCGCTTTGAACGAAGCCCCGGCGTCCGTTGCATCCGCGCCGGCTATACCGCGCGTCGTAGGCGAAACGTAACAGACCGCCCCGCCGGGGGAAGGAGATCCCGATGGTCAGGGGACTGCATCCGCTGTCCGGAGGGATGTCGCTCGATGATGCTCATAACCGAAGTCGGGCGTCCTTCGGCGTTTCTTGAGCGCAGCGCACAGAGAAGGCCTCGTTCTCTCGTTCAGGTTCACACAGGACACTGCAAAGTGACTTCGGGAGAGTTGAGATTTTTGTTCTCGTTCCCGGCAAGCGTTAGAACTACGCCGAAACTCAACCGCTCAGTCAGCAAGCACGAAACAACCCTCACTAAGCCATGCCAGGCTCTTTCCCCTTTTATACTACTGTCTAGTTCCTTACAGTAGTCTAGCAGCACTCAGAACGCGTCCACAAATTGGAAAATTGCACTAGAAAGCACGTCATCACTTTGAAACACTAAACAAAAGCAATATGTTAAAAATCCTGCCTCAGGAAGAAAAACATCAGTAATAAACAACTCTGAGGCTGATTCCTACGTTAGGGGCTTCGACTTAAGCCATCGGCGTTACCGTTGAGACTCCCCCTTTTGTAACGCACCTCAAAGGAATATTGTTGCAAAGCGAGGCTCCAGCGCAGGAGGCGGCCATTTGTGGAAGAGATGGTCTGCAGCCATTGGAGACGGCAGTGATCCGTCTCGAAGCATGCGAAGCGGAGATCGCAGCGAGCGACCGTGCACTAGCTCAGCTGGCGAAAACCCCGTAGCCGCATGCGGCGCTGTCCTCAATGCAAACATCACCCCAGGCAGAAACAGCTCCCAGTCAGTTTGTTGTGCAAACCACAATGCTCTCAACACGCGCCTCATGACGGAGTGGAGCTTCTCAACGGAATTCGACTGTGGGTGGTACACTGAGCTGTGTAACAGCTTTACCCCGCACCTTTCGAGAAAGGTTGTCGTCAAAGCGCTAGTAAACACTGTGCCCTGATCTGATTGGATTTCCGCAGGAAAACCAACTCGCGCAAATATGGACAGTAGTGCATTGACTATCTCAACTGAGCTGAGTTCTTTAAGCGGCACTGCTTCAGGGAACTTTGTTGCTGGGCAGATCACAGTCAAAATGTGTCTGTACTTCGTGGTTGTTACCGGCAGAGGTCCCACTGTATCATTAACGAGCCGTCTAAAAGGCTCCGTAATGATAGGTACCAACTTCAACGGCGCCCTCGATTTGTCCCCTGGTTTGCCCACCCGCTGACAGGTGTCACATGTCCTCACAAAGTGGTCTGCGTCCCGAAAACACCCTGGCCAATAGTACTCTTGCAAGAGACGGTCCTTAGTTTTCTTAACTCCTAGGTGTCCGGACCACGAACCCCCATGCGACAAGCGCAACAGATCCTGACGGTAGCACTGAGGCACGATCAGCTGATCGAACTCCACTCCCCTGCGGTCTAGATACTTCCGGTACAGGACCCCACCTCTTTCCACAAAGCGAGCATTTTTCTTGGCGATACCTTCCTTGACAATGCAGCGTATGTTTTCTAGGCTGCCATCCTTCTTTTGCTCGGCTATCAAAGCCGCCCGGCTGACTTTTAGCAACCTATTAAGTCCGTCTGACGTAGGCGCGATGAGCAAATCTGCAGATAGCTCTTCTAACTTTCCCGTGTCGGGCATTTCCTCTCCAGTATCTGGTGCCTTTAACGCTACAGGCTCAATTTTATTCAGTTCGGGCGTGCTCTGAATATCAGCTTGCTGCGCCTCTGACCCTTTCTCATTGTTCGACAACGTCGGCCCCGCAACTACCGCCTTTGCAGCGAGCTCCCGAACCTTCGATCTGGTTAAGGCCTGAACGCTAGCCTCACCAAACAAAAGCCCCTTCTCGCGCAGGAGGTGATCGGACCTGTTCGAAAATAGGTACGGGTACTGGGGGGGCAGCATAGATGACACTGCGGCCTCCGTCTCAAGTGCTCCGAAAGGTCCTTCAATAAGCACTTTTGCTACGGGCAGACACGCTATGTGCTTCCACGGCTTGCTTGATCCATGCACACTCGCCCGTGAACATATCGGGTTCTACGTAAGAGGGGTGAACTACATCCATTGTAGCTGCGGAATCGCGAAGCACTCGGCACTCTTTCCCGTTCACGAGGAGGTCTCGCATGTAAGGCTCGAGAAGCTTCATGTTCTCGTCAGTGCTGCATAATTTATTTATTTTTTATTTATTCCGTACTGCCAGCCTGTTTTAGAGGCCCTAGGCAGGAGTGGGATATACATAAAGGCTTCAAGAGCCAATAACATGTGAAACACAAGAAAGAAAAAAAAGGAGAAAAAGAAACAAAAAAGGTGGAAACAAGCAAAGCATCATCTTGGTACAATGCAAAAGAAAGAAACAACAATAACAAGGAAGGAAGATATCAAAGAGTTCTGCAATACAGCACATGATTACGCAATGGCTTATACACACACACACACAAAGAAATTAACGGTGCCCTTAACATGATATGATCTATATCACATAGTGTATGGATTAGGATAGAATTCGTGGGAAACGTTTCGGTTCATAGATTAATGAGTGCGTGCATGAAGGACGATATGGTGGAGCTTTGAAGAACGGTTTCAGGCAGGGCGTTCCAGTCATGGATGGTTCGGGGGAAAAAGGACTGCTTAAATAATGTGGTATGGTGCGAATACTCGTCTAACCTGAATGAATGTGATGAACGCGTTGGGCGCCGGCTACAAGGGGTAATATAGAATTTTTTATCTAGTTTTACATGCTCCCGATGAATTAAATATAACATTTTGAGCCTGTCTCGATACCGTCTTGCCTCTAGGGTTTCCAGGTTCGCCTGCTGTAAAAGAGCGCTAACTGATGCATGACGGCGGTAGGAATTAAAAATAAACCTGACTGATTTCCGCTGTATCATTTGAATCATATTTATGCTTGCTTGGGCGTAAGGATCCCAGACAGGAGTAGGGTACTCTAACAATGGTCTGATGAAAGTCTTGTATGCTAATGATTTTATATTACATGTAGATTTAGCCAAGGTCCTCCTGAGGTATCCAAGCTTATTCATGGCTTTCTTTTTAATGTGAGCTACATGACTATTCCACCTAAGGTCCGACGTTATTACTAAACCAAGGTATTTATATTCTGTAACAGAGGATAAGTTATGGCCATCAATGCTGTATACAAAGGGTAACGGCTTCTTTTTGCGTGTAATGGTCATTGATACTGTTTTTGTTAGGTTAATGTTCATTTGCCACTCTAAGCACCAAGTCGCTATTGCTGATAAAGATGAATTTAGGATCGTCTGATCTGCTTCGCTGTGAATTTCATGATAAAGTACGCAGTCATCTGCAAACAGTCGAATTTTAACTGGTATATTATTCACTATATCATTGATAAAAACTAGAAAGAACAGAGGGCCCAAGACTGATCCCTGTGGGATTCCAGATTGCACATCGGATAAGTCTGATTTCGCATCATCAACAATGACTGTCTGTCGCCTGCCCGTAAGATACGCCTCAATCCAGTGAAGTAGTTGCTCGTTTTTGAGAATAGGTTTTAACTTTGATAACAACTTTTGGTGGGACACACGGTCGAAGGCTTTCTCAAAATCTAAGAATACCATGTCAATTTGGCCTTGGCCGTCTAGTGCTGCCGCGATTTCATGCACTGTTTCTAATAGTTGTGTTACAGTGGATTTCCCACGACGGAAGCCGTGTTGTCGCGGGTCACAGAGGCCATTACTTTCTATGAAGACTGAGATGTGCCTAAATATTATGTGTTCTATCACTTTTGATGAAGCGCAAAGTAGGGAGATAGGACGGTAAGATTGGAGCAATGAACGGTCGCCTGATTTAGGGATGGGAATTATTTCTGCATGTTTCCAGTCACGTGGAATTTCTGCACATAAAAGTGATTTATTATAAATAACGTAAAGATATTTGGCGCACCATTCGGCGTATCTCACCAAAAAAGCATTAGGTATTTCGTCGACGCCTGGCGACTTCTTTATATCAAGATCAAGAAGCAAGGACAGTACACCTGCTTCGTTTACGTCGAGATCATCGCTGGGTGGAATATCACTTAAAGCAGCTATGTGCGGTGTGTTTCCATCATCCCTCGTGAACACAGAGCAAAAGTACTTGTTAAGTGCATTTGCAATTTTCAGTTTATCTTTCACTATGAGACCATCCACATAAATATCAGACACGTGGGTTTTCTTTGGTGATAAGTACCGCCAGAACTTATCCGGGGATGACAGAAGAAAATTTTTTAAAACAACATTTTGATAATAGTCTTTCGCTTTCGAAATCCCAGTTTTTAGCTGTAGACGCAGGTTGGTTAGCTTTTCGGCGTTAGCCTTTGAGGGTCGTGCTTTATGTTGCTTTCTTACTTGCTTTAGTTTTCGCCCAAGTCGTACGAGGTCTCTTGTCATCCACGGATTCGTTTCACATACAACTTTCCGCTTTATGGGCACGAAAGTGTCGATACAGTTGTGAACAATATTTTTAAAGAAACACCATAAATTGTCAACGGACACAACGCGAGATTCTGAAAGAGATGCAAATTCAGAAAATTTACTCTCTAAGGCATCAAGTATGTCGACATCACTAGCGCGCAAGAAGTCAGGAATCGAGTACTGGTTTTTAGAGGGTTTGAACCTGAAATTTAGCTCTAGTGTAAGGCATATCATTCTATGATCCGAAATTCCCTGGAATATGTCAATACTCGGATTACGATTGAGGACTTGGTCGTTTACAAGAAAGAGGTCTAACGTGCTTTGCGCGCGAGTCGGTTGTTTTACCAGTTGAGTCAAAGCATGAAAAAGAACGATGTCAGTTAAAGGCTCAGCTGCCGCGCAAAGGGCATCAGGGAAATCAGTTGACCAGTCCACTGACGGGACGTTGAAATCACCAGCAAGCAAAACATTCTTGCCCTGTATGCCAGTTGTACACAAAAATTCATTCAGAGCGTCGAAGAATGCGTCACAATGTGGTGGGCGGTAAAAACCACCAATTAAAAGATGGAAATCGTCCAAAAACACCTTCGCGATGACGCATTCAGTGCCGGCAATATCAGGTAACCTTTGTACTTGCAAACAGTCTTGAAACAGCAAAGCAACTCCGCCTCCGCGGGAAATGACAAAATAATGACAAAAACACGACTTTTGTTTTTGTTTCTGGACACTGCGCCGAAAAGTGACCCGGCTTCTGGCACGTACAACAAACGCGCGCTTGCCTCGTCTCGAACCGCTTTCTGCGTTCGGCTTCGGCTGCCGCCGTCTCCTTACGTTCGGTCGGACTGCTTTCACTCGCATCCGCACTACGTGTGTCCCCCTTTGCTCTCATGGGCGTGAACTTCAGCCTCTCAAACTTGGAGCCAAATTCACCCTTTTGACCGTCCTTAGCTCCGCGAGCCCGACGCGTCACAAACTCCTCGGCTAGCTCAGCGGCTCTAGCCACCGTACTAACGTCTGGCCTATCCAAGACCCAGTACCGCACGTTCTCAGGTAACCGACTATAAAACTGTTCTAGCCCGAAACACTTCAGAACTTTCTCGTGGTCACCAAACGCTTTCTCTTCTTTGAGCCACTCCTGCATGTTTGACATTAGCCTGTAGGCAAACTCTGTATATGACTCACTTCTGCCTTTCTCATTTTCCCGAAACTTCCGACGGAAAGCCTCCGCTGACAGCCTGTACTTTTTTAGCAGACTCGATTTCACTTGGTCGAAATCCTCTGCCTCCTCTCTCTTCAAGCGAGCGACTACGTCGGCCGCCTCGCCGGGTAACAAAGTGAGCAAGCGCTGTGGCCACGTTTCCCGAGAGAACCCCTGCTTCTCGCACGTTCGCTCAAAGTTAACCAGGAACAAACCAATGTCCTCTCCAAGCTTAAACGGCCGCATCAGGTCAGTCATTTTGAACAATACTCGTTTTCCTGCACCGTGTGCCTGACTTCCATTACGAGCGCGTTCAATCTCTACCTCGAGACGCTTCATTTCCAAAGCGTGGTCGCGCTCTTTTTTTTCTTTCTGCTGTTTTCGTTCGCGCTCATCTTTCTCTTTCTGTTCTTTAAGTTCGCGCTCCTGTTTCTCTTTTTGCTCTTTAAGTTCGCGCTCCTGTCTTTTTGCCGTCTCGCTCTCCTCAATGGTCTCAAGGCATTCCGACAGCTCGTCATCCTCAGCTTCTAACTCAAGAATAGCCCTTAGCAGTTCTGGTTTTCTGAGTTTGTCTGAGACATCCAGACCCAACTCTCTTGCAAGCTCCAGCAATTTCGGTTTGCGCAACGACTTCAAATCCATGGCTGCTCTGAATGCTGCTTTCTCTACTGCCTACTATTGTCTTGCCGCAAACTAACCCGGCAGCAACGACAACCACAATTACCAGCTCTGTTTCTGACACTAACAAAAGCCTGGCAAAACTCAGAAGAAGAAAGTCCCGCACTCACCAAACCTCGCAGCCAAGAATTCAGCGCAGTCGTTCCGCTGCAGGCAACCAGTCATCACACAGGGCTCGTTGCACTGCTCCCGGATGGTCGTTGTGCTGCTCAGCATACAGTCAACCGCATATCTTCGCTGCTGGCCTCCGTTGTCGCGATCTCACCGCTGGCAAACAGTTGTTGGAATCGCACCGCTAGCACGAGTTGTTGCATATGGGTCGCAAGCCCCAAGGGTAGCGTTGGCCTGGTGGCCTGGGGCACAACTGGAAGCATCCGAAGGTCCCGGCAAAGCATGAGTCGACTGGTAACAGAACAACTTGTTTATTCTAGCATCGCAAAAGAGCGGCCGGTCAGGTCGACCGAAGTGGAGAGACGGGAGAGCACGTTACTCGACAGAAGAAATCGGAGCCTCTCTCTTGGCGTCCGGGGGCAGCTGCTCTTATACTCTCGGAGTTGAGGGCAAGAAGGAACGCCTCGATAGAGGCGCACGTGACGGGGCACGGACACGCTGAGAGACAGGTTGAGACGAGTGTAGTGACGCATCCGCCGGGCCGGCGCCGGTCAGACCTCCTCGCTTCACACTTGGGGAGCTCCTCTCCCCGGCTGCCGCGCTTTGACAAGCGTGGGCACCAACGTGCACACACACGCACACGCACACACGAAGACACGTGGCATTGAAACATGCCGGGACGCGCTTGGCGGGGAGGCGTGTCGGCGGCGCTGAACGGGCCAAAATGTCCGCCGCTTTGAACGAAGCCCCGGCGTCCGTTGCATCCGCGCCGGCTATACCGCGCGTCGTAGGCGAAACGTAACAGGCGCTAGTTGGTACATGTGCAGAAAAGTTGGATATGCGTGGTGGTCTAGGATTGGTCCATCCCTTCGTCAGGCTAATTGTTTCTCGCCTGCTTTTATTTCCAGACAGTTACCGTCTGGGGGTTTTCGCGTGAAATGGTGCAACTCCAATGAGTCCCTTATCTTCCCAATATAGTAGTGTCATCAAATTCCAAAGATGTCCCACAGGATTTTTGGAGATATCTTAAGGATGTCGTTGACCCATTTCTTGTCTTGAAAGTTAGATTCAGCCTGGAGTGCAAGTTCACTGCGAGTCGAAAAGCAAATTTCCGCGGCACTGGTGGACTCGATTTTTCCAGATACTTTGTATCGTACACCTTATTTAAGCCGACCTTATCAGGGATGTACTTAAGCGCGTCCGAAAAATATGTGTACCTCCTGGAGTAAAACATTTTTCTTTAAATTACATTCGGAAACACTCCTTGTTAAAACTTGGTTGAATTCGAGGGGCTGATTTGTGCCGCGGTCAACAAACTATCGACTCTGTCCACATGCCGGGACCATAGATTACTGTTTCATAGATTGTCGGGAGGCTGTATTTTTTGGGACATTCTCCAAGGGACGCTTTGAAAGGACATTGGGATCTCTACATATTCAATTAGGTTTCTACCATTTAAGGTTACGGGTGGTCCTCCCTATGACATGTTCATAGCACTTGGTTTATACAGCCTATGGAGATGTAGATGGTGTGATCGCAATGGCGAAAGCCCGCGATCTACTAAATTCTTCTTTCGCGGAAATGTTGCTTATGTGAGAAGTGTGTACGCTGCGCAGGAACTTCCGCCGGTCTGGATGCACTTGTTGGACGCATGTGTGTGTCTGCCCGACTTTAGAGTATGTAGCCGTGTCCGCTCTGTAATATATCGGCAGTTTTGTTTTTCATGTAACAAATAAAAAGCGAAACCGACAGTGGCTGAATCGGTTAGGGTGGTGGGCTCGCAACCCGGAGGGCGTCTGTTCGAATCCGCAGCTCGATAGCCATGCAATTTTTATTTTCGCGCGGCTTGTTTTTTCTTTTTTTTTTTTCTTTTTTTGTACGGCAACACTAACCCCAATGGCGACACGAGGGAGGCAATACAAGCTTGGCGTGAAAAAAGCGATGGCGGCTTAATAGTCGGAGCACCCGGCTGCTTTGCTCGACGGCAGATGTCCGATTCCCGCATCGGTTACACCTTATGTTATATTTTCTTTAAGGGAGGCGAGACCGGAACCTACCTACTGCAAAGTGCCAAGAATGAGGCAAAGAATGCTTTGCATTAAAAAGTGCAGTAAAATAGAACCCTTTATAGCATAATGTCAGTGCGCTCACTATGTTTCGCCATGAATGTGCTTCAGTTATTACCGGTGCGCGCACATCTGCACTGCTATATATGCTTCTCACCCTGCGCAAATGCTGCGCCCTTCTTTCGACTAGCGCAGACTCGTATTGTCATATGATGCACAAACTTCTATTGCCTGAAAAGATTGTTACCGTTTTCTTGCCACGGCCGCCGCGTTTTGCTTCACGGCATTCTGTTTGTTATCGTTAGCCTCAGTGAATTCTCGGCACGTCGATTCTGTATATTATCAAGTAATTGAAAAAAAAATGAGCCCAATAAATAAGTTGCTGTGATAAGCTCCATTCGTGACATTGTTTTCCTAACGGTACAAACGCTGACCAATTGAGATTAGACTGTTGTTACAAGATACGCACACAGGAGCAACTTTACGCATATTAATATTTATATACACACGGGTATAGGGCACAGAGTAAGAGTGACAGCACGTGTAGCCCACCTCCCTCAGCTATAAATCATGGTCATGGACTTCTACAAGATTTCTGCAAGAGACAGAGAGAAAGAGAAACAAGCAAGCTGACAAAAAAAAAAGAACGTCCAACTGGATGGTGGAGTGATAAGGGATATCAGCCAACGATATGGAAAACATCGAGCGAATTACCTCTACCCGTTTCATTTTGCTTGTATGGGAAATGTGAAACTAAACACAAAAACTGGAAGTTACTCTATTCAAGCACAGCAGGAATAAAAAGGGGGCTACGCATGGGATATGTGAAACTAAACACAAAAACTGTATGTTACTCTATGCAAGGACGGCAGGAATAAAAAGGGGGCTACATAAACAAGTAAATCCACAAACGCAAGTCAAACTTCACAGACAAAAGAGAAAGAACCTTGAGCAAGGAACGCGAGAATTCGTTCGGAACCACGCGCTGCTGCAGACTGGCTAATCAGAGGTCGCGCAATGAAGCGGCACTTGTTCGCCGTCGCGTTCGTCGCGAAGGGTAGACGAAGAATCGCACGACAGCGGCAACCGCACGAGAAAGATGACCAGTGCGAAGGCGACACGCCCGGACGGCCTCCGCGGTGCGGATGGATGCGGCGAAACCGGGCGATTCCCGCACGATTCGGAAGCGTGAAGGTGGGCGCGTCGCTCGGTCAGTTTGAAGCACCCTCGAGAGAGGGCGCTACCCGAAAGAACGCCCAGAGAACAGAGGCGAGGAGGAGAGCGCCTTCGGGGGGAGGACGAGAGGCGCAAACCACGGCGGATGCTGTGCTGCTGTGCCGCGCTTGTTGGGCCGGCTTCGGTTGGCGCTCGCCGTTTGGGCCGCTCAGTCGCCCGGAGCGCGGGACAGCGCACGTGTGTTCGGCACGGCGGCGGGCTCACCTGACGACGCTACGGCAGAGAGCTGCTGACAAGACTGCCTTCGACGACCGAAGCCACGTCTGTTTGCCTTCGCCATCCTGTTGCTGCTCCTGCTCCGTCCGCTATTATTATTATTTTTTTTTCCTTTGAACTTTCGTTTTTCTTTCGGGATCCTCAAGTCTGTCACGGATCTCCTCGCGACGAGTCGCCTTCCTGTCGACAACTCGTTGCAAGTAACGAAGTGTTGTGCGCTTCGGTGTTTCTTGCCGAGAGCGGTGTCGCATGCTGCCCAGCTTTGGCGGGACTGACGTAACAGTGTTTCCGCGTTCATTTCTAGTCAGCGAAACGCGAGTTAAGCAAGAAACCTTGCCACTCACTGTCTCGAACGGGAACGCAGCTCAGAAACCATTTGCCTATTTGGTGGTTTCCATTGTCTTTCACGACGAAAAAAAAGTCCAGGTAGGTCTCCGAATTACCAGTGTTATATAGGGAACAAGCAGTGCTTAGGAGAGTAGTTAAGGCAGAATCTAATCGTATCTGTTTGCAGCGGTTGGTGTCCTCTAACGCTTTCGTTGCGTTGCTCCTTTATCGGAATGTTAATGGTTGGTCGTGAAAAAGTCGTTAGTGTCCTTCAACGCTGACACTGCGTTAGTCTGTCATCGGTATGTTAACGTTCTACTTTGGAATAGTCGTCGTTTACCTGGAATCATTCGATCGAGGGCAAATGCCGTTTCTGTGATAAAAGAAATTAAGTGTAAAGTAATAAAAGCAACGAAACGTGTGATAAGTTCTATCGGCGAGTGACCGGTGCTGCCGGAGCATAGCGCACAGATTAAAGAAAAAAATTGTGATCCATACGGGCAATTTTTGCCACTTTGTTGACAATCACGAAGACACTCCGTGCCATACGTAAGTCCACTCTCACGTCCTGCAGTGACGGTTCTAGCAGTCGACTCTTAGCTAGGCACGGTAAAGATTTATCGGTACGACCACTTAACCAGCTGTTACGTCTTCTCTAATAGTTCGTGTCAACTCCACGCAAAACAAATAAAAAATATTATTTTCCCTGTGCCCTATCGCCGGATTCCTCTGTAGTCAGGCACAGAACTCATCGAGCTGACATTAGGTCACCGCATACGCGCAAATTATAACCAGACTGCCGCGGACATAAGCAGTCAGAAGCGACGCGTCGCGCGGGGCACACTTATGCGGCCGCCGTGTGCGGACTGAATCAGCGATGTCTTTTGTGACTGGCACCAGCGAAGAACTGGGGCATCGGAACTGACTGACTGGCCGCTATCGCGTGGCGTGTGAGTACTGCCTACAGTGCGAACGCGTACATCTTCACTGCTCTCGTCGCCTGCTCCGGACACTCCGCCGCAGCCGCGGAACATCTGTTACGTTTGACGCCGCGCGACGTGAGGAACAGGACGTCGTCTCGCTGTGCTACCCGGTCTGCGACTTGACCTCCTAACGAACACATGCTGCGCTCCACACCTCCAGCGGCCATGGTGCGGCCCGGCGCATCCTGGTTGTCTGTGACCAACTCGACTCCTCCTTACTCGAGAACTGTGAACGCCATGGCGGCGTACGGCGGCGAGGCGTATGAACCGTTAGGTGGTGAAGAAGGCCGAAGTCAGACGGCAGCGCCGCCCGTGCAGGACAATGGCTCTTGGAACAATGCGAGCGACTACGACGACCTGTACTCGATTCCGTCGGACCTGTGGATGCGCTACTCGCCGTCTATCGTGGCCATCTTCTGCCTGGCGTACACTGTGGTCTTCTTCATGGGACTGCTGGGCAACAGCTTCGTGGTGGCCGTGGTTGCGCGCTCACCGCGAATGCGCACCGTCACCAACTATTTCATCGTCAACCTGGCCATGGCCGACATCCTGGTCGTCGTGTTCTGCATTCCCGCCACGCTCGTCGGCAACATCTTCGTCCGTGAGTATATGAGCGCGAGGGCTTCTCTGTGTATACTATTTACTCGACTCTACGTATGTTGTTCATAGTCTGAATATTCCGAGGCTGTAGGAACCGCGAACCTTGGTCGGCGGAGGGGAAAAAAGAAATAAGGTTAAGATAGACAAAAACGGCGGACACTGGTACTAACCAGCAACTATACAGGTTAGTGTCGAAGAGGCCCTTGGTACTACGCTAAAGAAAGTTCAGTGTAGAGAAAAGCGGGAGAGCACAGCGTAGTCAAGAGACAAAATAAAAACCAACGTGTGCTACCTTGTCGGAGTTCGCACTCCTTTTCGCTGTGACTTTAGCTCATGCATGACAACTAGCATATTTATCCATTTTTGACAAGGTTAAGACGCGAGACAACTTGGTGCTATTCTGGGAGTCGCACTTTGTCTCTCATACTTCCGTGCATCGGTGTGACATTCGTACATCCCTGGCCGCTAAGCTGCCATCGAGAACTCCAAGACATTTTGGCACTCTGCCACTACGCTGCCACGATTGGCCTTCGGCCGAAAGCCGTCTGAACCTGTTTCACTTTTGTTTTAATAAGTGTACCGGCAGCTGTAGTAGTCAAGTGTCAGGTGTCTGATCAACAAGGAGTAGTCATGAAGTCGTCGCATTCGCAAGGAAACTTTGTCGGGCTTCGGAATGGTTGCACTCCACGAAACCAGGCCATCGGGTTCCGCTGTGCGCCTCGGAGACCCGCCGACTGGAGCGTTTCTTCTGTCACGTTGTAAAGCATTTTTCGTTTAAAGTATACGCTTGCAGTCGGTTTACGTACACTGTGCCTGTCTTGCGCCGTGATAACATGCCACGAAAGAACTTGTCTTCGTCACATCCATAACTAAGACATGTTCTCTCGTCACTGTATCGAAACTTCACGGTTCATTTGGTGTGTGGTGTCCGTTAGAAGACACGGCTTTCATTCGTCTAGCAGCGCATCTGCACACTATCTTCAGCTTTCTCGTGTGTGTGTGTGTGTTGTTTTTTTTTTGGGGGGGGGGACATTTATATTCACCTGAATACATGCATTGGTTATTTTCGCTGTTGGGCATAATTGTGAGCGCACAAAGCGATGGGTGCGTTTTCTAGGAAATCTATTAACGAATATCATATTCAACGATGAGGCTATAAGGCCAGCAAGATATTTCTTACCCACATTTCCAATATGTTAATAAATAAGTTAGCCAGTGAGGTTACAATGAGTCGCTCAGGAATATTCAGAAGCGATTTGGCGGTTTCATCGGGCTAAGACTATAGTTACATAACTGCTCGCGTAAATCTGTCACTTGGCGATTGCGTTGAAAAAATAACAGGAAGTGGTCACTTTTTATTCAGACTACACGGTACTTGTAAAAAAAAAAAAGAATGATGACTCTACGAAGTTGGGCATTATGTTTGTGAGAAAGACAACTTGAAGTTTCGGCTGCGATATAGTGAATGCGCGATTTGAGGAGCGTTTTATGCAGTTATAGTTGTCACAGAAATGTCGCCAAAGCTTTCTGAAGGGAGATTATAAGGGGCCGGTAGGTCTTTGGAAATTAGGTTACTTTGGAAGATTATCTATTTAGTGAGTCGGCCTCTTTTGGTGCTGATGAACACCACTGTCAAGTGTCAGTCCGAAATTTATCGCTTCGGGGCAAAACCAGAGCAATTACCTTTGTTCGGCACCGGTGCGCTCGTATTTCTGAAATTGCTATATAGCGCAAATTGACTAACCGGATTATCTATAGTAATTGTTAAGTCATATTTTGAGTAGCGAAGCAACATTGCACAATCGCCAATACAATCACTAAGGAAATTCAACGTATTATTTCTCAATAAGGAAGTTAGGGGTACTAGATTTTCCACCCGTAAGATGTCTGGGGTTTTGCGTGCACCTCGTTTCAGGCACACCGTAGTGAGGGAGTCCAGATTTATTTTGACCGCCTCCTGTTCTTTAACGTGCACCCAATGCATGGTACACGAGCGTTTTTGGATTCCGCAGCAATCGAAATGCGGAAGCCGCAGCTGGGATCGAACCCTCGGCCTCGTTCTCAGAAGCGCAACAGCGTGGCCACTGAGCTAACGTGGCCTAATAATATGCTAAATATCTGCGCAATATCTTGTTGCATAATATCTTGCTAAAAACTCAGTTCCTAGCCGTAGTTTTCAGGAATAAGAGCTG
Source organism: Dermacentor andersoni (assembly GCF_023375885.2). Lineage (NCBI taxonomy): Eukaryota > Metazoa > Arthropoda > Arachnida > Ixodida > Ixodidae > Dermacentor > Dermacentor andersoni. The sequence goes on along the minus strand of NC_092814.1, from coordinate 191,554,962 downwards.
AAATCGCCCAGCGGCATGCATTTCAACATTTTGCGCACTGTGGAAAAATATAGTAAGGAATAATGGTAACTGGAAAAGCAATGCACTTCATGGCATATTTTGAGTTCGCACATTTTCGTACTGGTGAAAGAAACAGTTTGTAGAAATAAGTATTGTTTGAGTAATGGCTTATTTCAATTATTTCTAAACTTACAGTACGCCCTGTAAAGTCAATAATTTAGAATATTGTGTTAATTATTAACGGTAGAGTCATTCGTCGCTCAAATTTTGGTGTCTTACGCTGATGTGAAGCTTGGTGGGCAAAAATAATCAATTTGTTTGTGTAAACCCTCATTTTTAATGCTAGAAAATTGTCGTCGCTGAAACCTGTGGTATATTATTGTCTTGGAAACTTGTGGGGCGCCATAACGTAAAGCTATTCCAAACTTTTCTGTTCCAATTCTGCAATCAGCGCTCCGCGATTGGTCAAACATTTTTGCACCACTCCCACTTCGCCTGTCTGTCACCCGACGACACGAAAACCGCGATAGCTCCCCATCTGATATGGCATGTACACACTGATTACGCATCATTGGACCGAACAAAAGTTAAAGAGTTATTTCTCATTCAACGCCTTTTCGCCATTGGCCCTCGGCTATTGGTCAAAAGTTTTCGGGCTGCACCCACTTCACCTGCCTGTCGCGCGACGTCACAAAACCTCAAAAACTCACCGCGTCACAGTGACGTGTACGCTCTAAATAATGCATTATTATGCCAAACAAAACTGAACTCTTTTCTAAAAAGCCGCAGGTTGCCCCGTTCCGAAAGGAATAAAAGATGGCTGCCGCCGATCTCTCGGGCACTGGCTACTCGCACGTGCCGGAGAGCATGGATTTATTTGCGCATAATAAAACTTTCTGCGTGGCCGGGTAACGTTTTCGAGCACTTTCGGCTCGTTTACGACCTCGCTTTTTCAACTCTTCCTTGCTCAGGATCCGTTTTAGCGGCATTCTTAGCCTCCCGTTGCACGCCGCCGGGATTTTAGACAAGCCACCGCAAGTTAAATAAGGGAAAGCGGACCAATCGCAGACGCCGGCACCACCCTCTTCATCCGGTTATCTATTTTCAATGGGCTGGCTCGGCCCCATCAAAACCCTCTCCGCTTGAGCGCGCTGCTCGCCTCCTGGCAGCCAATTACAAATGAAAAACATTCAGTAATGTTATTCGTTTTGAAAACAACAAAAAAGTGACCTCCTATAAACTAAGAGAGCGTTCGATTAGGCTGTTGAGGCAACGCTGCGAGTCACCGGCCGGTGCTTGCCTCAGTGGTTACGGAAATTTGATGTCAGG